>NC_090376.1:152606128-152919808 GCF_036365525.1 Heterodontus francisci | reverse complement strand
GCCAGAATGAAGATCGGTGTGGCAAATAAGGAGGCTGATGGGACCTTCATTAATTCATGTAGGTTAATGTAATTACGTATGGAAATTGTGATCCCATCGCTGAGCGGCGAGGGGTGGTCATGAGGCCTCTCCGCCTCACTGCTTCCGTTGAGATGGGGCCCAGCCCTGCCAATGTTGGGGTCGGTGGTGGGCCTCATCCATAGCGATCTTCATGCCCACCCCGCCATTGTTGCCGGCGTCAGGGACCCTTTAAAATCCAACCCAATGTAAAATCCATCTTAAACAAGGATCTTTCAAGATTGTGGCCTGAATTGTACCTTTGAAAAGGGGGACTCCTCCGATGTGTCCGAGACACAAAATGATGGTCAATGATACCGGGTCGGGTCCCCGACGTCATGACGCACAAACGCCATTTTATGCTGGTCAGATGACAGGCGAGATCGAGGTGCCGGTCACTGTCCACTTACAATCAATTAAAGGGCAATTGAGGTAGTTAAAACACCAATTGACAGCCATTTTATGTTGGCTGTCAGATTTTATGGCTGTAAAACGAGTCAGGAACCCGGCAGGTTTAAAAGAGCGGCAGGCAGTGTATCTGGGAGGGAGTTGGAGGTACTGTTTTGTTGGTTCTTTGTTCATTGTTATTTATTTGTGTGACTTTAAAGCTTGTTCAGCGGGGTTCATCTGAGTGATACTCACTTCTGATTGGGCCCCAGGTGTATTGATTTCTTGGGTGAAAGGGAGCGGGTTGTGTGTGCCTGTCCTTACAGCAGGCTGGTACTATCTGAAGTAATTGCATCTGTGAAACACAGCAGCAATGGGAATTGTGCACTCTGGAGGCGGCTCATCTATTAGAAGGGCAGAAGGACAACTAGCCAGGGGAGCACACAACGTGCAGGCCCAATACAGCCTCATAATGGGGGAGGGGGAGAAGCTGGCAGAGTGGCCCGGGTGCAACTACCTGTCAGGATACGAGCCTACCCAGCAGGCAGGGTCTATCGCCCGAGTTTGAGCCTCCTGCAACTCTCAGAACTGAAGAAGACTGCAGCTGTCACAGGAGACTGTCACATCTCTGTGTGAGATGCTGGCAGCGGAGGTTGCTTCAAACTGCGTGGGTGGCTATCCAATGCCGGTTGCACTGAAGGTAACAGTAGCGCTGAATTTCTATGCACCAGGCTCATTCCAGGCTTCATCGGCAGACATGTGCGGAGTCTCCCAAGCATCAGCCCATCACTGCATAAAGCTTGTGACTGATGCCATTTTCAAGCGTGCCAACCATTTTATCAACTTCAAGACGGACACCGCCAGTCAGGCTGAGAGAGCCAGAGGATTCAGCACCATCGCTGGGTTCCCAATGGGCCAGGGTGTAATTGACTGCACTCATGGTCATTCGAGCACCTGCAGGTCAGACAGGGGCCTTCATTCATCACATGGGTTTCCACTCAATGAATCTTCAAATCGTCTGTGACCATCGTAAGGGAATCTTACAGGTGCGTGCACGTCACCCTGGAAGCAGTTGCGATGCAGTCATTCTCCAGAACTCCCAGGTGCCAGCACTATTCAGCCCTCCTGAACGCCTGCAATGATGGATACTTGGCGACGGGTTATCCGCTGAACACAAGGCTGATGACACCGGTGAGGAACCCAAGGAACAGTGTCGAGGAACGTTACAATGAGAGCCAGGCGGCCACCAGAGTGACCATAGGACAGACTATATGTCTTCTCAAAATGAGATTTAGGTGTCTCGATCGCCGGAGCCCTTCAGTCCTCGCCATCAAGGGTCTCTAGAATTATTGTCGTCTGCTGCGCCTTACATAACCTGGCAATGGAGAAGGGAGAGGCCCTGGAGGATGATTAAGGTCAGCCTGAGGCTTCGTCAGACGAGGATAGTGATACGGAAAGGAATAGGGGCTGCAGCCACCTGAAAGGCAAGGAGAGGGAACTGAAGGTCAGGTGGAGTTGAGTGCAAGGGAGACCTGGTGTGATGAAATAAAGGTATAATAGGCTTAATTAGGTAGAATTTAGATATAAATAATACACTTTTAGAATTAAGGATTGAATAAATGGTCAGTTTTCAAGACTCGATGAAATTCCCTTTAAGGGCAGAGTTAAAAATCCATGAACATCCCTGTTACAATGGAATGTGTACCAGAAACACCTTTTAAGTTAAATGAGACAAGCTATACATGGTCTGTACTGATAACTATAATCCTAATTAGTTGATGATGTTAATGATATAGACAGACTGACTTAAGGAGATGGTACTCGATACCATCAAAGAACCATCACAGATGATCGATCACAAAATGGAATGTTACCTACAAAACACAGATGCCACGTAAACCCAACTTAACCCAAAAAGGAGAAAACAATTCCAGCATAAATTTAATTAAAAATCTTAGAAGTATAAAACACATTTATAAAGTTAAGTCTTAGTGTTACTATAAAACACTACAAACATTTTGAACAGATAAAAGCTCATAACTTCATGAGAAGGGAATTATCAGCAGATAATTAATTGGGAATAAGTAGCTAATGATATTACTATATATGGATAATGAAAGTGGGAAAAACACGCACCGAAAGGTAACACCTACATTCCAAAAGATGAGTTAATAGATTAGACAGTATATACGTGAGAGTTTTGAATTGAGAAATCAGGGGTATTAAAATTCCTCATCAATGCTACTCAATCTATGGTAAGAACAGCTGACTGCATGACAAGAGAATTCTGCTCTTAACCGAGAGTGTTTTGTCCAGTTAGGCAGGAGGCTGACTCGGGGAATTTAAGGAAACAGTTAACTTTGAATCTTGATGGATATTCTAAGATATTTTGCTGTATCATTGTCAAGGTTGAACTTTTGGATTCTGTTTTAGAAATAAGATTATGTTTTACAAATCTTAGTAATTGTAGTATACTTACCAATTTAAAGTATTGCAAGTTAAATTCTTCAATAAATATATAAAAGTTAATAAATCATCTCATGCAGTTGTATACAGAATTCGACAAGAACCCCCTCTCTGTGTCTCTTTAAGTGGAGAGATACGTATTGAAGAGAGTTTCCCAGACCCTTATAATATCTGGGATATTTATGGCTTTGCCATAATTATTAAAAATAGGCTATCCAAAAGATGGTAATATTCTTTGTTAGTTTTCTTTCTTTGAGGGAAAACTAGTTCAATTCTTTGGACCCAAATAAGTGTCTATAAGAGTTTGTCTGGTTTGATCTTAATTAAAGGAGATTCATCAGGATGTACTCCTGATTTGGTTTAGTCCCTATAAGGGGTTAAAATCATAAATCACTTCACTGGGAGACTCTAATACTCAGGCCTTTCTCCTGAACAGAGTTTCATCAACCATAAACTGAAATGGCAGTCTGAGAGGAGGCATTGACAGGAGCTGGAAGCACAGAGGCACTCACCTTCGGGGGGAAATCTGATCTGAACCAGCATACCTTTCCATCAAACACTACCCAGCCCAAAGGTGTCACCTCTCATATAATCCTTCTCATGCAGAGCAACCATATCGCCTACAGCATCAGCAATGACCTGTGACATGTAAAAATGCCATGTGAAAAATTTAATAACTTTTAATGCATTTATACATCAAATAAATATTTACAAATTGGACTAGTGACCCTGGAGTGCTGTTAGTGTGATTTTTTTTGAAAGGTTTGCGAGTGCTCATGAGTGTGGACAACCCCTCGCCACCAGCCATCTGCTGCTGCCCCTGTGCCCTCCTGAGGCTCAATTGGTCCTCTGTGCTAACCTCAGAGGAATCAGCAGCCTCAAACTGTCGTCTGCACATCAGAGTCGATCTCTAATGCTCTGGTCCAAGCAGGCCACTCTCTCTGTGAGGTTCTGCATTGCATCCAGGATTGGCCCCTCCACTACAGCCACCAGTCTGTCAATGGAGGAGGGCAGATGGACAGATGACAGAGAATATGCGGTACTCAAGCCCTGGATGGACATCTCCAAAGTCTGAATCATAGCACGCAAGGTCTCTGATAACTCTGCCAGATCTCCACGCACCGCACGCTGCATTTGCAGCATCTCCTGCCGAATGGATGTCATCAGAGGCTCGTCTTTAGCTTGTGGCTCAGCACTGGCCTGACCTCCCACAGTCCTCCAATTTTTGGAGACATCGGCCAGTACTGCCTCTGGCAGCTGGCCCAGCAATTGTGTGATGCTAACACCAGGTTGTGACCACAAATCCGAGCAGACACGCATCCCAACTGAGGTGAAAGTATTCGAGCTGGCGCTTGGTGCGGGGAGAGGATGTGACGCTACACCCTCTGAGGTCAACTCCTTATCCTCAGAGGTGGACGGATGAGCCCCGGAGATGCTTACTGGTCGCTGCTGTGTTTTACCTGCAGGGATAATCAGAATGATCAGGTGTGAGCAACACTCCGGACTGGAGGACATGTTATGGGCTGCATTGTGGGTACAACTGTGTGATTTCACATTTAAGAGCACCTTTCAGTGCCTGAGACAATTGTCACACCACATGCCCCCGCCCGACCCCCCCTGACCCCCACCCGCACCCTTTGACCGCACGCTGGGGAACTCACTCTCCTGGCCAGGTGCGCCGGACTCGCCATCAGTTATAGTGCGTCCTCCATCCTCCCCTACTAGCATTAATGCATCCTCCTCCAGTCTGCTCAAATATGCCAGGTTGACTATGCCACCACCGGTCCAGAACCCCCCTTGGGCATTATGTGCCCACTTCTGTGTATATACAAAGGACTTAGTTAAGACATATCACTTGGAAGATCACACACTCACCCCTTGGGCTAAGTGCTGAATCTCAAACCAATGCCAGTGAAGTGCATGGATGGAACACATCTGGACCACTGTGCGTCACAGATGTGCCCATTATACGGCCCAAGGCATGGCTGCAGTCAAGCACTGAACATGGATGGCTTCGACTTTGCAGCATCAGCACATAGACCCTCCTGTGCCACATAAAAGATGGGATGACTGTGGAATGCCCCTTACACTGGCAGACCACAGAATGTCATTGACCGGCTTGCGGCACTGGAGCCATGTCCACCTAACTACTCCACGGCTGCTGACCTCCTCCGCTACCTGCAGCCATGCCTTCCTTGTGACCTGGGAAGGCCTCCTTCTTCTGTCGGATGGGAAGAGGACCTCCCCAGGAGTGGAGGGAATGTAAAGATTCCTCTGAGAAGCGGGGGCCATGTGGCTACTTCTCCCTTCCATTCCTGCAATTAGGTTCTGGTGTGGTTCTGATTTTTCTCAAAGTGTTGGCTCGGTGGGCACTTTCAGTCCTCCTACAGTCCTTTCAATCTCAGTCCCTTGTTTTTCCCTCGCAGATGTGTAGTGTCTCCTCTCAATGTCCTCCTTCTTGCTTCAGGTAAGCCTCTCAGAGCCACAGAGATTGCTGAAAGCGTTTAAAGGGCTTTCAGCGAACTCTTGCGGGTCTCGCCCCGCCCCGCCCCCGCGGACACTCAGCCTCCCACCCGTGGATACCCTTTTCATTTGGAAATATGCCGCGGCGCTGCTAATTGGCTGCCCCACGCGTGATACCAACAGCAGTGAGGTACAGAGCGAGAGTCAGTTCTTCACCTGCTTCCTGCCTCATCGGACTCTGAGCCGCCGACAACAGTAAAATTCTGGCCTGTATTTTTGTTAAAGGAGTACCCTTTTCGTTAGCCTTGCAAAGCACAGTATAAAAGTCAAAATTACAATACTTTTATTAATATGGAGATATTGTTGGAGAATATTTTTTCCGATTGATGTCAATTGTACTCACATAAATTTGGTGTAATTTATTTTCTTATTTCTTTGTTGTTGCAGGACCTGGTCGTGCATTTAAAGCTATTGATTTTTCTCACCAAGGTCCGGCTTTTCTTACCTGGCATCGATACCATTTAATGTTGCTGGAGAGAGATTTACAGGTTAGACAGTCCAATAACCCTGGCTTAGTTTAATTATGGTGGTGAATTGTTTTAATTTGCAAATAGGTTTAATAGATGGGAAATAAAAAGAGGGGAGGGTGGTCTTGTGCACAGAAAAGTGTTACACTTTATACAACCCTTCCCCTTTGGAGATTCGTAATATATCTTGTTGTGTAATTCCAGTCCAAACCGCTTGGTGGTGTTCTTGTGACCCATTTCCTCATGGCTTCCATCCAAATACCGTTTCGCTTTTGTTGAAAAGAATGTTTTGTAATTAAATCAGCCTTTGGCAAATGTGGTGAAGATGCTCCTCCAAAGTATACTCTTTCATTTTTGATCGAGTGTCTGCAACTTCCACATATTAGCCCAGCTGAGGTTAGGAATTTACTGTGTGAGAAATTATAGACAAAAGGGGGATTTGTATTCTGGCGGCAGGGGTCCTGACACCCAGAGAAACCGACTCCGAGATCCCTGCGTCACCTCTTCTTCGGAAGGCCCGCCACATTTAGTGCCAATCAGGCACTTAAGTGGACAGTGGTGGGCCTTCCGCAGGATCAAGGACCCTGTCACTGGAAGTCCTGCCCTTGCAGAGCTGCCAGCCAATCAGAGGCTGGCAGCTGCAGTGCCACCACAGCGGCGGTGGCTACTGCTGCAGGTGCACCCACCGGAGGCCGAGGAGTGTTGCTGGAACCAGGCCTCAGGTAGATCAGGGCGGGAGGGGTCTTGCAGGGTGGGTGTCTTGGGGGAGGGTGGTAGGGGTGTTGGAAGTAAGCGCAGGGGTTTGCCCCTCAGCGGGCCCCCCTTCCTGATGCCAGGTCTCTCATTCAGGCAGTAAGTGCCTTTTAACAAGTGACTCGCCCCCCACAAGCAGCCGGGAAGCAGTCCGCACAGTTTTTTGTGCCATGCTTCCCGTGCAGCAATAGGTCCATCTGTCGCATGGCTAATTGCAGCTGCAATGGGAAGAGGCCCTTAATTGGAGGTTAATTACCTAGTTAAGGGCCTCAATTGGCCGTGGGGCGGGAAGGCCATTCACAGGTCTTCCCTCGCCAGGCTAAATTTTGGCAGAGGTGGGATGGTGGCTGGAACCCCCTGCCACCATCCCACCCGATTTTATGCTCTCCCTGCCTCCAAACCCGCCATGGGGAAGAGTATAAAATTCCACCCAAAGAGGTTATCTTGTGTCATTTCATGGCAAATATGCTTAACCACAAATATGCTACACCACTGAATCACTGTACATTTGCCTGGACCTAGTGTATATTTTCAACATTGAAGTGTAATCCAAGTTCTCTCTCTTAGAAACTCATAGGAAATGAATCATTTGCACTTCCATACTGGAATTTTGCCACAGGACGAAATGACTGTGATGTCTGCACAGTTCCTTTGTTGGGATCCATGCGCCTTGATGACCCAACATTAATAAATCAGAGTTCCAGGTTCTCACGGTGGGAGATTGTATGCAATAGGTTAGTGCTTGAATACTGCAGATTCCATTTGAGTTCTGATTTAACCACTATTGCAAATCAAAATTGCAGCATTAACTGCAGTTTAAAAGCACTTCATTGGGTGTAAAGAGCTTTGGGATGTCTTGTGGTTTTGAAAAGCGCTATATAAATAAAATTTATTTCTTTCTTGCTAGGTGATCTGTAAGTCCATTACTAATCAGAATATGTTTTGCTTAAGTGACTTTCTGATGCTATTAGTTCCTTCTATCCAAAATCCCATCTTGAATGGGATGCAGACTTGTTCTATAAATCCAATTGTCCACATAACTTCCAGCCAGACCAAATTTATATGCTATAATAATGGTAAATTCACAGATCCTGTGCAGCTATTGTGGAATCATGATCGGAGATAGCACCATAACACCAATATTACTGCTTCTCCGATCCACGCTCCTTTCATGCGCAGCTCCTCAGTGCGATTGAATTTTACTGTCACGTTTGTAACTTCCTTTAAAGCATCACTTTCAAGCTGTGCAACAGTTATACTATCAGTACAAATGTGATTATTGTAATTAATAAATGGATTCAGTCACTCAGTGCAACAGTGTGAATCAATTCCCTTTGAGTTATAGGACCAACACCAATATTGATCAAAAATGATTAACTCTATCGTTTACTTACTATAATCAAAGAAAGATATCAGTTTATCCTTTTCTCAGTCTCTTTTACATTGATATCCCCAAAAGGAATAAAGATCTACACATTGGACATTGTGCGTTACTGATCAGATGGTTATTATAGGTAATACTGATTTAAAAGTTGTCTCCTTGCTATTGGAATTTCTAATCAATTTTATTGTGATTTTTATGTAAAATTTGTAGTTTGGATGATTATAACCGCTTGGTGACTCTCTGCAATGGAACAAATGAAGGTCCAATCAGGAGAGGCTTTATGGAAAAGGGTAATGTACGGCTGCCAACCATGGAGGATGTTCGACGTTGCATGTCTATTAAAGAATTTGATACTCCACCTTATTTCCAGAATTCTAGTTTCAGTTTCAGGTAAGTAAACTTAGACGTGAAAAGGGAAATTACTGTTAATTTGTTTGACAATGCTTCATGAAAACTTTATGGAAATAGAAATGTCAAAGGAAAGCTGCAGATACTCTAGAGTTTATCATGCACCTCACTCAATGACCATCAGGAGACTGTGCACGGAAATTCCAGGCAAGTGTGATCCCCGAATATTTTGAGAGGTTAAATTGGGTCATATAGCGTCTGTTCTTTAGGCACCAACTAAGACTGGAAAATGGAATGTGAAATGTGCACGCACATGGGAAGTGCGCACAACACCATCTTGTTAAAGGGGTTTGTGCATGCACACCTAATGACTGGCGACAGCATGCAGAACCGCGAGATCGTGATGCAAATCATTGTGCATATTTGATTCGACGTCACCGCTACCATTTTGCAACTCCACACTCCAGTATAGCTGAACAGACCATTAAATGGAATCTAGGGCCCCCCACCAGCACTATTCAAAGGGATAATTAAGTACTTACAGGTTAGTTGTTGGGCTATTTCCTCTGGCTGCTGGTACAATTGTACACATTTTGGGAAGGTCCCTATACTTGGCTAAAGTTTAATTAAGTAATCTGGTCGGAGTGGCCTGGCTGTTCTTCCAGTACTTCTTGTGTCATTTAAAATCTTCTGCTGAAAAATGTTGCTTCCAGCCATGGGTGACCTGGTAGGATTTCCTCTGGGAATTGAACATGACTTGGAGAAAGAAGAGAGGCCACATAGAGGAGGATAATCTGCTCGAAGAAGGGGGAGTTGGAGGAGGAAGAGGAGAAGAAAGGCTCTCAGTAGGACACCATATCTGCAGAAGTCTTCAGAGAGCAAATCTCTGACCTCAACTTCCTCCAGTACCAATGCTTGAGACATCTTTGCTTCACAGGAGAGGTGATGACTGAAATCTGTCAACTGCAGCTTCAAAGCAGGGCAAGCACAGCATTGTCTGTGGTTGTCAAGGTGATGGTGGGTCTTAATTTATATGCGTCTGGCTCCTTTCAGGCTGTTGGTAGAGATATAAACAACATCACACATTTTGCAGAACACTGCGGTATAAGGGTCTCTGTACAATGAGAAACATATTCATCTTATTCCGTCTTGCCAGGGACAAGCAGGTAGAGTGAGCATGATTTACACTGATTGCAGGCTTCCCCAAGGTGCAGGGTGCAATTGGCTGTACGTACATTGCCTTGCCTGCTCATCTAAACTTGGCATATTTTTGCAATTAAAGGGAGCACATCATGCAGGTGAATGCCTGTTATCCTGGTAGCAGTCACAATTCCTTCATTCTGTAGAAGTGCTTTGTTCTACCTGTATTTGAACCAGCATGGCAAGTCAAAGACTGGCTTCTGGGTGGCTCATGAGTTTGGTTAGGAACCCATGCAAATGTGCACAGCAGGCCTACAATGAGAGCAATGCTGCCACAAGCAACATTATAGAGCAGACCGTCAGCATCCTCAAGCAACGCTTTTGTGCCTAGACCATTTTAGAGGAGCCCTGCAGTACTCAGCTGAGCAGGTATTGAGTTTAGTGTGCTGAATGATGCACAACTACAAGGTGAGAAGCTGAGAAGTAGGAACATGAGGAGGAGAAAGTGGAGGAAGAAGGGAAGCTGCAACGTAGACAGCCCCTTTCTGCCAAGACTCTACATGAGCAAATTATTCATGAGTGATATCAGTAACCTCAACTACACCTCCCCCATTCATCAATAGTCCTATACTTATACCTCTCCTCTCTATCACTGACCATCACATTGTACTCTCTCTGGCAATACTTATTAGTTTTGGATACTGTTGAGGGAGATGGCTCTCCAGGGGAAGGCAGCAGTAGCCAGGTTCATGGCACCGTGGCTGGCTCTGCTGTTCGGAAGGGCAGGAAAAAGAGTGGAAGGGCTATAGTCAAAGGGGATTCGATTGTAAGGGGAGTAGATAGGCGGTTCTGTGGTCGAAAACGAGACTCCCGAATGGTATGTTGCCTCCCAGGTGCACAGGTCAGGGATGTCTCAGATCGGCTGCAGAACATTCTGAAGGGGGAGGGTGAACAGCCAGTTGTCGTTGTGCACATAGGCACCAATGATATAGGTAAAAAACGGGATGAGGTCCTACAAGCAGAATTTAGGGAGTTAGGAGCCAAGTTAAAAAGTAGGACCTCAGAGGTAGTAATCTCAGGATTGCTACCAGTGCCACGTGATAGTCAGAGTAGAAATGAAAGAATAGTCAGGATGAATGCGTGGCTTGAGAGATGGTGCAGGAGGGAGGGGTTCAGATTTTTGGGACATTGGGACCGGTTCTGGGGGAGGTGGGACTGTTACAAATTGGACGGTCTACACCTGGGCCGGACTGGAACCAATGTCCTTGGGGGTGCTTTTGCTAACTCTGTTGGGGAGGGTTTAAACTAATGTGGCAGGGGGTGGGAACCAAATGAGGAGGTCAGTGGACAGTAAGGAGGTAGTAACTAAAGCCTGTAAGGAACTAGATAATGAAGTCAGCGTGACTAAGGGAAAGAATAGGCAGGGAGCAGATGATGTACGCAAAGGGACTGGTGGTCTGAGGTGCATTTGTTTTAATGCAAGAAGTGTAGTAGGTAAGGCAGATGAACTTAGGGCTTGGATTAGTACCTGGGAGTATGATGTTATTGCTATTACTGAGACTTGGTTGAGGGAAGGGCATGATTGGCAACTAAATATCCCAGGATATCGATGCTTCAGGCGGGGTAGAGAGGGAGGTAAAAGGGGTGGAGGAGTTGCATTACTGGTCAAAGAGGATATCACAGCTGTGCTGAAGGAGGGCACTATGGAGGACTCGAGCAGTGAGGCAATATGGGCAGAACTCAGAAATAGGAAGGGTGCGGTAACAATGTTGGGGCTGTACTACAGGCCTCCCAACAGCGAGCGTGAAATAGAGGTACAAATATGTAAACAGATTATGGAAAGATGTAGGAGCAACAGGGTGGTGGTGATAGGAGATTTTAATTTTCCCAACATTGACTGGGATTCACTTAGTGTTAGAGGTCTAGACGGAGCAGAATTTGTGAGGAGCATCCAGGAGGGTTTTCTAGAGCAGTATGTAAATAGTCCAACTCGGGAAGGGGCCATACTGGACCTGGTGTTGGGGAATGAGCCCGGACAGGTGGTTGAAGTTTCAGTAGGGGACTACTTTGGGAATAGTGATCACAATTCCGTAAGTTTTAGAATACTCATGGACAAAGACGAGAGTGGTCCTAAAGGAAGAGTGCTAAATTGGGGAAAGCCAACTATACGAAAACTCGGCAGGAGCTGGGGAATGTAGATTGGGAGCAGCTCTTTGAAGGTAAATCCACATTTGATATGTGAGAGGCTTTTAAAGAGAGGTTGATTAGCGTGCAGGCGAGACATGTTCCTGTGAAAATGAGGGATAGAAATGGCAAGATTAGGGAACCATGGATGACAGGTGAAATTGTGAGACTAGCTAAGAGGAAAAAGGAAGCATACATAAGGTCCAGGAGGCTGAAGAAAGACGAAGCTTTGAAAGAATATCGGGAATGTAGGACCAATCTGAAACAAGGAATTAAGAGGGCTAAAAGGGGTCATGAAATATCTTTAGCAAACAGGGTTAAGGAAAATCCCAAAGCCTTTTATTCATATATAAGGAGCAAGAGAGTAACTAGAGAAAGGATTGGCCCACTCAAGGACAAAGGAGGAAAGTTATGCGTGGAGTCAGAGAAAATGGGTGAGATTCTAAACGAGTACTTTGCATCGGTATTCACCGAGGAGAGGGACATGACGGATGTTGAGGTTAGGGACAGATGTTTGATTACTCTAGGTCAAGTCGGCATAAGGAGGGAGGAAGTGTTGGGTATTCTAAAAGGCATTAAGGTGGACAAGTCCCCAGGTCCAGATGGGATCTATCCCAGATTACTGAGGGAAGCGAGAGAGGAAATAGCTGGGGCCTTAACAGATATCTTTGCAGCATCCTTAAACACGGGTGATTTCCAGGAGGACTGGAGAATTGTTAATGTTGTCCCCTTGTTTAAGAAGGGTAGCAGGGAAAATCCAGGTAATTATAGACCGGTGAGCCTGATGTCAGTGGTAGGGAAGCTGCTGGAGAAGATACTGAGGGATAGGATCTATTCCCATTTGGAAGAAAATGAGCTTATCAGTGATAGGCAACATGGTTTTGTGCAGGGAAGGTCATGTCTTACCAACTTAATAGAATTCTTTGAGGAAGTGACAAAGTTGATTGATGAGGGAAGGGCTGTAGATGTCATATACATGGACTTCAGTAAGGCGTTTGATAAGGTTCCCCATGGTAGGCTGATGGAGAAAGTGAAGTCGCATGGGGTCCAGGGTGTACTAGCTAGATGGATAAAGAACTGGCTGGGCAACAGGAGACAGAGAGTAGTAGTGGAAGGGAGTTTCTCAAAATGGAGACGTGTGACCAGTGGTGTTCCACAGGGATCCGTGCTGGGACCACTGTTGTTTGTGATATACATAAATGATTTGGAGGAAAGTATAGGTGGTCTGATTAGCAAGTTTGCAGACGACACTAAGATTGGTGGAGTAGCAGATAGTGAAGGGGACTGTCAGAGAATACAGCAGAATATAGATAGATTGGAGAGTTGGGCAGAGAAATGGCAGATGGAGTTCAATCAGGGCAAATGCGAGGTGATGCATTTTGGAAGATCCAATTCAAGAGTGAACTATACAGTAAATGGAAAAGTCCTGGGGAAAATTGACGTACAGAGAGATTTGGGTGTTCAGGTCCATTGTTCCCTGAAGGTGGCAACGCAGGTCAATAGAGTGGTCAAGAAGGCATACGGCATGCTTTCCTTCATCGGACGGGGTATTGAGTACAAGAGTTGGCAGGTCATGTTACAGTTGTATAAGACTTTGGTTCGGCCACATTTGGAATACTGCGTGCAGTTCTGGTCGCCACATTACCAAAAGGATGTAGATGCTTTGGAGAGGGTGCAGAGGAGGTTCACCAGGATGTTGCCTGGTATGGAGGGTGCAAGCTATGAAGAGAGGTTGAGTAGATTAGGATTATTTTCATTAGAAAGACGGAGGTTGAGGGGGGACCTGATTGAGGTGTACAAAATCATGAGAGGTATAGACAGGGTGGATAGCAAGAAGCTTTTTCCCAGAGTGGGGGATTCAATTACTCGGGGACACGAGTTCAAAGTGAGAGGGGAAAAGTTTAGGGGGGGATATGCGTGGAAAGTTCTTTACGCAGAGGGTGGTGGGTGCCTGGAACGCGTTGCCAGCGGAGGTGGTAGACGCGGGCACGATAGCGTCTTTTAAGATGTATCTAGACAGATACATGAATGGGCAGGAAGCAAAGAGATACAGACCCTTAGAAAATAGGCGACATGTTTAGATAGAGGATCTGGATCGGCGCAGGCTTGGAGGGCTGAAGGGCCTGTTCCTGTGCTGTAATTTTCTTTGTTCTTTGTTCCTCCCTCAGTTCACCACAGAAATAAAAGCCACCAGAAATGCAAATTCAAATCCAAATTTATCAATTCACTACGAAATGATGCTGACAAAAAAACTCATCATGCTTGTGCATTACCTTCCATGTGTTCCTACGAGGTGCTTCCCCAGTGGCTGCAGCATTTAAGTGGAAGGCTGCTCCTTCAATTGAGGAGACTGCAATGGCCTTTGAGGATGACCTCGAGCAACTTTGGACCTAGAGGGCCTGGTTGCAGACTGCACCATCTTGGCCTGGACTGCAGCAGTTTGGGCTGGCTGCCTGACAGACAGCAGCAAGGGCACTGGCGTAGTGGCAAGAGGAATGCTGTCAGCCTGAGAGAAGACAGCAGGTTCTTGTTCGTTGGAGCCACTGTCACTCACATAGGCCGGTGCTTCAGCAATGCTGCTGATCTGTTCGAGAACAGATTGATGACCTGCTGTGATGCCCTGGAAGGCCCTTTCAACAGTGGTACCCAGAACCATGAAGGCAGCAGTCTGAGCTTGCAAGGCAGCAATCAGACCTTTAATGGAAGTTGTTTATGCTGCAATGGAAGTTGTGACATCAGTCATCAGATGCTGCCTCATTGTAGGTTCCATAGGTATGCAGATGAAGGTGACCATCCATACCGTGATGGAAAGGATGGGCTCCAAGCTCTGTGGAAAGCCCTGTCCCAAGTTGGTGCTGGACTCCGCCATGCCCCTTGACATTATGTAGAGGCTTTCTGGCAGGCTTTTCATTGCACTAAGCATTTGCTTGTGTACACGCATCCACCTTCTTCTGTAGTCTACCCTATTGAGATCTTCATCTGACTCCTGTGCAGCAGAACTAGTATGTGACCTCATCCTCTGGTGAGCTGGCATGTGCATTATTCTTTCCCTAATGTACATTTGTTCCTAGTGTCTCATCCCTTCGCTATCCTAGGCTCTAAATTACGTGCAATGCCAGTTGCTGAGCTGGTGGCTGCAAATCTAAGATCAAGTGATGCTGTCTTTTCATCATCACTGTCTTCTTTCTCTTCCTCCCCTGACTGGGAGGGTTCCAGTTCTTGGGTACCTGAAATGAAAAAGGGACCAGGGTGGGGTTGTGGTGAGGGGAGAGGAAAAAGTAAGAAGTGCATGCTTAAAACCATCTGCTGCTTGGGAGTCAGAAGAGAGTGTGAGATGAGGCAGAAATGAGGAGAAAGAAATAGGTATGCAGATACGCTCATCATTGATCCCTCCAGTCCTGCCAGTGGCCATGGCATCAGCGAAGCCCTTTCCCATAATGGCCAGCACTGGCTCCTCCATGGGGGTTAAAATGTGCAGTATTAAACACATGATTATTATATACCACTTAAATTTCTTCAAATAGGAACATGGGACTCTTAGGGCAAAAATCTCATCTGGGAGGAATGTAGGAAGCTGGAGAATGGCCCATTATTCGAATAGGGCCATAGAGATTGCTCTAGAGAAAGCAAGAGAGAGGAATGAGCACTGTCGCCTCTTAAAATGAGCAGATTCCAGAAGATGGGTGAAGGTGACTATTAGTATTAATGTCCCCTCCAAAACACTGCATTTGAAAGCAGTGCTGAAAAAAGTTTAATGATTTAATCCTGTCAGTTAGCACAAGAGAACCTACCATAATCTTCCACTAATGCAATTACATTTGGCACTGTAACTACCTCCCTGTCACACTGTTTTCAAGTACTTCCATAGGAAGATAAGAACAGTAGGCCATTTAACCCCATGAGCCTGCTGAGCCTTTCAATTAGTTCATGGCTGATCTTCATTTAAGTCATTGATAAATATAGTGAAAGGCTGAGACATCAGTATGGATCCTGAAGGACACCACGGGCTGAATTTGACAGACCCCCTGATGTTGGGGGCCTCAACACCGGGAAGGCCCGGCCCAATATTGCAGGCGGCAGCAAGGCCTCATGGCACACCCCTCCCTGCTGCCACTCAGCGACAGAATCCAAATTTACATATGTTAAATAATTTAAATATATGAACAAATGACCTTACCCGTTCTCGTCGTCCATTCCGGGGCAATATTGGTGCCGGTGGCCGGCACTCCCACGTCTTTGGATATTCGTCCGGGGATCCGAGGCGGAACACTGGTGGGGAGGGGGGAGCAGGTAAGTTTTTCAGTGCGGGGTCGGGGAGGTGTGAGGGGGACTGGTGTCAGAGTAATTTCATTGTTCTAGGGGATGGTGGGAAGGGGTAAAGTTTAAAGTTTATGAACTTTGGGCTGGAAGGTAAGTATTGTGGAGAGGGGAGAGGACAGGTACTTAATTCTAATGGTTATTGGGTGACGGTCAGGATCAACATAATTTTTTGCAATCATTTCTCCTTTACATATTTAAATTGCAAGTTAGGGCTCGAAGCCCTTTCAAAATGGCATCAGCACCTGCGCAAAGGCTGCTGACGCCATTGCCAGGGACGGACCACCTGCCCCCTTCATGTTATCGGGGTGGACGGTCTGCCCCAGCCATTTAAACATGTTGTCCGCCTGGGTGGTCTGGCATTGTTTACGACCACTGATGATTTCAGCTGCAGCAATGTGAAATGCAGCCCCACAAGCCACATCCTGGCAATTTGATTACATATGCTTTGGGCTGAAATTTCCTGACCCCATGGTGGTGGGCTTGGAGGCGGGGGGGACCGGGAAAATAGGGAGAAACTGTTAGGACAGCTCCCCTACGTATTCCCGCTACCCAGGAACTTGCCCTGACCGGGCAGAGAGTGAGATCGGCTACCCACTCCATGGAGGTGGGCAGCCAATTAAGATGATTAAGACCCCACTTAGAAGGGCCGCTGGCATTTTGCGGCTGGCAGAGTGGACACCCGCCATGTTCGGAGGCCACCACCTCAAACGAGGGACCGTCCCTGCAGCTGGAGGCCCCATGCCACAAAGACGGGGCCGCAGGCAGAAAAGGCTGCACACATGGCCCAAACAATGCACCCAGAGGTGCTTCTCCACCATTCAAGGGAACTAACAGGTTCACCCTTCATTATTTTTAATATAAATACACACCTCTGAAGGCGCTTCCATGTTCAGATTGCTTCACGGTCCCTGACCTGCCTCAGCAGCACCTACCTCTCCTGGTGGGGCTGCCGAGGCTCCAGAGCTGCCGGCGCTCTGATCCGACAAGCATAATTGGAAGCCCGCCCGGGTCAGCGAACAGCCAAGTAGGAGGCCGCCTCCAGGAAGATTGCACTGGAGGGCATGCTGTCGGCAAGCACATGAGGGATCTGGGTAAAGTAGATAGAGAGAAACTGTTTCCATTGGCAGAAATGTCAAGAACCAGAGGATACCCATTTAAGATAATTGACAAAAGAAGTAATGGCAACATGACGAAAAACCATTTTATGCAGCGAGTGGTTGGGATCTGGAGTGCACTGCCTGAAAGTGTGGTGGAGGCAGATTCAACTGTGGATCTCAAAAGAAAATTGGATAATTATCTGAAGAGAAAAAATTTGCAGGGCTATAGGGAAAAGTCAGTGAAGTGGGACTAGGTGAGTTGCAGAGAGCTGGCATGGACACAACGGACTGAATGACCTCTTTCTGTGCTGTAACTTCTATGATTCTATGAGACTCCCATTTGGTCCTGACATGGGGTCCTAAAGCCAATGGTAAAATCCAGCCCTTTATGTCTACTCTCCATCTACTGCCCATGTCAAAAAGTTACCTCCAGTTCCCTGTGCTTCCATTTTTGCTAACAGTCTCCGAGGGGAACCTATTGAACGTTTTCTGGATATCCATACAAAACATTGCCGAACAGGTCCACGATCTCCTGGTTTACTTCTCCCACCCTTTTTAAATATTGGTGACATTGGAAATTTTCCAATCCAAGGGGAAAATTCCTCAATCAGCGCGAGCATTTTCAACCTAATCATAAATATCAATGATACAGCTGGGTAATTTGTATCACACCTAGCCATTACCTGGAAGTATTCTTTCACTCATGTCCTTGCATGCAATCAGCACAAGAGAATCCTTGGGTGGAATTTAATCTGGCCCACGAGAGCGGATAATGAGGCGGGGGATGGGATGGGGGGGGGCGACTGTAGAATCAGGAGGGAAGGCAGTGGGGGTGAGGGGGGTAGAGTGTCTGTCGCCTTCCCGACTCCGTCCAATTCAATATGGCCTGCCCGTCCAGAAGCCAATTGAGCTCCATAAGTAGTCAATTAAGGGCCACTTAAGGCCTCTTCCCCGCCTCCGCTAATATTCTATCAGCAGCGGTGGGAGTGGCCATCCGCCATGTGGGCAGATGTAAAAGCTGGTGGTCTCCTGGCAGATCAGGGTTGGGGGAACCCTCCTGATTGGGCACCCTGTGGCGCAGGGAGGCCCCCGTCCACCAGCAAGGACTGTCCCCCCCCCACCCCCCACACTCCATCGCCCCCTTCCTTTACTAACACCACCACCATCCCTCACCCCCCACCCCCACCGGGGCCTGCCTGACTGGCCCCCAGTGAGCCCGACCTCACTTACCTGGGTTCCAGGGCCTGCTGCATCTTGCTGGTCCTGGCTGGGTGCAGTCCCAGCATTGGCCACCGCTCCCGGTAGTGCTGCTGGGACTGAAGAGACAGGATCTTCGCCCTTAAAGGGACGGGATCCCTGACACCTGGCAGTTAATTGCTTGATGGGCATACAATCATGTCGGGGCGCCTAGAAACGGCCATGGTGCGGTTACCTCCTGCTTTCTGACTCGCTGTCGGAGCCACTGTCTCTGGCATTAAATTAAACTCCTCTCTAATGTAGTTAAATACTAATACATATCTCATCACAGGTTGCACAGGACACTTGGATTTTATTGCATGTTAGCTTGAGCATTAAAATTTCTCATTTACTTTGCTCCTCTTGCAGGTGACTGCACACAACAGAGAGCGAACATTTACAAGGGCAGGAACCCCTAACTTGTGATCTCTAACTCCTGGAAATGTGGAAGTAGGATGGAAAGGATAAATTTAAACTGTAAAAAATAACAGAGTTTTGTCACACACCCTGCTCCAGCTCAGTGTTTGGGACAGATTTCTGCTGCTCCTCCTTCTCATCTTTATTCTTCCAGTCACTATCAGCAAAGCATACACTAAATCCGAAACCTAGAAGTGAAAGTAGTCAGAAATCACGCACTATTTACCTCATGAATATCACTTCAATATATCCATCCTGAGATATTATAGACAGTGAGAGTGCATTGTGTCAGACTCACAAAGTGAGTGTGCAGGAGCAGGTGGTAGTGATCGCAGAAGAGGAGGAGGATGAACCCTGCAGTCTGATGAGCCCGCTTGCATCCCAAGAGAACTGTTCACCATAGTGACCAGGACCTCACAGTACCTGTTTTTCTGTGATGTCAGCCTGTTTGCCCAATATCCAGTCCTGGCTGAGGCACAATTTTCTCCAATTAAATATTGGGAAGTGTGAAGCTATCATTTTGCCACCACCCCCCATCCCCCCAACCCCTCCCCCCCCCCCCCCCCCCCACCCCACCACCCAAACTCCATACTCATGCAGCAGGTTCTATTTCCCACTCCGGTCTAAATTTGAACCAGTTTCTATGAAACTTCGCTATCCTATTTGGCCCTGAGTTGATTTTCCTCATATAGGAAGAGGAGTTGGCCATTTAACTCCTCTAGCCTGTTCGACCATTCAATTAAATCATGGCTGATTTTTGACCTAACTCCATAATCCCACCTTTGCCCTGTATCCATTAATATCTTTGATTATCAAAAATCTATCAATCTCAGAATTAAAATTAACAATTGACCCAGCATCAACTGCCATTTGTGGAAGAGAGTTCCAAACTTCTATCATCCTTTTCCTGTAGAGGTATTTTCTAATCTTACCCCTGAAAGGCTTGATTCTAATTTTTAGCCTATGTCCCTAGCTCTCGATTCTTCAATCAGCAGAATAGTTTCCTTATAAGTTCCCCTTAAAACTTCTTGAAAACTTCCATCGAGTCACCCCTTAATCTTCTAAATTCCATGGAATACAACCCTAGTTTGTGTAATCTCTCCTTGTAACTTAATCCTTGTAGTCCAGGTATCATTCTGGTAGATCTACATTGAACTCCCTCCAAGGCCAATATATCCTTCCTAAGGTGTGGTGCCCAGAATTGAACATAATACTCCAGGTAACATTTAACCAGGGCGTGCGGTATGACTTCTAATGCCTTGTATTCATTTCCCTTTCTGATTATTTTTTGTACCTATCCATGACGTTTTAATGATCTGTGCACATGGACCCCTAAGTCTCTTTGCACCTCCACTGCGTGTAGCTTTTCACCATTTAGAAAGTTCCCTGTTCTGTCCTTTTTAGGTCCAAAGTTGGTGATCTTACAGTTGCCTACATTGAAATCCATTTGTCAGAGTTTTGCCCATTGACTTAATCAATTAATATTTTTTTGTAATTTCATGCTTACAATGCCGCCACCTTTGTTTTATGAGGAACTTTGGATATGTGCATTTCTATCCCATCACCTGTATCAATAATAAATACAATGCAGAGTTGAGGCCCCATCCCTTTGGAATGCCACTTGTCATATCCTGCCAATTATCCCAACTCTGTCTCCTGCCACTCAGTCAATTTCCGAACCAGGTCAATAATTTGTGCTCAATTCCATGAGCTTCAGCTAATAAGCTCTTCCGAGACACTTCTGGAAGTCTATGTAAATAACATTCACAACATGTATAGCCATTCCCCTGTCCATTATTTTAGTCATCTCTTCAAAAAATGTAATCAGGTTGGTCAGGCATGCACTACCCTTTACAAATCCATGCTGGCTTTCTCTGATCAGCTAAAAGTTTTCAAAGTGTTCATTCACTCCATCCTTACTTATAGATTCCAGTAATATCCCAATAACATATGGTAGGCTAACTGGTCTATATTTCCTTGGTTTCCTTCTCTCACCTTTCATAAACAGCAGCGATATTTGCAATTTTCCAATCTAAATGAATGGTTCCTGAATTGAGAGAACTTTAGAAGATCATAGTTAGGGCATCTGCAGTATTCTCACCTGCACCTGTTAAAACTCTGGGATGGAAACAGAATCAAAGAATCACAGAATAATACAATGCAGAAGAGGCCCATCGAGTCTGCACCGATGCATTAAAACACCTGACCTATCTACCTAATCCCATTTGCCAGCACTTGGCCCATAGCCTTGAATGTTATGACATGCCAAGTGCTCATCCCGGTACTTTTTAAAGGATGTGAGGCAACCTGCCTCTACCACCCTCCCAGGCAGGGCATTCCAGACCGTCACCACCCTCTGGGTAAAAAATTTCTTCCTCAAATCCCCCTTAAACCTCCCGCCCCTCACCTTAAACTTGTGACCCCTCGTAACTGACCCTTCAACTAAGGGGAACAGCTGCTCCCTATCCACCCTGTCCATGCCCCTCATAATCTTGTACACCTCGATCAGGTCACCCCTCAGTCATCTCTGCTCTGGTGAAAACAACCCAAGCCTATCCAACCTCTCTTCATAGCTTAAATGTTCCATCCCAGGCAACATCCTGGTGAATTGCCTCTGCACCCTCTCCAATGCAATCACATCCTTCCTATAATGTGGCGACCAGAATTACACACAGTACTCCAGCTGTGGCCTTACCAAAGTTCTGTACAATTCCAACATGACCTCCCTGCTTTTGTAATCTATGCTTCGATTGATAAAGGCAAGTGTCCCATATGCCTTTTTCACCACCGTATTAAACTGCCCTTCTGCCTTCAGAGATCTATGGACAATCACGCCAAGGTCCCTTTGTTCCTCGGAACTTCCCAGTGTCAGGCCATTCATTGAATACTTCCGTGTCACATTTACTCCTTCCAAAGTGTATCACCTCACACTTTTCAGCGTTAAATTCCATCTACCACTTTTCTGCCCATTTGACCATCCCGTCTATATCTTCCTGTAACCCACGACTCCACCTCACTGTTAACCACTCGGCCAATCTTTGTCATCCGTGAACTTACTGATCCTACCCCCCACATAGTCATCTATGTCGTTTATATAAATGACAAACAATAGGAGACTCTGCACAGATCCCTGTGGTTTGCCACTGGACACTGGCTTCCAGTCACTAAAACAGCCGTCTGTCATCACTCTCTGTCTCCTACAGCTAAGCCAATTTTGAATCCACCTTATCAAGTTACCTTGTATCCCATGTGCATTTGCTTTCTTGATAAGTCTCTCATGTGGGACCTCGTCAAAGGCTTTGCTGAAATCCATGTAAACTACATCAACTGCACTACCCTCATCTACACACCTGGTCACATGCTCAAAAAATTAAATCAAATTTGTTAGGCATGACCTCCCTCTTACTAAGCCATGCTGACTATTCCTAATCAAATTTTGCCTCTCCAAGTGGTGATAGATTCTCTCCTTCAGAATTTTCTCCAATAGTTTCCCTACAACTGACGTGAGACTCACTGGTCTGTAGTTCCCTGGCTTATCTCTACAACCTTTCTTAAATAGTGGGACCACATTAGCTGTTCTCCAGTCCTCTGGCACCTCCCCCGTGGCCAGAGAGGAATTAAAAATTAGGGTCAGAGCCCCTGCAATCTCCATCCTCGCCTCCCACAGCATCCTGGGACACAAATCGTCCGGACCTGGAGATTTGTCCACTTTTAAGCCTTCCAAAACCTCCAATACCTTGTCACTCCCTATGACAATTTGCTCAAGAACCTCACAGTCTCTCTGTCTGAATTCCATATCTATATCCTCATTCTCTTGGGTGAAGACAGATGTGAAGTATTCATTCAACACCCTACCAATGTCCTCTGGCTCCACCCACAAATTTCCCACTTGGTCCCTAATGGGTCCTACTCTTTCCCTGGTTATCCTCTTCTCATTGATATAGAATATCTTGGGATTTTCCCTACTTTTACCAGCCAGAGCTTTCTCATATCCCCTCTTTGCTCTCCTAATGGCTTTCTTAAGCTCCATCCTACACTTTCTCTACTCCACTAATGCTTCCGTTGATTTGCTCTTCTTGTATTTGCTAAAAGCCTCTCTTTTCCTTCTCATCGTACCCTGAATGCTTCTGGTCATCCATGGTTCTCTGGGCTTGTTGCTCCTACCTATTACCCTAGAGGGAACATGTTGGGCCTGTACCCTCCCCATTTCCTTTTTGAATGCCCCCCACTGCTCATCTGTAGATTTCCCGACAAGTAACTCTTTCCAGTCTACCTTGGCCAGATCCTGCCTTATTTTACTAAAATTTGCTCTCCCACAATCCAAAACCTTTTTTTGCAACCATCTGGTCCTGGCTCAGTTTATTGTGGACAGTCTCTGTCTCACCTCGTTGAAGTACTCCTTACTTAAGTCTAGAATGTTAGGGATGAATTTTAACATATTTACACCCATTCACAATAGGGGAGGCTGGTACCGGACCGTGAACCCAAATGTTTGTGCAGCAGGCTTTGTACAGTCACACCATTAGCATCCTGATTCCAGGTTTCCTGACCAATCAGAGTGATGATGGCCACACCTAAATGTTAGAGCCTCACTATTTAAAGGGACCCCATTAAGGGTCAGAATGGATCCATGAAAGAACAGTCAGGACAGAGAAAGCAAGTGCAATGATGGAGTCTCAACATAGGAAGGCTGCACCCGCCCCTCCCTGCCACCCCCAGTTCTCTGAGGCATTCCTGAAGATCATGCTACAGCCTGTAAGGGCCCACAGAAAACACTCTTCCCAATGGCTGGAAGGAAGAGGCCAACCTCTGCTGCCACTGTGCGTCGGTGGTGGGGGAGTGAATGGTGTGCCTATCAAGCAGGCTGCTTTGTCCTGGATGGTCATAGTCATAGTCATAGAGATACAGCACTGAAACAGGCCCTTTGGCCCACCGAGTCTGTGCCGAACAACAACCACCCATTTATACTAATCCGACATTAATCCCATATTCCCTACCACATCCCCACAATTCTCCTACCACCTACCTACACTAGAGGCAATTTACAATGGCCAATTTACCTATCAACCTGCAAGTCTTTGGCTGTGGGAGGAAACCGGAGCACCCGGCGGAAACCCACGCGGTCACAGTGAGAACTTGCAAACTCCGCACAGGCAGTCCCCAGAACTGAACCTGGGTCGCTGGAGCTGTGAGGCTGTGGTGCTAACCACTGTGCCGCTGTGCTGCCCCATGGTGTCAAGGTTCTTGAGTGTTGTTGGAGCTGTACCCATGTAGGCAAGTGAAGAATATTCCATCACGCTCCTGACTTGTGCCTTGTTGATGGTGGACAGGCTTTGGGGAGTCAGGAGGTGAGTTATTCACCGCAGGATTCCTAGCCTCTGACCTGCTCTTGTAGCCACGGTATTTATATGGCTACTCCAGTTCAGTTTCTGGTCAATGGTAACCCCCAGGATGTTGACAGTGGGGGATTCAGCGATCGTAATGCCACTGAATGTACTGTTCTGTGTTCTTTATTGACTGCTGGATGTGGCAGCACTTATGGGATCGCTTAGCTCTGTGTACCGCATGCTGCTTACGCAATTTGGCACTCAATTAGTCCTCTCTTGTCGTTTCACCAGGTTGACACCTAATTTTGAGGTATGCCTGATGCTGCTCCTGGCATGCCCTCCTGCACTCTTCGTTGAACCAGGTTTGGTCTCCTGGCTTGATGGTAATGGTAGAGTTGGGGACATGCCGGGCCATGAGGTTACAGATTGTGGTTGAGTACAATTCTGCTGCTGCTGATGGCCCACAGCGCCTCATGAATGCCCAGTTTTGCATTGCTAGATCTGTTTGAAATCTATCCTATTTAGCACGGGGATAGTGCCACACAACACGTTAGAGAGTATCCTCAATGTGAAGGCGGGACTTCGTCTCCATAAGAACCATGCAGTGGTCACTCCTACCAATACTGTCATGGACCGATGCATCTGCGGCGGGCAGATTGGTGAGGACGAGGTCAAGCGTGTTTTTCCCTCTTGTTGATTCCCTCACCACCTGCCGCATACCTAGTCAAGCAGATGTGTCCTTTAGTACTCGGCCAGCTCAGTCAGTAGTGAAGCTACCAAGCCACTCTTGGTGATGGACATTGAAGTCTCCCACCCAGAGTACATTCTGTGCCCTTGCCACCCTCAGTGCTTCCTCCATGTGGTGTTCAACGTGGAGGAGTACTGACTCATCAGCTAAGGGCTATGTGTACAGGGCTATGTATACCTTAGCTATCAACTGCATTGTTAGATTACCAACAGGTGCTTGGCATTCCTCCCTTGGTTTTCTTCTTCCAATATAGATTCTTAGAAACCTAAGTAACAACAGAAAAAAAGACAATGGTGCAGAAATGGCTTGCAAATTGTTCAAAGAATCTTCTTACTGAACTCTTTAGATAAGTCTTTGTGTACATGTCAGTTCCGAGCAACCATGGATATCCATTTTACTCACATGGATAGATCATTCCTGGTTATTGACACAGCAAGATCAGGAAATATCTTGAATGTCAAAATAACATCATTAAAACTTAATTTAAATACTGAAATATTCAATATGGTTCTGGCAGCAGCTTCTTGCTGCCCTCAACTATCCCACCAGAAATGCATGCGCTGTGCAAAGTTTAGAGATACAGCACTGAAACAGGCCCTTCGGCCCACTGAGTCTGTGCCGACCATCAACCACCCATTTATACTAATCCTACACTATTCCCATATTCCTACCACATCCCCACCTGTCCCTATATTTCCCTACCACCTACCTATACTAGGGGCAATTTATAATGGCCAATTTACCTATCAACCTGCAAGTCTTTTGGCATGTGGGAGGAAACCGGAGCACCCAGAGGAAACCCACGCAGACACAGGGAGAACTTGCAAACTCCACACAGGCAGTACCCAGAATTGAACCCGGGTCGCTGGAGCTGTGAGGCTGCGGTGCTAACCACTGCGCCACTGTGCCGCCCATTGCGCCACTGTGCCGCCCATTTTCAACAAAGAGGTAGAGATTTGATATGATGGATCTCCACTCCCATTTTCCAATCAATAACAACCATTTTAAGTTGAAAATAATGCATTAATGTTTGAAAAATCTGCTCTAGTGTGTGCATGTTTTGGGTGGGGGGATGGTACAATTGGTGTGTGGTGTACATAAATAATGACCCCTAAAACCATCGCTTCAACAAAGAGCTTCCAATATTTGATCAATGCATAGCGAAAAGTAAAATCTTCCCTGAAGATCTTCACAGAAAGAGGTGTAGATGTATCCTAATATGGACAGAACGGAGAACCAGATGTACCTGAACTGATTTCCTCATGTTCAATGGAATTTGATGTGCCTTTATGTGCCTGGTATCATTTGCAATAACTGAAAGGCTTATATTAATATTGAATCCTTTGATGTTGCAGAGTGCTCAAAGGGGTAAAGTGCTACAAACTATTAATTTTTTCCTGAAATGCCTTTATTCGGCTGTTTCTGATTGTGCTGCATGAAGATAAGATTTTGCTGAATGTACAGGAATAAATATTGTAAAATAAAACAGTTCTGTTGCAATGAATCTTGAGTATTAAATCATGACAGCAAAGGTGACCAGCTAAGAGGACTAAAGTTGAAGTGATGACAGTAAGAAGAATTATCAGTGAGTGATGGATCAGTGACTTAGATTAGAATTCAGGCAACTCCAGCTAAATTGTTAGCCCCTAGATTTACACACAATGGGCTGGATTTTATAAGCTTGCCGCCAATCTCAAAAATGGCTGTCCACCTGTGCGGACCACACGTCGCGGAGTCGCCGCGGTATTCAGCGCGGCGGCCCATTTAAAGACCGAGGAGGACCGCCCCCCTCCGCCCTTGATGACACGGAGGGAGCGGGCAGTCCATCCCCGGCAATGGAGGCAGGTATCACTGCACAGGCATCGACGCCATTTTTATAGGGCTTCGAGCCCTACATTACAACTTAATTTTTTAAAGATACAGTGCTATTAGGAAATGAAATAAATTTATCCGGACCCTCTCCTAACGCCCCCCCCCCCGCACCACCCCCCCAATAGCCATGGAAATAATAACCTGCCCTCTGCCCTCCCAAAACACTTACCTTGTGCTCTCGACCTTCACCCTGCAAAGTTCATCAACTTTCAACTTTACCCCTTCCCACCACCCCCTCGACTAATGAAATTAGTTTTACTCTGCTCCCCCCACCACGCACTGAGAAATGTACCTGTTACCTCATTCTCCACCAGTGTTCCACCTTAGATCACCGGACAGAGATCAGAAGGTGCAGGAGTGCCAGCCACCGGTACCAATATGGCACCGGAATGCCAATGGAAATGGGTAAGTAATTAATTCATTTATTTAACAAAATTACCATATTTAAAATTTAGTCATGTCGCTGACAGGCTGGAGGGCTGCCACGAGGCCTCGCTGCCACTGGCAATATCAGGCTGGGCCTTCCCGGCGTTACGGCCCATGGCGGACCTCTGCCGGATGCATTTTCTGGCCCCGCCCACCACGACCTCCGATGTCGGGGGAAGCTGTAAAATCCAGCCCAATACTTGTTTCAGAAAGACTAATTCTCAGATTCTTTCCATAAAATTTGCACAGAAACATTTCCAGAGACTGACAGAATATTAAATCTTCCTACTCAGAGCTCACTTTAGTACTGTATTATTGGCTACGCCATTGCAGGAATACAATTAATGCCATTATGAAAACTTCTTATGATATGAATGAAAAGCTGCATGCTACTTGAAACCAATTTTTGAGGTTTTGATTTGCAAAACTATTACCAACTGTGCCACTGTAATTTTGTAATGTGAAATTCATTGGGCCGGATTTTATTCTGGGGACGGGGGTCCTGGCGCCGGGCCATAAGGTCGGGGGAGAACCCATCTTGGCTCTCCGTAAGATCCCTGTTGCAATTTAACGGCAGGCAGCCAATTAACTGTCCACTATCGGGGACATCATCCCTTTAAGGGACAGGCTGCTGCCTCCAGAGCTGCCAATAGTGCCAGAGGGAGCAGTGGCCACTGCCAGTTCTGCAACTGGCCTGCAGTACTGGGGATGTTTGGTGATCTTGGACAGGTGAGTGGGGTCAGGGTTGCCAGGGCCAGTCAGGCAGGTCTCAGCAACAGGGTGGGTGGGGGGGGGGTGGTGGTGGGGGGTTGTTGGTGAGGGTGGGGATGGGTCTTCTTGAGGGGGCAGCCATCGCCATCACGGGGCCCCCATAGGAGGGACCACCACCCCCCCCCGACCACGCTAGGAGACTTCCAGGTTTCACCCGGCAGCATCTTCACGCAGCGCCAGGCTCCTCTGTCCTCCACAAAATTGGAGTGGAGGCGGGAAGCAGCCTGTAAGTGGGCATTTTAATTGGCCACTTAAGGGCCGCAATTGTCCTGGAGGTGGGGGGAGGGTGGAGGCTGTCCTCGGCCTTCCGTGCCCTAATCAAAATGGCAGGGGGCCCAAACAACATCGGGAACAGCCCCCCCAACCCCCCAACCGCCGTTTTGTTTGCCCCTGCCTCCATTCCCGTCTCCAAGGGCAGGATAAAATTCTGCCCATTGTCTTACATAGCTGTTCTCCCTCTTGGACTCCTTCATTAATGAGATGAAAACAAAATCCTGGGCAAACTCACCATTTTAATTTGCTCATTTAAGCATTTCTTCTATTAATTGGAATTCCTACTGCCTATATATTTGTCAAACTTTGCATTGTTGGACATGTACTGTGACCTATTCTTTGCTTTCAGAAATGCCCTTGAGGGATTTGACACACCAGATGGTGAAATTGGCACTGGTGAAGTTCAGAGTCTTCATAACCTTGTCCATTCTTCTTTAAATGGAACAAATGCTTTTGCACACTCTGCAGCAAATGATCCACTTTTTGTGGTATGTATTTAGCTCATCTAAAATGATTGAACTGTTATGCCTCCTATATCAGCATCCGACTATCTGATTCCTGCTTTGCCAATGGTAATAAATGTCCTGCTGTGTTAAGTTATTTGAAACAGTGCATGATTTTTCTCCCTTGAGGATGTATCCTCAGTGCACTTGTACCATACTGTTACTTGTTAACAATTGAGCTTTAATGGTTGTAATATTCTTATTTTCACAATGTTACCATAGGAGTACTGCAAACTGGCCACTGTTTCTTTAACTTTCAAAACTTTAAGGTGTGCATCAGAATTGAACTGGCTGGTGATTCATTTGACTGAAGGCAATTATTACATACTGCAGTTTTTCCAAACTAGAGTCAAGCACAGTGGGCGGCACAGTGGCGCAGTGGTTAGCACCGCAGGCGCACAGCTCCAGCGATCCGGGTTCAATTCTGGGTACTACCTGTGTGGAGTTTGCAAGTTCTCCATGTGTTTGCGTGGGTTTCCTCCGGGTGCTCTGGTTTCCTCCCACATGCCAAAGACTTGCAGGTTGATAGGTAAATTGGCCATTATCAATTGCCCCGAGTATAGGTAGGCAGTAGGGAAATATAGGGACAGGTGGGGATGTGGTAAGAATATGGAATTAGTGTAGGATTAGTATAAATGGGTGGTTGATGGTCGGCACAGACTCGGTGGGCCAAAGGGCCTGTTTCAGTGCTGTATCTCTAAACTAAACTAAACACACCTACATGGAGAAAAGAGGTGGGGTTAACTAAGAATATTTATGATCCATGAGTTAAAACAAATCATATATTTTTTCTTATCTGTGCACGTCTGCATTTGTGAACTTTTATGATCTATAACATTTAGGTTTAAGAATATAGTTAGATGATTGCCACGTTAGGTCAGTATTCTCAGTACCAGCTTTCATCCCAGCGCATCCCAGCAAGTACATTTTATTTACTTTTGTGGTGCGGAGGAGCAGGAGTACTTGCCAACTTTTTCCTCAGACCTGTCTTTCTCTGAGCTCGACCAGCCTCCGGGCCTCCCAACCAGCGTGCCTGGTAGACAGTGGTGTTCCCCAAGGGTCAGGGTCAGTGCGAGGACCACTGCTTCTTTTGAACAAAGAACAAAGAACAGTACAGCACAGGAACAGGCCATTCGGCCCTCCAAGCCTGCGCCGATCTTGATGCCTGCCGAAACTAAAACCTTCTGCACTTCTGGGGACCGTATCCCTCTATTCCCATCCGATTCATGTATTTGTCAAGATGTCTCTTAAACGTCTCTATGGTACCTGCTTCCACCACCTCCCACGGCAGCAAGTTCCAGGCACTCACCACCCTTTGTGTAAAGAACTTGCCTCACACATCCCCTCTAAACTTTGCCCCTCTCACCTTAAAACTATGTCCTCTAGTAACTGACTCTTCAACCCTGGGAAAAAGCTTCTGACTATCCACTCTGTCCATGCCGCTCATAACTTTGTAAACCTCTATCATGTCGCCCCTCCACCTCCGTCGTTCTGGTGAAAGCAATCCGATTTTATCCAACCTCTCCTCATAGCTAATGCCCTCCAGACCAGGCAACATCCTGGTAAACCTCTTCTGTACCCTCTCCAAAGCCTCCACGTCCTTCTGGTAGTGCGGTGACCAGAATTGCACGCAATATTCTAAGTGTGGCCTAACTAAAGTTCTGTACAGCTCCAGCATGACTTGCCAATTTTTATACTCAATGCTCCGACCGATGAAGGCAAGCATGCCGCATGCCTTCTTGACTACCTTATCCACCTGCGTTGCCACTTTCAGTGACTTGTGGACCTGTACGCCCAGATCTCTCTGCCTGTCAATACTCCTAAGGGTTCTGCCATTTACTGTATATTTCCCACCTGCATTAGACCTTCCAAAATGCATTACCTCACATCTGTCCAGATTAAACTCCATCTGCCATTTCTCCGCCCAAGTCTCCAACCGATCTATAACCTGCTGTATCCTCTGACAATCCTCATCACTGTCCGCAACACCACCAACCTTTGTGCCATCCGCAAACTTACTAACCAGACCAGTTACATTTTCCTCCAAGTCATTTATATATACTACAAACAGCAAAGGTCCCAGAACTGATCCCTACGGAACACCACTAGTCACATCCCTCCATTCAGAAAAGCACCCTTCCACTGCTACCCTCTGTCTTCTATGACCAAGACAGTTCTGTATCCATCTTGCCAGCTCACCTCTGATCCCGTGTGACTTCACCTTTTGTACCAGTCTGCCATGAGGGATCTTGTCAAAGGCTTGACTGAAGTCAATATAGATAACATCCACTGCGCTTCCTTCATCAATCATCTTTGTCACTTCCTCAAAAAACTCAATCAAATTAGTGAGACACGACCTCCCCTTCACAAAACCATGCTGCCTCTCGCTAAGAAGTTTGTTTGTTTCCAAATGGGAGTAAATCCTGTTCTGAAGAATCCTCTCTAATAATTTTCCTACCACTGACGTAGGGCTCACCAGCCTATAATTTCCTGGATTATCCTTGCTACCCTTCTTAAACAAAGGAACAACATTGGCTATTCTCCAGTCCTCTGGGACCTCACCTGTAGCCAATGAGGATACAAAGATTTCTGTTAAGGCCCCAGCAATTTCTTCCCTTGCCTCCCTCTGTATTCTGGGGTAGATCCCATCAGGCCCTCGGGACTTACCTACCTTAACGCTTTGCAAGACACCCAACACCTCCTCCTTTTTGATAATGAGATGACTGAGACTATCTACACTCCCTTCCCTCGGCTCATCATCCACCAAATCCTTCTCCTTGGTGAATACTGATGCAAAATACTTATTTAGTACCTCGCCCATTTCCACTGGCTCCACACATAGATTCCCTCTCTGTCCTTGAGTGGGCCCAACCCTTTCCCTGGTTACCCTCTTGCTCTTTCTATACATATAAAAAGCCTTGGGATTTTCCTTAATCCTATTTGCTGATGACTTTTCATGACCCCTTTTAGCCCTCCTGACTCCTTGCTTAAGTTCCTTCCTACTGTTTTTATATTCCTCAAGGGATTCGTCTGTTCCTAGCCTTCCAGCCCTTACGCATGCTTCCTTTTTCTTTTTGACTCGGCTCACAATATCCCGCGTTATCCAAGGTTCCCGAAACTTGCCAAACTTATCCTGCTTCCTCACAGGAACATGCTGGTCCTGGATTCTAATCAATTGACGTTTGAAAGACTCCCACATGTCAGATGTTGATTTACCCTCAAACAGCTGCCCCAATCTAAATTCTTCAGTTCCTGCTTAATATTGTTATAATGTCCTCAGTACCTTGCTCTATGGCAGCGAGGCCTGGACAACGTATGTCAGCCAAGACCGACGTCTCAATTCATTCCATCTTCGCTGCCTTCGGAGAATACTTGGCATCAGGTGGCAGGACCGTATCTCCAACACAGAAGTCCTCGAGGCGGCCAACATCCCCAGCTTGTACACACTACTGAGTCAGCGGTGCTTGAGATGGCTTGGCCATGTGAGCCGCATGGAAGATGGCAGGATCCCCAAAGACACATTGTACAGCGAGCTCGCCACTGGTATCAGACCCACCGGCCGTCCATGTCTCCGCTATAAAGACGTCTGCAAACGCGACATGAAATCCTGTGACATTGATCACAAGTCGTGGGAGTCAGTTGCCAGCGTTCGCCAGAGCTAGCGGGCAGCCATAAAGACGGGGCTAAAATGTGGCGAGTCGAAGAGACTTAGTAGTTCGCAGGAAAAAAGACAGAGGCGCAAGGGGAGAGCCAACTGTGCAACAGCCCCGACAAACAAATTTCTCTGCAGCACCTGTGGAAAAGCCTGTCACTCTAGAATTGGCCTTGATAGCCACTCCAGGCGCTGCTTCACAAACCACTGACCACCTCTAGGCGCGTATCCATTGTCTCTCGAGATAAGGAGGCCCAAAAGAAAGAAATTTGCCTTCCCCCAATTTAACACCTTCACCCGAGGACTACTCTTATCCTTATCCACAAGTACCTTAAAACTTATGGAATTATGGTCACTGTTTCCGAAATGCTCCCCCTACTGAAACTTCGACCACCTGGCCGGGCTCATTCCCTAATACCAGGTCCAGAAAGGCCCCATCCCGAGTTGGACTACCGACATACTGTTTCAAGAAGCCCTCCTGGATGCTCCTCACAGATTCTGCCCCATCCAAGCCCCTAGCACTAAGTGAGTCCCAGTCAATATAGGGGAAGTTAAAATCACCCACCACTACAACCCTGTTACCTTTACGTCTTTCCAAAATCTGTCTACATATCTGCTCCTCTACCTCCTGCTGGCTGTTGGGAGGCCTGTAGTAAACCCCCAACATCGTGACTGCACCTTTCCTATTCCTGAGCTCCACCCATATTGCCTCGCTGCATGAACCCTCCGAGGTGTCCTCCTGCAGTACAGCTGTGATATTCTCCTCAACCAGTAATGCAACTCCCCCCACCCCCGCCTTTTACATCCTCCTCTATCCCGCCTGAAGCTTCTAAATCCTGGAACATTTAGCTGCCAATCCTGTCCTTCCCTCAACCAAGTCTCCGTAATAGCAACAACATCATAGTTCCAAGTACTAATCCAAGCTCTAAGTTCATCTGCCTTACCTGTTATACTCGCATTGAAACAAATGCACTTCAGACCACCAGTCCCGCTGTGCTCCGCAACATCTCCCTGCCTGCTCTTCCTCTTAGTCTTACTGGCCTGATTTACTAGTTCCCCCTCATTTATTTCACTTGCTGTCCTACTGCTCTGGTTCCCACCCCCCTGCCACACTAGTTTAAACCCTCCCGAGTGACGCTAGCAAACCTCGCAGCCAGGATATTAGTGCCCCTCCAGTTTAGATGCAACCCGTCCTTCTTGTACAGGTCCCATCTGTCCCTGAAGAGATCCCAATGGTCCAGATATTTGAAACCCTCCCTCCTACACCAGCTGTTCAGCCACGTGTTTAGCTGCACTATCTTCCTATTTCTAGCCTCACTGGCATGTGGCACAGGGAGTAATACCGAGATTACAACCCTGGAGGTCCTGTCTTTTAACTTTCTACCTAACTCCCTAAACTCCCCCTGCAGGACCTCGTCACTCTTCCTGCCTATGTCGTTGGTACCGATGTGTACCACAACCTCTGGCTGTTCACCCTCCCCCTTCAGAATGCCCCCTGTCCGTTCAGAGATATCCTTGACCCTGGCACCAGGGAGGCAACATACCATCCTGGAGTCTCTTTTACGTCCACAGAAGTGCCTATCTGTGCCCCTGACTATAGAGTCCCCTATAACTACTGCTCTTCTGCGCTTTGTCCCTCCTTGCTGAACAGTGCCAGCCGTGGTGCCACTGCTCTGGCTGCTGCTGTTTTCCCCTGATAGGCCATCACCCCCAACAGTATCCAAAACGGTATACTTGTTAGAGAGGGGGAGAGCCACAGGGGATTCCTGCACTGACTGCCTGCCCCTTCTAGCGGTCACCCATCTATCTGCCTGCACCTTGGGTGTAACCACTTCTCTAAAACTCCTGTCTATGACGCTTTCTGCCACCTGCACGCTGGAAGCGTCACGGACCTCCCACATCTCACAGGTGAAGCACTTCACCCCTCTAACTGACATTTCTAGCACTATTTAATGAATAAAAATAAATAAATACTTATTAAATCCTTACTAAACTGTTATAATTAACTGTACAGTCCCTAGTGCTAGATTCCTACTATAAATATTAAATGCTAACTAAATACAGTAATCTCCTCCCTCTGGTTTAGTTACTCTACTTATTAATTAGTTAATTAGGGTTTTAATCAATTTTCATCAATGTATTATTTTCAAATTCAGTACAAATTCCCTCCCAGCCAATCAGGTCACAGCTTTCCTGTGACGTCACTTTTTTTTTCACCCAAGGTAAGTTTTTTATACTTACCGGTCCGGAATTCCGCCCTCCGAGTCTTCTCCCTGGACGTGGGCCGCGAATCCCCGAGGTAAGTTTTTTATACTTACCGGTCCGTAACTCCGCCCTCTGTGTCTTCTCCCTGGATGTAGGCCGCAAATCCCAGAGGTAAATTTTTTATCCTTACCGGTCCGGAACTCCGCCCTCCGAGTCTTCTCCCTGGACGTGGGCCGCGAATCCCCGAGGTAAGTTTTTTATACTTACCGGTCCGTAACTCCGCCCTCTGTGTCTTCTCCCTGGATGTAGGCCGCAAATCCCCGAGGTAAATTTTTTATCCTTACCGGTCCGGAACTCCGCCCTCCGAGTCTTCTCCCTGGATGTCGGCCGCGAATCCCCGAGGTAAGTTTTTTATACTTACCGGTCCGGAAATCCACCCACCGAGTCTTCTCCCTGGATGTCGGCCGCAAATCCCCGAGGTAAGTTTTTTATACTTACCGGTCCGGAACTCCGCCCTCCGATTCTTCTCCCTGGATTTTGCTGTGTATAAATGACTAGAATCTTAGACTATGGATTAGAACTTCAAAATTTGCGGTGATACCAAATTAGGAAGGATATGAGAGTCCTTGAGAGGATGCTGAGGAGATTTACCAGAATAGTTCCAGGGATGAGGGATTTTCGTTACAATGTTAGTTTGGAAAAGCTGCAGTTGTTCTCCTTGGATGGAAGGAGACTGAGGGGAGATTTGATTGAGGTGTTCAAGATTATGACAGGTTTAGATAAGTTAGACAAGGAAAAACCATTCCCACTAACTGATGGTACAAGGACTAGAAGTCACAGGTTGAAGGTTTTGGGCAAGAGATACAGAGGGAATGTGAGGAAGAACTTTTTTACATAGCGAGTGATAATGACCTGGAACTCACTGCCTACGAGGATGGTGGCGGCAGAGACAGTCAATGATTTCAAAAGGAAATTGGATGAGCACTTGAAGGAAATAAACTTGCAGGGCTTTGGGGATCAAGTGGGGGCAGTGGAACTAATTGGATTGCTCCGCGGAGAGCTGGCATGGACTCGATGGGCCGAATGGCCTCCTCTTTGCTGTCCATGACTCTATGTTTTCTGCCCGCAGCCCACCAGCAGCATGGTAAAAATGCCCGGCCACAAAATGGGTGGCTAGCTGCCTGAATAGCACTTGGACAAAATCTATCTTATTGTTTTGTTAGTTGTGTTTATACCTGTTTGTGTCTTGAAGTTGAAGTTTAATTTTGCCATAAGTATAAGACTGGGATTGTGACCCCTGGTATAAAGAACATTTATATACAAGTAGTCAGTTAATATTCTGTTGCACTTAGCATTGTTAATGTTGCAGTTTCTTCTGTTTTCAGGTGTTAGAAAAATACAAATATATATTAGAGTAGTCCTTGGTCATTGTATACAAGTGTCCTGTCTCTGAGGTAGGAGTAATTTTCTGAGATTATTTAGGGAACTTCACACACTGGTAGTGTATATCAGAAAATCCTTGATGCCCATGATTCTCTGTCCAAAATGATTGCTTGAACTTGGAAAATCCATGCCCCATTCTAACCTGATCAGTTTTATTCCTTCTGTCATTGGTAGTAGTTATTAATGCATTGTGACTTAGAAAATGTGCTTTTAGTCTTGTTCCCTCATTTTCTTTCAAGAACATTCAATTTTAGCGCATGATGAATAAAGGACTTAAGATGAGTAACAGCTAATTGTTGAGGACAAGTGGGACCTGAATATTTTTATAACCAGTTCCAGGGTAAATCTTCAAAATTAGATCTAATATTCCATCCACCCAAAATACATACACCTCTCCAAAAAGGATTAGATGAACAGTAGAATTCTAATTCTCAGCCTTTCTATCCACTGTACTAACAGCCGGCAGGGGTCACAGCCTAAAACTATGACTTTGAATCAAGCTTATCATAACATCAGCTCTTTTTCTATTATTGGTCACAGTTGAACTAGTATGCAGCAGTTTAGAATCAAACAGCTTGATCTTGATGGTTTTAGTGCAGAACAATTCAGGACTGGATTTTCTCAACAGTTCAGTTGGACTCCTGCTACAACTGAAGTGGGAGTCCGGCAGAACTGCTTAGTTGGAAAATCCCAGCCAGCCTTGTAAGGGGTGGAGCCTCTGCCTGCCTGTTACAAGGTCAGTCGTGTCAGAAGGAGCAGAGCGAACTGGGCAGTGTCACTTCTCTGGCTCATAAGAAACTCAATGTAGGTCAACACAGTGGGTCAGATGATCCAACACTAAATTGCATTTTGATAATGTTCAAAAGTGTAGTGAAAGTCATAGCTGTGCAGCCTGCAGTATAACTTCAATCTTATCAACTGCTGTTTACACTCTAGAGCCATTGGTTTCAGACTGGTTGTACAGCACAGCTGCAAACTAAATGTATGATGTACCTACCTAGCACTATTCCAAACGGCATACTAATTTATATGGTAAAATAAAGTGTCTATGGCTTTTGCCATTTGTCCCTGATCTTTTGACCTATTTGCCTTGATTTTCAAGTTTGTAGGATGACAATTGGAAGAATTATTAACTCTTATCGATCTTCTCATTATAATAGGTGCTACATGCCTTTGTTGATGCTATCTTTGATGAGTGGATGAAACGAAACAGCCCTTCAATGAGCTCATGGCCTGAGGAGATGGCACCGATTGGGCACAACAAGCAATCTAACATGGTACCATTTTTCCCACCTGTGGCCAATGAGGAGCTATTTGTATCTTCAACTGATCTTGGCTATTCATATGCAGTTGATTTACCAGGTAGGTTTAAAAAGTCATTATTCTTCTTCCAGCCAAGAGAAATATGCTCTGCACTGACCTTTTCCATACAAAGTCATTATTGGCCAGCAGAGAGGATAATTCAAATAGAGGACAAATTATTTGTTCCCGATATTAAGGGGGAGACAGAGAGAAAGCAGGAGTGACTTTCAGTGGCCGGGAAGCCTGGAAATATGCAAATCGCAGATCTTCTGTTAAATTTAATGGCAGGACCACATTTGAATTTTTTACTCAGTTTCCCACACAGCAGCCAATCAAATTGAGATGCGACGGTCTGACCTTTAATTGGTTTATTTACCTAAATGGTAAATGAATAAATAGTACACTGTTCCCACAACGGGAACATATATTTCTACAGGTTATGAACCTAATAAAGGTACAAATTGTTCTATCTCTAATATGGGTTTACCCTCCCGAGCTTAAGTTTTTGAAGCTTAACTTGGTCAAACTTTAAAATACACACAATGCTGCATGTCTATTTGCCTTTCAAATTGTGTGCAGGCAATATGATTTAATTATCCCAGAAAGGTTAATTCACCAGTATTGAATGAAAGCAATCTTTACTGATCGCTTAAGATACCTATCATTGAAAGTACCTGTATCAGCTAATGGAACCCTGGGGTTTCCCGTTGTTCAGAACTACAGTAACCCACAAAAGTAATAGTGATATAAAAACAAGAAATGCTGGAAATACTCAGCGGGTCTGGCAGCATCTGTGGAGAGAGAAACAGAGTTTAACGTTTCAGGTCAGTGACCTTTCATCAGAACTGGCAAAGGTTAGAAATGTGTTAATGGTGTGCTGAAAGACAAAGCGTCTCTCTCCACAGATGCTGCCAGACCTGCTGAGTATTTCCAGCACTTCTTGTTTTTATTTCAGATTTCCAGCATCTGCAGTGTTTTGCTTTTGTTAAAGTAATAGTGATGTTGGTGTTGTGCTCAGTGTTGATCAGCTGTGACTACGCTCCCCCCCTCCCCCTCCCGCTCCCTCACCATGAAAAACCTTGAGTGAAATACATGCTGATCCTAGCAGTACAGAAATATCCAACTCGGGCAAAGAAAACGATTTGCTACACCATTTAAAAAAACAGATTTTTCTTTGGCACCAATTCCAAAGAGGGTTGGTGGGGGCGGGGAGGCGCTAGTCATGAGCTTTGAGGAAGTAATAGGCGGTCAGAGCCCGGCTGGGGGGGTGGGTGGGTTGGGGGCGGGGGGGGGGTGGGGTGCGGTGAGACGATTAGAGGCTAGAGAGCCTGAAGATTGGAGTAGATACCACAAGGAAGGAGATTGGTGGTTGGGAGACAGAGCCTGGAAGTTGGGGCAAGGGTGATGGGAGTGGAGAGAAGATTGGAGATCAGGTCGGGGCCTAGAAATTGGAAATCTTGGGGGGTAGGGGTGGGGCACAAGATCCAAGGGCAGGATGGTGCTTTACAAGTAAATAACTTACCTTTTTGTAGGCAGTCTTTACGGTTGGTTTCCTTAGTGCAGTCAGGGTAAAGCAATATTGCAGTCAAGACCTGAAGCAGATGTTGGATCCCTTATTTGCCTATGCCGGGGGCCTAATTCCCTCTTCAGGTCTTACCAAATATGGTGGCCAGCCATCAGTTCCCGCCCATCAGTTTGGACATTTTGAAAGCTAACGCCTGAAAAACAGGTGCTATGCAATTTCTAGGTCACATTCTCCAATGAATGACTACATTGAATGATGAATAATCCAGCAATTTTAAAGACTTCATTTTTATGATCGTGAACACTAACTTGTTTCATGGAATCCACAGAAACTCAGATTTCCTTGGGTATCATACTTGGTGCGACCTTCAGTGGAATCTTTGCGGGCCTTGTCTTGTTGGCGGTACTAATGATGCTAATTCTACATCAACGAAGGAATCGAGGCTTTGAACCCTTGCTAAGTTCAGAACTTTCCAACAAAATGTATACTGAAGAAGTTTAATTCATGCGGTTGTTCAGGGCTATAATGAAACTATTATTACCGTTAATCTCCCATTGCTATAAAAATAGAAAAGCATTGCATCTAAGCATGGCGGAGAACATTTAGCCTTGTGCCAGCAATACAAGTATGCATTTCTCATAGCTTACCAACTGTACGTGTATAACCTGATCTTATTAGTATTGTATTTGATTCCTAGCGCAATCTTCTGCTTGTAATTGGCTTATAAATGATGAAAAAAGAATAATTTCATAAATTGTGCAGGAAAATTGTCACTATCTCATGTTTTCCATATAAATTCTGTTTATGTTATCTGTCAATGACAATACATTTTTAGAGGTTGTTCGGATATCACAGGTGGGGTTGCCATGTATGACTTTTGCTGGGCAGCTTTGTTAAAGCCCTTCTAAGCTGCTTGGATCTTTCATTTTCAAAGTACTTTCAAAAACAAAATGAAGCTCCAATATGCAGAAAGTCTTAACTCCATACTGTTCTCTCATTTCCAATTTATAACATGTGCTTTAAAAATAAATATAGATAGGAGATATAACCCCACAACTACAGGATTTATGTACAAGATACTTTGTCTCATGGTGCTGTTGTGGAATAATAAAAATTGCTTCTTTGAACTTTATCTGTTATATGATCCACAATGTAACTTAACAGACAAGTATTAAAATGAAATTCTATCATTTCTAATGTCTTGTCCCTTTAATTTAGAGTCTGCAGTTGGAGTTAGAGTTGTTACAGCACAGAAGGAGGCTGTTCGACCCATCAAATCCATGCCAGCTCTCTGTGGGGCAATCCAGTCAGTCCCATTCTCCTGCTCTATCCCTGTAGCCTGAAAGTTTAATTCCCTCAAGTGCCCATCCAATTTCCTTTGAAATAATTTATTGTCTCCACTTCCACCACCCTCGTAGGCAGCAAGTTCCAGGTCATTACGACTTGCTCCATAAAAAAAGTTCCTTCCCACATTCCCCCGAATCTCTTGCCAAAAATCTTAAATCGATGTTCCCTTGTCCTTGTATGATCAGCTGATGGGAATGGTTTTTCTTTGTCTACTTTATCTAAATCTGTCACAGTGGCACAGTGGTTAGCACTGCAGCCTCACAGCTCCAGCGACCCGGGTTCAATTCTGGGTACTGCCTGTGTGGAGTTTGCAAGTTCTCCCTGTGTCTGCGTGGGTTTCCTCCGGGTGCTCCAGTTTCCTCCCACAGGTCAAAAGACTTGCAGGTTGATAGGTCAATTGGCCATTATAAATTGCCCCTAGTATAGGTAGGTGGTAGGGAAATATAGGGACAGGTGGGGATGTGGTAGGAATATGGAATTAGTGCAGGATTAGTATAAATGGGTGGTTGATGGTCGGCACAGACTCGGTGGGCCGAAGGGCCTGTTTGAGTGCTGTATCTCTAAATAAAATAAAAAGTAAAAATAAAAATAATCTTGTACCCTTCTCTCAAAGCTCCCCTCAATCTCCTTTGCTCCAACTGCAGCTTCTCCAACCTAAATGCGTAGCTAAATCATCCATGGAAGCATTCTGGTAAATCTCTTCTGCAATCTCTCAAGGATCCTCACAGCCTTCCTAAAGTGTGGGGATCACAACTGGATACAACACTCTAGTTGTGCCCTAACTTGAACTTTATAAAGGTTCAGCATTACTTCCCTGCTTTTGTATTCAGTACCTCTATTTATGAAGCCCAAGTTCCCATATGCTTTGCTGACGACTCTCTCAAGATGTCTTGCCATTTTCAAAGATCTATGCATATCAACCCCTATGTCCCTCTGATCCTGCATTTTAGAACTGTACCATTAAGTATGCATTGCCTCTCCCTATCCCTTCTGCCAAAATGCATCACCTCACGCTTCTCTGTATTAAATTCCATCTGCCACTTGTCTGCTGGCCTATTCATGTCCTATTGCAGTAGATTGGTTGCTACACTGTTTGCCACACCTCTCAGTTTGGTATCATTATCAAATTTTGAAATTTTTCTCTATATTTCAATATCCAAGTCAAGTGGTCCTCGTAGTGACCTATGGCAAACACCACTGACTTACCATCCTGCTGTCTGAAAAACAATCATTTACACGACGTGCCGTTTTCTATCCTTAAGTCAATTTTTTTTATCCCAGCTGTTACTGACCCTTCTATTTCATGAGCCTCAATTTTGGTAACTAGCCTTTTATGTGGTACTTCGTGAAATGCTTTCCTAAAGCCACTATAGACAACATCCATTGCATTTCCCTTATCAACCTTCTCTTTCAACTTATCAATAAATTCAGTTAGATTAGTCAAACATGATCTGCCTTTTACAAATCTGTGCTGGCTCTCCTTACTTAACTCAAACCTCTCCAAGTGCCTGTTGATTTTTTTTCCTGATTATTGTTTCTAAAACCTTACCCATCATTGACTGATCTATAGTTAATGGTATGTCCTTACACCCTTTCATGAAAAAGGGTGTCATATTTGCCACTCCAATCCTCTGGTCCCTCCAATCTAGGAAATGCCCTCCATTATCTCTACTGCCACTTCCTTTCACAATCTGCGAGACAAGCCATCTGGACCAGGTGACTTATCCACTCTCGGCATAGCCAGCCTTTCCAGTATATCCCTCCTATCAATTTTCACATGATCCGTTACCACTACCATCTCCACTTCGACCAAAATTTTGTCAGCATCCTCTTCCTTTGTAAACACCAATACAAAGTTCACATTAGGTATTCTAGTCTTGCCCTTCATCTATAAGCATACATCACCCTCCCCTCTTATATGCTGGTAGAATATTTTTGGGTTCCTTTTATGTTAACTTCTATTCTATTCTCATATTGTTGCTTTGCCAGTCTTATTTTCCTCTTCACCTTCCTCTCAACTTATTGTATTTGGCCAGGTTCTCACTTGAAGAATTCACTTACATTCAATATACACCCTCTTTTGTCGCATCATATTCTCCTATTTCTCTCATCAACCAAGGACCCCTACCTTTCCATCCTTGTTGGAATGTACTTAGCCTGCACCTGAAACATCTCCTCCTTAAAGATCATCCATTGTTCCATTGCAGGTTTTTCCTGTCAACATTTGGTTCTATTTTACCCTGGCGAGATCCCCTCTCATCCCATTCGAGGTTCTACTTTAGATTGTTCCTTGCTCTTCTCCGTTACTAATCTAAACTTTTTATTCATTCATGGGATGTTGATGTCGCTGGCCAGGCCAGCATTTATTACCCATCCCTAATTGCCCTTGAGAAGGTGGTGGTGAGCTGCCATCTTCAACCGCTGCAGTTCAGGGGAGGTAGGTACACCCACAGTGCTGTTAGGAAGGGAGTTCCAGGATTTTGACCCAGCGACAGTGAAGGAACTCCGATATAGTTCCAAGTCAGGAAAGTGTGTGACTCAGAGGGGAAATTGCAGGTGGCGGTGTTCCCATGCATTTGCTGCCCGAGCCCTTCTAGTTGGTAGAGGTTGCGGGTTTGGAAGGTGATGTCTAAGGAGCCTTGGTGCGTTGCTGCAGTGCATCTTGTAGATGGTACACACTGCTGCCACTGTGCGTCAGAGGTGGAGGGAGTGAATGTTTGTGGATGGGGTGCCAATCAAGTGGGCTTTTTTGTCCTGGATGGTGTCGAGCTTCTTGAGTGTTGTTGGAGCTGCACCCATCCAGGCAAGTGGAGAGTATTCCATCATATTCCTGACTCGTGCCTTGTAGATGGTGGACAGGCTTTGGGGAGTCAGATGAGTTACTCGCCTCAGGATTCCTAGCCTCTGACCTGCTCTTGTAGCCACAGTATTTATATGGCTGCTCCAGTTCAGTTTCTGGTCAATGTTAGCCCTTAGGATGTTGATGGTGGGGGATTCAGCGATGATAATGCCATTGAATGTCAAGGGGAGATAGTTAGATTCTCTCTTGTTGGAGATGGTCATTGCCTGGCACTTGTGTGGCGCGAATGTTACTTGCCATTTATCAGCCCGAGCTAGGATATTGTCCAAGTCTTGCTGCATTTATACACGGACTGCTTCAGTATCTGAGGAGTCACAAATGGTGCTGAACATAGTGAAATCATCAGCGAACATCCCCACTTCTGACCTTATGATTGAAGGAAGGTCATTGATGAAGCAGCTGAAGATGTTTGGGCCGAGGACACTGCCCTGAGGAACTCCTGCAGTGATGTCCTGGAGCTCAGATGATTGACCTCCAACAACCACAACCATCTTTCTTTGCGCTAGGTATGACTCCAATCAGCGGAGAGTTTTCCCCCTGATTCCCATTGACTCCAGTTTTGCTAGGGCTGCTTGATGCCATATACGGTCAAATGCTGCCTCGATGTCAAGGGCAGTCACTCTCACCTCACCTCTTAAGTTCAGCTCTTTTGATAATTTTTGAACCAAGGCTGTAATGAGGTCAGGAGCTGAGTGGCCCTGGTGGAACCCAAACTGAGCTTCACTGAGCAGGTTATTGCTAAGCAAGTGCTGCTTGATGGCACTGTTGATGACACTTTCCATCACTTTACTGATGATAGAGAGTAGACTGGTGGGACGGTAATTGGCCGGGTTGGACTTGTCCTGCTTTTTCTGTACGGGACATACCTGGGCAATTTTCCACATTGCCGGGTAGATATCAGTGTTGTAGCTGTACTGGAACAGCTTGGCTAGGGGCGCCGCAAGTTCTGGAGCACAGATCTTCAGTACTATTGCTGGAATATTCGTAGCCTTTGCAGTATCCAGTGCCTTCAGTCGTTTCTTGATATCACGCGGAGTGAATCGAATTGGCTGAAGTCTGGCATCTGTGATACTGGGGACTTCATGAGGAGGCCGAGATGGATCATCAACTAGGCACTTCTGGCTGAAGATTGTTGCAAATGCTTCAGCCTTATCTTTTGCACTGATGTGCTGGGCTCCCCCATCATTGAGGATGGGGATATTTGTGGAGCCACCTCCTCCAGTTAGTTGTTTAATTGTCCACCACCATTCATGGCTGGATGTGGCAGGACTGCAGAGCTTAGATCTTATCTGTTGGTTATGGGATCGCTTAGCTCAGTCTATCGCATGCTGCTTACGCAGTTTGGCATGCAAGTAGTCCTGTGTTGTAGCTTCATCAGGCTGACACCTCATTTTGAGGTCTGCCTGGTGCTGCTCCTGGCATGCCCTCCTGCACTCTTCATTGAACCAGGGTTGGTCTCCTGGCTTTATAGTAATGGTAGAGTGAGGGATATGCCAGGCCATGAGGTTACAGATTGTGGATGAGCACAATTCTGCTACTGCTGATGGCCCACAGCGTCTCATGGATGCCCAGTTTTGCATTGCTAGATCTGTTTGAAATCTATCCCATTTAGCACGGTGGTAGTGCCACACAACACGATGAACGGTATCGTTAATGTGAAGGCGGGACTTTGTCTCCACAAGGACTGTGCGGTGGTCACTCCTACCAATACTATCATGGACAGATGTATCTGCGGCAGCGAGATTGGTGAGGGTGAGGTTAAGCATGTTTTTCCCTCTTGTTGGTTCCCTCACCACCTGCCGCAGACCCAGTCTAGCAGTTATATCCTTTAGGACTCGGCCAGCTCAGTCAGTGGTGCTACCGAGCCACTCTTGGTGAAGGACATTGAAGTCCCTCACCCAGAGTACATTCTGCCGACTTGCCACCCTCAGTGCTTCCTCCAAGTGGTGTTCAACATGGAGGAGTACTGACTCATCAGCTGAGGGAGGGCAGTAGGTGGTAATCAGCAGGACGTTTCCTTGCCCATGTTTGACCTGATGCCATGAGACATCATGGGGTTCAGAGTCGATGTTGAGCACTCCCAGGGCATCTCCCTCCCGACTGTATACCACTGTGCCTCCACCTCTGCTGGGTCTGTCCTACCGGTGGGACAGGACATACCCGGGGATAGTGCTGGCAGTGTCTGGGATATTGTCTGTCAGGTATGATTCCGTGAGTATGACTATGTCAGACTGTTGCTTGACTCGTCTGTGAGACACTCTCCCAACTTTGGCACAAGCCCCAGATGTTAGTGAGGAGGACTTTGCAGGGTCAACATGGTTGGGTTTGCCGTTGTTATTTCTGGTGCCTAGGTTGATGCCAGCTGGTCCATCCAGTTTCAGTCCTTTTCATTGACTTCGTAGCGGTTAGATACAACTGAGTGGCTAGCTAGGCCAGTTCGGAGGGCATGTAAGAGTCAATCACATTATGATCACTCTTATCCAATTGTTCCCTCACAGACACTCAGTGCACATGGCCCACCTCATTCCCCAGCACCATACTCAATTGTACTCAACCACAATCTGTAAACTCATGGCCCGGCGTATCCCCCACTCTACCATTACCATCAAGCCAGGAGACCAACCCTGGTTCAATGAAGAGTGCAGGGGGGCATGCCAGGAGCAGCACCAGGCATACCTCAAAATGAGGTGTCAATCTGGTGAAACTACAACACAGGACTACTTGCATGCCAAACTGCATAAGCAGCATGCGATAGACAGAGCTAAGCGATCCCTGAACCAACGGATCAGATCTAAGCTCTGCAGTCCTGCCACATCCAGCCGTGAATGGTAGTGGTCAATTAAACAACTAACTGGAGGAGGTGGCTCCACAAATATCCCCATCCTCAATGATGGGGGAGCCCAGCACATCAGTGCAAAAGATAAGGCTGAAGCATTTGCAACAATCTTCAGCCAGAAGTGCCCAGTTGATGATCCATCTCGGCCTCCTCCTGAAGTCCCCAGCATCACAGATGCCAAACTTCAGCCAATTCGATGCACTCCACGTGATATCAAGAAATGACTGAAGGCACTGGATACTGCAAAAGCTATGGGGCCTGACAACATTCCGGCAATAGTACTGAAGACCTGTGCTCCAGAACTTGCCGCGCCCCTAGCCAAGCTGTTCCAGTACAGCTACAACACTGGCATCTACCCTGCAATGTGGAAAATTGCCCAGGTATGTCCTGTACACAAAAAGCAGGACAAGTCCAACCCGGCCAACTACCGCCCCATTCCTCCTCTCAATCATCAGTAAAGTGATGAAAGGTGTCATCAACAGTGCCATCAAGCAACACTTGCTTAGCACCAACCTGCTCAGTGATGCTCAGTTTGGGTTCCGCCAAGGCCACTCAGCTCCTGACCTCATGACAGCCTTGGTTCAAACATGGACAAAAGAGCTAAACTTAAGAGGTGAGGTGAGAGTGACTGCCCTTGACATCAAGGCAGCATTTGACCGAGTATGGCATCAAGGAGCCCTAGCAAAACTGAGTCAATGGGAATCAGGGGGAAAACCCTCCGCTGGCTGGAGTCATACCTAGCGCAAAGGAAGATGGTTGTGGTTGTTGGAGGTCAATCATCTGATCTCCAGGACATCGCTGCAGGAGTACCTCAGGGTAGTGTCCTAGGCCCAACCATCTTCAGCTGCTTCATCAATGACCTTCCTTCAATCATAAGGTCAGAAGTAGGGATGTTCGCTGATGATTGCACAATGTTCCGCACCATTCGCAACTCCTCAAATACTGAAGCAGTCCGTGTAGTAATGCAGAAAGACCTGGACAATATCCAGGCTTGGGCTGATAAGTGGCAAGTAACATTCGCACCACACAAGTGCCAGGCAATGACCATCTCCAACAAGAGAGAATCTAACCATCTCCCCTTGACATTCAATGGCATTACCATCGCTGAATCCCCCACTATCAACATCCTAGGGGCTACCATTGAACGAAAGCTGAACTGCAGTAGCCATATAAATACCGTGGCTACAAAAGCAGGTCAGAGGCTAGGAATCCTGAGGCGGGTAACTCACCTCCAGACTCTCCAAGGTCTGTCCACAATCTACAAGGCACAAGTCAGGAGTGTGATGGAATACACTCCACTTGCCTGGATGGGTGCAGCTCCAATAACACTCAAGAAGCTCGACACGATCCAGGATAAAGCAGCCCGCTTGATTGGCACCCCATCTACAAATATTCACTCCCTCCACCACCGACGCACAGTTGCAGCAGTGTGTACCATCTACAAGATGCACTGCAGCAATGCACCAAGGTTCCTTAGACAGCACCTTCCAAACCTGCGACCTCTACCAACTAGAAGGACAAGGGCAGCAAGTACATGGGAACACCACCATCTGCATGTTCCCCTCCAAGTCACACACCATCCTGACTTGGAACTATATCGCCGTTCCTTCACTGTCGCTGGGTCAAAATCCTGGAACTCCCTTCCTAACAGCACTGTGGGTATACCTACCCCAAATGGACTGCAGCGGCTCAAGAAGGCAGCTCACCACCACCTTCTCAAGGGCAATTAGGGATGGGCAATAAATGCTGACCTGGCCAGCGACGCCCACATCCCGTGAATGAATAAAAAAGAAATACACAGCAATGCCTCCTTCCTAGTTGGGCCAAGAAAATACTGGTCGAGGAAGTTCTCCTGACCACATTTCAGAAATTTCTTCCCCTCCTTTCCCTTTACGCTAACTTTATCCCAATTAATATTGGTATCACCACTCCATAGTTCTGGCACATCTCTGTGAATTCACTGCAGACTTGCTCCTGTATCTCTCTCTATTTGGAGGCCTATAGAATACTCCCAGTAGTGTGATCATATCTTTCTTGCTTCTGAACTCTAACCAAATGGCTCTGTCCTTGCCCCCTGGTGGATATCTTCTCTTCCAATACTACAATGTCTTCTCCAATCAATTGTGCCACCTCGCCTCCCTTTTTTTTCTTCCCTATCTTTTCTGAACACTTTGTATCTTTCACAGCACTTTGTGTTTGTAGCTCACCAACCTATTGACCACACTTTGTGCATTTACAGACATGCATTGTAAACCTGTCCTTGTATTCCTGATAGTCCTTCTTGGTCTGCTCCTATCTAATATGACACTACTACGTTCTGTAGTACTATCCAACACCCTCACTTTATGCACCTTATCCCTCTTTTCTGCTTCTATATGCTGGTGCCCTTCCCCTGGGCAATTCAGCTTAAACTCTCCCCAACCACACGAGTGGATCTACCCACGAGGACATTCATCCCAGTCCTGTTGAGGTGCAAATCATGCCTTTTGAATAGATGCCTCCGGCTCCATAACTGGTTCCAAATCTCAAGAATCTGAAGCCCTCCCTCCTACACCATTCCCTTTTCCACTCTCACTAGCGCACGGCACTAGGAGTAATCCCGAGATTACAATTTTTGTGGTCCTTCCTACATTTATCCCTAGCTCTTGAAAATCTGAAAGTAGAACCTAAATATTTGCCTTCTCTATGTTGTTGGTCATGGAGTGATACAGCACTGAAACAGGCCCTTCGGCCCACCGAGTCTGTGCCGACCATTAACCACCCATTTATACTAATCCTACATTAATCCCATATTCCCTACCACACTAGGGGCAATTTACAATGGCCAATTTACCTATCAACCTGCAAGTCTTTGGCGGTGGGAAGAAACCAGAGCACCCGACGGAAACCCACGCGGTCACAGGAGAACTTGCAAACTCCAAACAGGCAGTACCCAGAACCGAAACCGGATCGCTGGAGCTATGAGGCTGCGGTGCTAATCACTGCGCCACTGTGCCGCCCACAACTTCTGGCTCGCTCCCTTCCCTGCAGAATATTCTGCACCCTCTCTGTGATGTACTTTACCACAGTGCCAGGGAAGTAACACACCATGTGGGACTCACAGTGACAGTTACAGAAATACCTGCCTGCTCTCCCTAACTGTGGAATCTCCTAAAATGTTCCCTCCTGTACAGTTAGAAAGAAGTCTCACTGTAAATGCACAATTTCAGTATTGCTTCATTTGTTTACTATCCTACAGGAGAGGAACTGGTTGATTAATTAAATGCACCGCCACTCAAAAGTTAAACTGCTTCTACTTTCTCCCACTGCTTTCATGAGGACATTTTAGATGTGCACAAGCTGATGTTTGCATATCTTGCATCAGATGTGTTTCATCAGGATTCAGTTGATTCACATCTCTCTGGTGGATACGGCTCTCAAAATTCCTCAGAACGAAACATTTCTTATGAGAACTTATAGGAATGTGTGACTTTGAAAGGTGCTTTTTCTGGGGATGTGACTATTTTTAGTGGGTTGTTAACTAGAGCCAAAAAGGATATTATCCAACTTTTCATTAAAATTGGAATTTAACTCCCACCTCTATAACTCTGGTTAAACAGATAAGATACATTCCATAGTATGGTTGGGGATGATAGGTTGAAGGTGTTTATTACCCAGAATTTTTTTTTGACATTTGGTACTTTTTTTTATCCTGAGGCACACAATAAGCTACAGATACATGTATCTGTCTCAGTGTTTTTGACTACCTTCTGTCATACCAATAACAAAAGTCTACAGATCTCCCAATGTCTCAGTACGAGAGAAACCCTCATAACCAATCAATGACAACTGTTTTATTATTACCCACTCGAAAGACTTCAATCTCAACAGAGAATGCTTGCAGCTGCAAAAGAATTCAAAGGTGAATACCAGCAGAATAGAACCTCTGCAGTAGTGATTACCTTGCTCTTTTAATCTCTAACTTGACAGTCTGTTCACCATCCTCGAGAAGGAAACTTATTATGTTCTACAAAATCGAGAACAAATTCCTTTCAGAGAACAAGAAGCTTCCAATAATAACAGTAGTACAAGATATGATTCGCAGTCCTCAACTATATTGAATATAGTTCAAAACACATCAAAATCAACTAAAATGGCTGGTGGTGATGGAGGTGAAATTCAACTTCGGCGAGGACAGAAAAGAGGTGGTAGCAGATTGGACCCTGTTACATAACACACTTGATTATTCTTGCTGAAGTTGAATTTCACTTCAGGGGTGTGAAATTTTAACACAAATGCAATAGCTACAAGGCAGTTCACCAGATCCCTCAGGCGTGTGATGTTGCCATCGCAGACCTTAAGCAAAGAAATTGCAATGTTTGGCACTTAAACACTGAGGTAATTCTATCGATGGAAAAGACCTGTCACCTCAACAACGAGGCTATCTAGAATAATCTATCATGCTTCCAATTACAAAGTTGCCGGAGGCACAAAAGAGGGTAGTGGATTGGCTGCTCATTTTACACCCTGTTCAATTTACCTTTCCAGTGATTTTAATGAAAAGGAAAATCGAACAGATTTTGTTATTGACAGCCGATCCATTATTACCCATTTAAGTTGATTTTTTTTTTATACATTCAGGGATGTGGGCGTCGCTGGCTAGGCGAGCATTTATTGCCCATCCCTAATTGCCCTTGAGAAGGTGGTGGTGAGCTGCCTTCTTGAACCGCTGCAGTCCATTTGGGGTTGGTATACCCACAGTGCAGTTAGGAAGGGAGTTCAAGGATTTTGACCCAGCAACAGTGAAGGAATGGTGATATAGTTCCAAGTCAGGATATTGTGTGACTTGGAGGTGAACTTGCAGGTGGTGGTGTTCCCGTGTATTTGCTGCCCTTGTCCTTCTAGTTGGTAGAGGTCGCGGGTTTGGAAGGTGCTGTCTAAGGAGCCTTGGTGCATTGCTGCAGTGCATCTTGTAGATGGTACACACTGCTGCCACTGTGCGCCGGTGGTGGAGGGAGTGAATGTTTGTGGATGGGGTGCCAATCTAGCGGGCTGCTTTGTCCTGGATGGTGTCGAGCTTCTTGAGTGTTGTTGGAGCTGCACCCATCCAGGCAAGTGGAGAGTATTCCATCCGCCTGGCTGAACTTGTTCTCACATTGAACAACTTCTCCTTCAACTCCACGCACTTCCTTCAAGTAAAAGGTGTCGCTATGGGTACCCGCATGGGTCCTAGTTATGCCTGTCTTTTTGTGGGATATGTCGAGCATTCTTTGTTCCAGTCCTACTCAGGCCCCCTCCCCCAACTCTTTTTCCGGTACATTGATGACTGTATCGGTGCCGTTTCCTGCTCCCGCCCCGAACTCGAAAACTTTATCAACTTTGCTTCCAATTTCCACCCTTCTCTCACCTTTACATGGTCCATCTCTGACACTTCCCTTCCCTTCCTCGACTTCTCTGTCTCCATCTCTGGGGATAGGTTGTCTACCAATATCCATTATAAGCCCACTGACTCCCACAGCTACCTCGACTACACTTCTTCACACCCTACCTCCTGTAAGGACTCCATTCCATTCTCCCAGTTTCTCCGTCTCCGACGCATCTGCTCTGATGATGCTACCTTCCATGACGGTGCTTCTGATATGACCTCCTTTTTCCTCAACCGAGGATTTCCCCCCACTGTGGTTGACAGGGCCCTCAACCGTGTCCGACCCATTCCCCGCACCTCTACCCTCACCCCTTCCCCTCCCTCCCAGAACCGTGACAGGGTTCCCTTTGTCCTCACTTTTCATCCCACCAGCCTCCATATCCAAAGGATCATCCTCCGCCATTTTCGCCACCTCCAGCGTGATGCCACTACCAGTCGCATCTTCCCCTCCCTTCCCCTGTCAGCATTCCGAAGGGATCGTTCCCTCCGCGACACCCTGGTCCACTCCTCCATTACCCCCACCACCTCGTCCCCGTCCCAGGGCACCTTCCCTTGCAATCGCAGGAGGTGTAATACCTGCCCATTTACCTCCTCTCTCCTCACTATCCCAGGCCCCAAACACTCCTTTCAGGTGAAGCAGCGATTTACTTGTACTTCTTTCAATGTAGTATACTGTATTCGCTGCTCACAGTGTGGTCTCCTCTACATTGGGGAGACCAAGCGCAGACTGGGTGACCGCTTTGCGGAACATCTCCGCTCAGTCCGCTAGCAGGACCCTGAGCTTCCGGTTGCTTGCCATTTCAACACTCCCCCCTGCTCTCATGCTCACATCTCTGTCCTGGGATTGCTGCAGTGTTCCAGTGAACATCAACGCAAGCTCGAGGAACAGCATCTCATCTACCGATTAGGCACACTACAGCCTGCCGGACTGAACATTGAGTTCAATAATTTCAGAGCATGACAGCCCCCCACTTTACTTTCATTTTTAGTCATTTTTAGTTATTTTTTCTTCCTTTTATTTTTTTGCATTCCTTTTTACATTTTTTGCATTTATTTCATTTCATCTTAGTTTGTTCAGTTTGCTTACCCACTGTTTTTTTCAGGTTGTTTTTCTTCAGGTTTGCACTTGCTAATGTTCTATATTCAGTATATTCACACCTAATCTGTACTAATGCTTTGTCTTTCAAAACACCATTAACATATTGTTTGCCTTTGCTCTGTGACCTTTTGGTCAGCTATGTGGCCTGGTCCAATCTGCACCTTCTCCTTTGTTATCTCTTGCCCAACCCCCACCTCACTTGTTTATAATCTGTGACTTTTCTAATATTTGTCAGTTCCGAAGAAGGGTCACTGACCCGAAACGTTAACTCTGCTTCTCTTTCCACAGATGCTGCCAGACCTGCTGAGTGAATCCAGCATTTCTTGTTTTTGTTTCAGTATTCCATCACACTCCTGACTTGTGCCTTGTAGATGGTGGACAGGTTTTGGGGAGTCAGGAGGTGAGTTACTCACCTCAGGATTCCTAGCCTCTGACCTGCTCTTGTAGCCACGGTATTTATATGGCTACTCCAGTTCAGTTTCTGGTCAATGATAGCCCCTAGGATGTTGATAGTGGGGGATTCAGCAATGGTAATGCCGTTGAATGTCAAGGGGAGATGGTTAGATTCTCTCTTGTTGGAGATGGTCATTGCCTGGCACCTGCGTGGCGCGAATGTTACTTGCCACTTATCGGCCCAAGCCTGGATATTGCCCAGGTCTTGCTGCATTTCTGCACGGACTGCTTCAGTATCTGAGGAGTCATGAATGGTGCTGAACATTGTGCAATCATCAGCGAACATCCCCACTTCTGACCTTATGATTGAAGGAAGGTCATTGATGAAGCAGCTGAAGATGGTTGAGCCGAGGACACTACCCTGAGGAACTCCTGCAGTGATGTCCTGGAGCTCAGATGATTGACCTCCAAGAACCACAACCATCTTCCTTTGCGCTTGGTATGACTCCAATCAGCGGAGGGTTTTCCCCTGATTCCCATTGACCTCAATTTTGCTAGGGCTCCTTGATGCCATACTCGATCAAATGCTGCCTGATGACAAGGACAGTCACTCTCACCTCACCTCTTGAGTTCAGCTCTTTTGTCCATGTTTGAACCAAGGCTGTAATGAGGTCAGGAGCTGAGTGGCCCTGGCAGAACCCAAACTGAGCATCACTGAGCAGGTTATCGCTAAGCAAGTGCTGCTTGATGGCACTGTTGATGACACCTTCCATCACTTTACTGATGATTGAGAGTAGGCTGATGGGGCGGTAATTGGCGGGTTGGACTTGTCCTGCTTTTTGTGTACAGGACATACCTGGGCAATTTTCCACATTGCCGGGTAGATGCCAGTGTTGTAGCTGTACTGGAACAGCTTGGCTAGGGGTGCCGCAAGTTCTGGAACACAGGTCTTCAGTACTATTGCCGGAATATTGTCAGAGCCCATAGCCTTTGCAGTATCCAGTGCCTTCAGTCGTTTCTTGATATCACATGGAGTGAATCGAATTGGCTGAAGTCTGGCAGCTGTGATGCTGGGGACTTCAGGAAGAGGCCGAGATGGATCATCAACTGGGCACTTCTGGCTGAAGATTGTTCCAAATGCTTCAGCCTTATCTTTCGCACTGATGTGTTGGGCTCACCCATCATTGAGGATGGGGGTATTTGTGGAGCCACCTCCTCCAGTTAGTTGTTTAATTGTCCACCACTATTCACGGCTGGATGTGGCAGGACTGCAGAGCTTAGATCTGATCCGTTGGTTATGGGATCGCTTAGCTCTGTCTATCGCATGCTGCTTACGCAGTTTGGCACACAGATAGTCCTGTGTTGTAGCTTCACCAGGTTGACACCTCATTTTGAGGTATACCTGGTGCTGCTCCTGGCATGCCCTCCTGCACTCTTCATTGAACCAGGGTTGGTCTCCTGGCTTGATGGTAATGGTAGAATGGGGTATATGCCGGGCCATGAGGTTACAGATTGTGGTTGAGTACAATTCTGCTGCTGCTGATGGCCCACAGCGCCTCATGGATGCCCAGTTTTGCATTGCTGGATCTGTTTGAAACCTATCCCATTTAGCACAGTGGTAGTGCCACACAACACGATGGACGGTATCCTCAATGTGAAGGCGAGTCTTCGTCTCCACAAGGAGTGTGCAGGGTCACCCCTACCAATACAGTCATGGACAGAAGCATCAGTGGCAGGCAGATTGGTGAGGACAAGGTCAAGTATGGTTTTTCCCTTTTGTTGGTTTCCTCACCATCTGCCGCAGTCCCAGTCTAGCAGCTATGTCTGCTCTGTTCTCCCAAGAACAAACAGAATATTAAAAATACAAGAAAAATAGAACTAAAGACAACTCATTGAAAATGAGCCATCAAATGCTTGAATCAGAGCAGGTGATTCAATCTTGTATTGAACAGAAAAAATGTTAAATGTAATAAAGTTCAACCCTAGGGAAGGAGCCAAATATCACATAACAGTTCTCAAAATCATGCTGAACTCTGTATCAAAAGTATAGAACAAAAGGTGAAGGGTTCAGTTGCTTCAAAAATTAAATGATGATCGAACAAAATCACACAATGCAGCAGGCCCAGGATATGAACAACAACCCATGTTATATCCTGAGCTTGGCAACACATCTGTCTAACCCTTCTGGCAGAGAACTAAAGCACATTAAAAAGTCAAACAGCAAAATAACCAACTGATTGATTTAAAATAGTTGCCCCAGATGTTTTAAATGATTGAATGAAAAATGATAAGGAAAGATTTTCCCATATTCTCTGTCACACATTATAGTGCACACACATGAGCCATTCTGCCAAATGTTATGTGACTACATCATGGTACCACATCTGCATAGGTAAATCACAATAGAACTAAGTTATAGAAATATTAAAAGCAAGATATAAAACTATTTTAGATTTCATATTATAGTGTTAAATTTGAAAAAGTACATTGAACTAAAAAAAATGTAATTGTGTGGTATAAATAGCAGATCATGATCAAGTATTGAGAAGTAACATGCTAAGCGCTGAATAACATTAACTTTTCAAAAGGATATTCACATTTTGTGAATTGGTTATGGCTTGTTTTTGGCTGCATAACCAACACTACGCAGACAGCGCAGATCCAAACCAGAGGCCCAAGTCTTGCCTTAAATTGCGCTTTGGGCCTCACTTGAAAACTTTGGTCGATCTGTCGGTGCTTGTCAAGTCTGCAGAGTAAATCATTGATTTCCAAGGATCAATTTTTGGTCTCCTGCCTCACTGAAAATACCTTGGAGGAGAATTTTCAGGTCGCAGTGTTCCCATGGGCCTAATGCCTATCCTCTTCGAGGTAGTAAAGGTTTGGTAGGTGCTGTCAAAGGAGCCTTGACAAGTTGTTGCAGTGCATCTTGTAGATGGTACACACTGTGCACCAGTGGTGGAGGCAGTGAACATTTAAGGTGGTGGATTGTGTGCCAGTTAAGCGTGATGATTTGTCCTGAAATGCGTCGAGCTTCTTGAGTGTTATTTGAGCTGCACTCATCCAGGCAAGTGGAGAGTATTCCATCACATTCCTGACTTGTGCCTTGTAGATGATAGACAGGCTTTGGGGATCAGGAGGTGAGTTCTTCATTGCAAAATTCCCAGCCTCTGACCTGCTCTTGTAGCCACAGTATTTATGTGGCTGGTCCAGCTCAGTTTCTGGTCAATTGTAACCACAGAATGTTGATGGTGGGAGATTCAGCGATGGTAATGCCGTTGAATGTCAAGGGAGATGGTTAAATTCTCTTGTTAGAGATGGTCATTGCCTGGCACTTGTGTAATGTGAATGTTACTTGCCACTTATCAGCCCAAGCCTGAATGATGTCTAGGTCTTGTTGCATGTGGACATGGACTGCTTCATTATCTGAGGAGTTGCAAATGGAACTGAACATTGTACAATCATGAACAAATATCCCCACTTACGATGGAGGGAAGGTCATTGATGTAGCGGCTGACACTAGGACACTATCCTGAGGAAGTCCTGCAGCAATATTCTGGGGATGAGATAATTGGCTTCCAACAACCAGAAGCAATCTTCCTTTGTGCTAAGTGTGACTCCAACCAGTGCAGAGTTTTTCCCCTGATTGTCATTGATTTCAATTTTGTTAGGGTTCTGTGTTGCCACACACAGTCAAATGCTGCCTTGATGTCAAGGGCAGGTCACTCTCACCTCTGGAATTCAGCTCTTCTGTCCATGTTTGGACCGAGGCTATTATGAAGTCTGCAGCTGAGTGATCCTGACAGAACCCAAACCGAGCATCGATGAGCAGATTATTTGTGGTTAAGTGCTGCTTGATAGCACTGTCAGTGACACCTTCCATCACTTTGCTGATGATAAAGAGTAGATTGATGGGACAGTAATTGGCTGGATTGGATTTGTCCTGCTTTTTGTTGACGGGACTTGGGCAATTTTCCACATTGCTGGGTTGATGCCAGTGTTGTAGCTGCACTGGAACAGGTTGGCGAGGGATGCGAATAGTTCTAGAGCACAAGTCTTCAGTACTACAGCTGGAATTTTGTCGGGGCCCATAGCCTTTGCTATGTCCATGTCCAGTGCGCTGAGCCATTTCTTGTTATTACGTGGAGTGAATCGAATTGGCTGAAGACTGGTTTCTGTGATGAAGGGACGAGACCGAAATGGATCACCCACTCGGCATTTATGGTTGATGATCATGCAAATGCTTCAGTCTTGTCTTTTTGCACAGAAATGCTGGGCTCTGCCATCACTGAGAATGGGGATGTTTTTGGAGCCTCCTCCCCCTGTTAGTTGTTTAATGGTCCACCACCATTCACAACTGGATTTGAGAGGATGCAGAGCTTTGATTTGATTTGTTGATCATGGGATCACTGAGCCCTGTCTAAAACATGCTGCTTCTGCTGTCTAGCGTGCTAAAGTCCTGTGTTGTAGCTTCACCAAGTTGCCACTCATTTTTAGGTATGCCTGCTGCTGCTCCTGGAATGCTCTCCTACATGCCTCATTGAACCAGGGTTGGTCTCCTAACTTGATGGTAATGGTAGAGTGAAGGTTAGGGTTAGGGTTAGGGTTTCTTCCCTAAAGCACATTATTGCTGGTGGCAGTGGACTGAGCACTGCCCGGGCACTTCGACGTGCCAGGCAGATCTCCAAAGGCATTTCTCTTTTTTTCAAACATCTCACCCAGAGAATCTAAATTGCCCAATTGTTCGATGCCAATAAAGGGAGCTTTGAGCAAAGACAAAATCACAATGAGCACAAAATCCAACTGTCAGCTGAAAAAAAAAATATAGGAAGGGCCATTAAAAGGCCTGAAACATTTATCTTTAAAATCTGGCCTCTCATCAGAACTGGAACACATCTCTAACATCTCCAACATTTTCCAGTTCTGATGAGAGGTCAGTGACCTGAAACATTAACTTTGTTTCTCTCTCCACAGATGCTGCCCGACCTGAGTGTTTTCCTGCATTTTCTGCTATTATTTCAGATTTCCAACATCCATAGTATTTTGCTTTTTTAGCTTTAAAATCTGTAGGACGTTAAAGGTTCTTCCATCTGTAGGTCTACCTGAGTTTCCTTCCTGGCAGCTTTCCATAGGCATGTTGAGGGCTCAGCATCCAGCATATCTACAGGCTGGAAAATAGCAGTGTGAGTTAAATTGGATAACTCCCGAAACCCGGCTGCAGAAATCGCCATGCTTAATTAACCTGCGCCTGTTGATTGAAATGCAGGCAAGACTCCAACTTCATGTTGCTTGTGCATTACCAAGAGTTGTGAGCACAGCCAGCATTCTCCACACTGTTCATTGGCTGCAAGCATCAGCAGCGGGCCCAATATCATGCAGTGGCAAGAGATAACCGCAGAGGTCAATGCCAGGCATATGCCTCTAAAACATGGATACAGTACAGGAAGAATTTCATTGATCTTACATGAATGTCTTTTTAGACATTCATGGGATGTGGGCGTCACTAGCCAGGCCAGCATTTATTGCCCATCCCTAATTGCCCTTGAGAAGGTGGTGGTGATCTGCCTTCTTGAACCGGAAGGGAGTTCCAGGATTTTGACCCAGCGACAGTGAAGGAATGGTGATATAGTTCCAAGTCAGGATGGTGTGTGACTTGGAGGGGAACTTGCAGGTGGTGGTGTTCCCATGTATTTGCTGCCCTTGTCCTTCTAGTTGGTAGAGATCACGGGTTTGGAAGGTGTTGTCGTAGGACCCTTGGTGCATTGCTGCAGTGCATCCTGTAGATGGTACACACTGCTGCCACTGTGCGTCAGTGGTGGAGGAAGTGAATGTTTGTCGATGGGGTGCCAATCAAGCGGGCTGCTTTGTCCTGGATGGTGCCGAGCTTCTTGAGTGTTGTTGGCGCTGCACCCATCCAGGCAAGTGGAGAGTATTCCATCACACTCCTGACTTGTGCCTTGTAGATGGTGAACAGGCTTTAGGGAGTCTGGAGGTGAGTTACTCGCCGCAGGATTCCGAGCCTCTGACCTGCTCTTGTAGCCACGGTATTTATATGGCTCCTCCAGTTCAGTTTCTGGTCAATGATAGCCCCTAGGATGTTGATAGTGGGAGATTCAGTGATGGTAATGCCATTGAATGTCAAGGGGAGATGGTTAGATTCTCTCTTGTTGGAGATGGTCATTGCCTGGCACCTGTGTGGCGTGAATGTTACTTGCCACATATCAGCCCAAGCCTGGATATTGTCCAAGTCTTGCTGCATTTCTACATGGTCTGCTTCAGTATCTGAGGAGTCACGAATGGTGCTGAACATTGTGCAATCATCAGCGAGCATCCCCACTTCAAATCTTATGATTGAAGGAAGGTCATTGATGAAGCAGCTGAAGATGGTTGGGCCTAGGACACTACACAGAATCACATAATCACAGAATAATACAGTGCAGAAGAGGCCCTTCGGCCCATCGAGTCTGCACCGATGCATTAAACACACCTGACCTGTCTACCTAATCCCATTTGGCAGCACTTGGCCCACTTGAATGTTATGATGTGCCAAGTGCTCATCCCGGTACTTTTTAAAGGATGTGAGGCAACCCGCCTCTATCACCCTCCCAGGCAGTGCATTCCAGACCGTCACCACCCTCTGGGTAAAAAATCTCTTCCTCAAATCCCCCTTAAACCGCCTGCCCCTCACCTTAAACTTGTGTCCCCTCGTAACTGACCCTTCAACTAAGGGGAACAGCTGCTCCCTATCCACCCCGTCCATGCCCCTCATAATCTTGTACACCTCAATCAGGTCACCCCTCAGTCTTCTCTGCTCCAGCGAAAACAACCCAAGCCTATCCAACCTCTCTTCATAGCTTATATGTTCCATCCTCGGCACCATCCTGGTGAATCGCCTCTGCACCCCCTCCAGTGCAATCACATCCTTCCTATAATGTGGCGACCAGAATTGCACACAGTACTCCAGCTGTGGCCTTACCAAAGTTCTATACAACTCCAACATGACCTCCCTGCTTTTGTAATCTATGCCTCGATTGATAAAGGCAAGTGTCCCATATGCCTTTTTCACCACCCTATTAATCTGCCCTTCTGCCTTCAGAGATCTATGGACAAACACACCAAGGTCCCTTTGTTCCTCAGAACATCCCAGTGTCAGGCCATTCATTGAATACTTCAGTATCACATTACTCCTTCCAAAGTGTATCACCTCACACTTTTCAGCGTTAAATTCCATCTGCCACTTTTCTGCCCCTTTAACCATCCCGTCTACATCTTCCTGTAACCCACGACACTCAACCTCACTGTTAACTACTTGGCCAATCTTTGTGTCATCTGCGAACTTACTGATCCTACCCCTTACATAGTCATCATCTATGCCGTTTATATAAATGACAAACAATAGGGGACCCAGCACAGATCCCTGTAGTCTGCCATTGGACACTGGCTTCCAGTCACTAAAACAGCCATCTGTCATCACACTCTGTCTCCTACAGCGAAGCCAATTTTGAATCCACTTTATCATGTTACCCTGTATCCCATGTGCATTTGCTTTCTTGATAAATCTCCCATGTGGGACCTTGTCAAAGGCTTTGCTGAAATCCATGTAAACTACATCAACTGCACTACCCTCATCTACACACCTGGTCACATGCTCAAAAAATTTAAACAAATTTGTTAGGCATGACCGCCCTCTGACAAAGCCATGCTGACTATTCCTAATCAAATTTTGCCTCTCCAAGTGGAGATAGATTTTATCCTTTAGAATTTTCTCCAATAGTTTCCCTACCACTGACGTGAGACTCACTGGTCTCTCCAACCTTTCTTAAATAGTGGGACCACATTAGCTGTTCTCCAGTCCTCTGGCACCTCCTCTGTGGCCAGAGAGGAATTAAAAATTAGGGTCAGAGCCCCTGCAATCTCCACCCTCGCCTCCCACAGCATCCTGGGACACAAATCGGCTGGACCTGGAGATTTGTCCACTTTTAAGCCTTCCAAAACCTCCAATATCTTGTCACTCCCCATGACAATTTGCTCAAGAACCTCACTGTCTCTCTCTCTCTGAGTTCCATATCCACATCCTCATTCTCTTGTGTGAAGACAGATGTGAAGTATTCATTCAACACCCTACCAATGTCCTCTGGCTCCACCCACAGATTTCCCCCTTGGTCCCTAATTGGTCCTACTCTTTCCCTGGTTATCCTCTTCCCATTGATATACTTATAGAATATCTTGGGATTTTCCCTGCTTTTACCAGCCAGAGCTTTCTCATATCCCCTCTTTGCTCTCCTAATTGCTTTCTTAAGCTCCATCCTACACTTTCTGTACTCCACTAATGCTTCCATTGATTTGCTCTCCTTGTATTTGCTAAAAGCCTCTCTTTTCCTTCTCATCGTACCCTGAATGTTTCTGGTCATCCATGGTTCTCTGGACTTGTTGCTCCAAACTGTTATCCTAGAGGGAACATGTTGGGCCTGTACCCTCCCCATTTCCTTTTTGAATGCCCTCCACTGCTCTTCTGTAGATTTCCTGACAAGTAACTCTTTCCAGTCTACCTTGGCCAGATCCTGCCTTATTTTACGAAAATTCGCTCTCCCCCAATCCAAAACCTTTTTTTGCAACTTGTCGATTTCTTTCTCCATAACTAGCTTAAACTGTACCATGTTATGGTCGTTATCACCAAAATGCTCCCCCACCAACACATCAACCACCTGTCTGGCTTCATTCCCCAGAATTAGGTCCAGCACTGCACCCTCCCTTGTTGGATCCTCTACATATTGAGCTAAAAGGTTCTCCTGTATACATTTTAAGAACTCCACTCCATCTAAGCCCTTAACACGATGACTATCCCAATTAATGTTGGGAAAGTTGAAATCAGCGAAGAGAATTACCCTATTGTTATTTTTACACACCTCTGAGAATTGCGCACATATTTGCTCCTCAATTTCCCGCTGACTATCTGGGGGTCTATAATAAACACCTAGCAATGTGGCCGTCCCTTTTTTATTCCTAAACTCTACCCATAAAGCTTCATTTGATGCCCCCTCCAAGATATCACCTCTCCTTACTGCAGTAACTGACTCCTTAACTAATATTGCAACGCCCCCTCTTCTTTTACCCCCTCCTCTGTCTCGCCTGAAGATTCTATATCCTGGGATATTGAGCTGCCAATCCTGCCCCTCCCTCAACCATGTCTCCGTGATGGCTACTATATCACAATTCCACGTGTCAATCCTTGCCCTTAACTCATCCGTTTTACCTGCAATACTCCTGGCATTGAAGTAGAGGCCTTCCATCCTGGTCTTACTCCCTTGAAACTTACTTCCGTTGTATTCCCTCTGACTTGTTTGCTTTCCTGTGTTTAGCTGTGCCCCTATTCTGCTAGGAGTCTGCATCCCCTCCCCCTGCCAAATTAGTTTAAACTCCTCCCAACAGCACTAGCAAACCCGCCAGCAAGGATGTTAGTCCCCCTCTGGTTCAGATGTAGACTGTCCCGCTTGTACAAGTCCCACCTTCCCCAGAAACGGTCCCAGTGGTCCAGGAATCTAAAACCCTCCCTCCTGCACTAATTCTTCAGCCACGCATTCATCTGTGCTATTCTCCTATTTCTAGGAACTCCTGCAGTGATGTCCTGGAGCTCAGATGTTTGACCTCCAACAACCACAACCATCTTCCTTTGCGCTAGGTATGACTCCAGCCAGCGGAGAGTTTCCCCCCGATTCCCATTGACCTCAGTTTTGCTAGGGCTCCTTGATGCCATACTCGGTCAAACGCTGCCTTGATGTCAAGGGCAGTCACTCTCACCTCACCTCTTGAGTTCAGCTCTTTTGTCCATGTTTGAACCAAGGCTGTAATGAGGTCAGGAGCTGAGTGGCCCTGGCTGAACCCAAACTGAGCGTCACTGAGCAGGTTATTGCTAAGCAAGTGCCGCTTGATGGCACTGTTGATGACACCGTCCATCACTTTCCTGATGATTGAGAGTAGGCTGATGGGGCTGTAATTGGCCGGGTTGGACTTGTCCTGCTTTTTGTGTACAAGAAATACCTGGGCAATTTTCCACATTGCAGGCTAGATGCCAGTGTTGTAGCTGTACTGGAACAGCTTGGCTGGGGGCGCGGCAAGTTCTGGAGCACAGGTCTTCAGTACTGTTGCCGGAATATTGTCAGGGTCCATAGCTTTTGCAGTATCCAGTGCCTTCAGTCGTTTCTTGATATCACGCGGAGTGAATCAAATTGGCTGAAGTCTGGCATCTGTGATGCTGGGGACTTCAGGTGGAGTCCGAGATGGATCATCAACTTGGCACTTCTGGCTGAAGATTGTTCCAAATGCTTCTGCCTTATCTTTTGCACTGGTGTGCTGGGCTCCCCCATCATTGAGAATGGGGATATTTGTGGAGCCACCTCCTCCAGTTAGTTATTTAATTGTCCACCACCATTCATGACTGGATGTGGCAGGACTGCAGAGCTTAGATCTGATCCGTTGGTTATGGGATCGCTTAACTCTGTCTCGCGTATGCTGCTTACGCAGTTTGGCATGCAGATAGTCCTGTGTTGTAGCTTCACCAGGTTGACACCTCATTTTGAGGTATGCCTGGTGCTGCTGACATCTGACTACATCTTCAAACTTTATATCCAACCAACTGCACCATGAGCTTCAGCCACTGCTCAATTCACCACACCCCCATCACTCACCTACCAACAATCTCTATCAATCAGGACTCATACCTCATAGTCATATCTACATATCATTCTCATGCACTTAGCACTGCTGCAAGCCTCAAAGCCACATCTCACAGCTTCCACACTCTTTCACCATAACAGCCACATCACCCAGACAGATTGCATGACCATCACTGACACACTTATCTTTCTCTTGCAGGAGAAGTTGGCACACAAAAGGAGGCCGTAGGAATTAATGGGAAAGGGAGGGCAGCCTTGCATGTTCTAATCCCATGGAGGAGACAGAACTGGCCATTATGGGAATGACCATTACATGCTTAATGGCAGGGGTGAAACCATTGAAGATGAGGGTATCGCATATCTAATTGTCCTTCTCTCATCCCTCAACCTCTTCTGTTTTAAGTGTTAGCAGTAGTTCTGTTGAGCACTCTTGCATCTGAGTCAGAAGGTTGGGGGTTCAAGTTCCACTCCAGGGCTTGAGCACAAAAATCAACACTGACACTCCAGGGCAGTACTGAGGGAGTGCTGGAGGTGCTGTCTTTTGGTTGAGATTTTAAACCAGGGCCCCATCTCCCCCTCAGGTGAATGTAAAAGACCCCATGAGACTATTATGAAGAAGAGCAGGGGAGTTATCCCTGGTGACCTGGCCTAAACTAATCCCTCAATCAACACACCAAACAGATTATCTGGTCATTATCACATTGCTGTTTGTGGGAGTTTGCTGTGTGCAAATTAGATGCTGTGTTTCCCACATTGCAACAGTACTTCTTTGGCTGTAAAGCACTTCGAGATGTCTGGGGGTTGTGAAAAGTGCCATATAAATTCAAGTCTTTGTTGTTTTTGTTTACAAGCTACTGAAGCAGGCTGCTCAGTGTACACACCCAAATGCTTGGTGCACAGGGAGGCCTGCTGTAAACCCTTGGCACAGGGTTTTGCATAGATCATGGAGTCCATCTTGCTAACCAGGAATGGGCGAGCCGTCTCCATCAACACATCTGTGGAGTCAACCGTGATGCAGTGTCTGATGGCCCATGACTCAGCTTCCATTGCAGCACAAGCAGCATCCACCAAAAGTCTGAGTGCTGCAGTGTAAGCTCAGATTACTGTAGTGCAAACTTCTCTCCTTGGAGCAAAGGAGAGTGAGGGGAGATTTGATAAAGGTATGCAAGATTATCACAGGTTTATATAAGGTAAACAAATAAAAGCTGTTCCCATTAGCTGATGGTACAAGGACTAGGGGACATAGATCTAAGGTTTTGGGAAAGAGATGCAGGGGGATGTGAGGAAGAACTTTTTTTATGCATTGAGTGGGGATGACCTGTTACTCGCCACCTATGAAGGTGGTGGAAGCAGAGATGGTGAGTGATTTCAAAAGGTAACTGGATGGGCACTTGAGGGAAATAAACTTGCAGGGCTACAGGGATAGAGCAAGCAAATGGGACTGACTAGGTTAAAGGCCTGCTTGGGTCTGCAAATAAAACCCAACCCGAGCCCGACAGAAACACATCTGTCCCAAGTCAGACCCGGCCAGAGTCCTTTCATTTTTTCCCGTGCCCGACCCAACCACTGGAATATAATCAACTTTATTGAAGAGGTTGTGCTCTACCTTGGAAGGAATCACTCACTGCAGACTAGTGCGGAGTGTTTCCCTCCTTGACGTCCTGGTTGTCACTGTGTCCGACCTGGCCCAACCCGACCCGAGCACGAATGCTGGACCCAGAGGAGTGACCCCACCCAAACGCGACACATGTCGTCAGGTCTCGTTGGGTTTGGGTCTGGTAGCCACGCTCTCGACTAGATTGCTGTGCAGAGAGCTGTCATGGACTCAATGGGCCAAATGGCCTCCTGTGTGTTATGACTCTATAGCTCAGCTTTCTGGAATAGAAATTCAGACTGCTGCCATCATAGCTCTGAATATCAGTGTGCAAAGGGGCTTCCAGGGTTTCACAGCACTCCAGCAATCTTCTCTTCAGCAGATCTGCTCCCTCAAGACACTGTGTGGATATGCCTTTCTCCCCCTCCTTCTCCTCCCTCTTCTGGCAGCTTATCCTGCTCTCCGTGGCCCCTGCTGATTCCCCCAGTCATGCTCAATGTTTAGAGGAAGGCCTACTAGGCCATCCATGTCTGGAAGCAATTGGTTTGTGCACAAGCATTAAGCCAACAAAAATGTACTTCAGCATCACCAGATCACTCTGTGTAGACTACCAAAACTTTTAACAAGTATGGAAAAGCACCCAAAATATGTAAAATTGCAACAACAGACAAGAAATAATCCAGCTCCTAATCTGTAAGACATTGATGATCCCTCTACATAGCACTATCGAGGAGTTACTCATGTCATTGAATACACATTCCAGGATGTTGGGAAAGAGCATAGGCTGGAGCTCCAAAATGACAGCACTGGCATCAAGTCAGCATGTGACATCAGAATGTGCTTGCTCTGCATGCTGCCGGCAGTTAGAAATCATAGAGTCATCGAAAGTTCATGGCACAGAAAGAGGCCACTTGGCCCATCGTGTCTGTGCCAGCTGAAAAACAAACCATCGAGTCTAATCCCACCTTCCAGCATTTGGTCTGTAGCCCTGCAGGTTACGGCATTTGAAGGGTATATCCAGACACCTTTAAAATGAATTGAGGGGTTCTGCCTCTACTACCCTTTCACGCAGAGAGTTCCAGACCCCCACCACCCTCCGGGTGAATACGTTTTCCTAATCTCTCCTCTCATGTTTCACCCAATCACTTTACATCTATGCCCCCTAGTCACTGACCTCTCTGCTAAGGTCAATAGGTCCTTCACATCCACTCTATCCAGGCCCCTCACGATTCTGTACATTTCAATCAAATCTACCATCAGCCTTCTCTGTTCCAAGGAGAACAACCCCTACCTATCTAATCTTTCCTCATAACTGCTTTTTTCCAGTCCTGGCAAATCTTTGTAATTCTCCTCTATACCCTCTGTAGTGCAACTACATCCTTTCTGTAATGAGGTGCCCAGAACTGCACACAATACTCAGGTTGGCCTAATCAATGATTTATATAGTTCCAGCATAATTTCCCTGCTTTTATATTCTACACCGCAGCTAATAAAAGAAAGGATTCCATCTGCCTTCTTAACCACCTTATCGACCTGTCCTGCTACCTTCGGGGATCTGTAGACATTCACTCCAAGGTCCCTCACTTCCTCTACACCTCTCAGTATTCTTCCATTTGCCTTGTTTGACCTCACAGTTCTCCAGGTTGAATTCCATTTGCCACTTTTCTGCCCTTCTGACCAATCTATCGATACCTTCCTGCAGCTGACAGCTATCCTCGCTGTCTACCATGCGGTCAATCTTTGTGGCGTCTGCAAACTTCTTGATCATGCCCCCTACATTTATGTCCAAATCATTTATAGTACAAAAAGCAGGGGACCCAGTACTGAGCCCTGCGGAATGCCACTGGAAACAGTCCTCCAGTTGCAAAAACACCCGTCAACAATTATCCTTTGTTTCCTGCCGCTGAGCCAATTTTGTATCCATCTTGCTGCTTTTCCCTGGATCCCGTGGGTTTTTATTTTTTTAACTGGTCTGCCATGTAGGACCTTGTCAAAAGCCTTGCTAAAATCTAGGCAGACCACATCAACTGCACTACCCTCATCAATCTTCCTTGTTACTTCTTCAAAAAATTCAATCAAGGTAGTCAGACAAGATTTTCCCTAAACAAATCCATGCTGACTATCCTTGACTAATCTGTGTCCTTCTAAGTAACAGTTTATCCTGTCTCTCAGAATTGATTCCAATAATTTGCCCACTACTGAGGTCAGACTGACTGGCCTGTAATTATTCAGTCCATCCCTCGCTCCCTTTTTAAACAGAGGTACAACGTTAGCAGACCTACAATCCTCCGGCACCACACCTGTATCCAGTGAAGACTGGAAAATGATGGACAGACCTTCTGTTATTTCCTCTCTGACTTCTTTTAACAGCCTAGGGTACATTTCATCCAGCCCTGGTGATTTATCAACTTTCAAGGATGCTAATCCCATTAATACTTCCTCTCTCCCTATGTTTATCAGATCTAATACCTCGCACCCCTCTTCCTAAACTACACTATCTGCATTGTCCCCCACTTTTGTGATGACAAGCGCAAAGTATTCATTAAGAACAACATCTTTCGCCCCTACACATAGGTTACCTTTTTGGTCTTTTATGGGCCCTACTCTTTAGTTATCCTCTTAATGTATTGATAAAACATCTTTGGGTTCACCTTGATTTTCCTTGTCAATATTCTTTCATGCTCTCTCTTAGCTTTCCTGATTTCCTTTTTGAGTTCACCCCTGTTAGGTGTGTGAGCGCTAACTCTTTCAGAAATATGGCATCCACCACACTTCCCATTGGGAGTGTGCATCTGTGTCACTGACACCATTTATGTAGTCTAAGAGGCCTTGTAGCACCCAAACAATGTGCGCTGCTGTGCCCAGTTTCACTTCCAATGTGTCTTTCATCACCCTCATTGACCTATGCAAATAAAGTTCCCGCCTGCTTCAGACAGCATCTTCATGGTCGCATTTATTTGCAGCACGCGTTTGTGGTATCAGATTTCTGATTGGTCTCCTTGGAGTACAAGGCACGCCGGACAGTTTGTCTGGAATGTGTAATTTGAAATGGTCTGCTGTAAAGGAATTCAAGATCTCTGCAATGTGCAATTTGATATTGTGTCAGGTAGGGTACAGAGCTTAGAGTGCTGTTGTGATTGTACAGTATGGCTGAGGATGGTGCAATCTTGGCAAAACAGTGATATTGTAGATTATAGTTAGCTTTGTGAAATTCCTCTTTTCTACGTGCTCTGCAATTGTAATTATAGTTGTCATCGAAAAAGCTTTATTTCTTTAATTAGTTAGTTATTTCTTTGGAGTTTTTGCTTTTGTTTCTTCTGGAAGTGATAACAATTCATTGATTCAGAATGAAGAGTTGAAGATCAAGGATACAACTTTAAGGCAGAAATATTAAAATTCAACAACTTGGTGCAGCCACAGTAGCGAATGACTCTTCCAGTCCAGCACATGCATCAAGGCCTTCCATCGCCCACTGTTATAGTCTGACCAGCCGCCACACATCCACACGATGAGAAACCCTTCCTTTTGCTGCCAGACCTGAGGGAAGGGCTTCACTCAGTCAGGCGCCCTGCACGTCCGCATGGTGGGAGACGCCTTCTGTGTTGTCGAACAAACTCGGTTGACTCCAGGCCCGCCGAATGAGAGGAAGAAAGCAATCTCTCTCACACCTTCTGCTGTAACCCTGCCGCTTCCCTCCTCTCTGGTTCAACCCACCACCAGCGCATACACCCACCCAGGGCAAGCAGCTTCCTGCTCAGAGTCAGCTTTATGGGGTCTAGGTGCATGCATGATCAATTGAGTACGTATGCGGAGCTCCAAAACTGTCTTCAGGCTTCCCAGGACGGAACGCATACACAAAAGTCTGATGTGTCTTCCAAGTGTTCAAGTGCTTATCATTTTTATTGCTTTTAACCAATTAATATATTGTCTTAGATTAAATGCAGAAACTTCTTTAACCGATGATAGTGACTGCATCTTTGTGTTCTAGCTCTAGACAAACAGCCCTGGTGTGCAGGGTAAACAGTTTCAGATATGTAAGCAGCCAAGTAAGGCCAGTTTATATTGCTTCTCCTCATTCTTCCTATTTCTGACCCCTGGGCTCTGAGTTCCACGCTGCAGGCTCTGGGGGCTAGGCACATGAGGTGCAAATGGGCGGTTCTAGTGAGGACAAGGCAGTCTAGGCTCGGCCCCCATATGGGTGCGCATGCGCAGAGGATGGCAGAATCACCTTGCAAATAATCACTCTGCACCTTCATAGACCTCACCTCCCAAACCTAACTGGTAGATTCCAGGTGGTTCCAAACCAGTGGCAATCGAACAAGCCTAATGACTGTCAGATATCTCAGTCTGTTACTGCCTCATTGCAAGGCCCTACGAAGACAATAATTGGCCCCATAATTTCTTTAAAAATGTTTTGTAATGGACTTTATCCTAATTGCATCCTTAAAATGATCAACATTTACGTTCATTTGACCCTAAAGGAATAACATTCTATGTAGATTTTCCCTGTCGGCCACTGTAACTTTGGCAGAAGAGTTAGGAAAACCTCGGAGAAGAAGAAAATCATTGTTGGTGTTGTTCCCAGGGTTTTCACGCCTCTCCTACTGAGGTTACGGTGTTGGATTGGGAGAGGTGGAAATTCACCCTCTAAATATTTCTCGACTTCAACTTAACTTATTACGTCCTCCTTCGTTAGAAAGAAATCCAATATCATGGTACCTCTTGTGGGTTCTGTTCACCTGCTTCTTAAGAAATGATTCTTGGAAGTATTTCAATAAACATTCTCGTGCTTACATATTGCATCCATTGTAAGTACTTGGAAGATTAAAATCCCACATGATTAAAACACTGCCTTAATTCCAAACTTTCATGATCTCAGGGTGTGCTAAAGTCCCTCTTCTTAGGCAGTCCCTCAGGATTGAAGCTGACTTGCTTTCACTCTTGTTCTATGCATTTTAATAAGGCTAACAAATCTGATGTGTGATCCGCAGACTCGATTAGATGTGGGGTAGGTGATGTTTGATGGGGAGGGTAAATGAGTTATTTGGGGGCTGGTGCACGCCTTCTGCTGCCTGGACTTGGCCTCTGCATGCTCCCATCAAAGTCTCTCAAGGTGTTCACTGCCTTCTCGAATGCTCCTTCTCCATTTTGGGCAGTCGCGGGTCAGTGATTCCTGTGAATCGGTGAGGATGTTGGATCTCTTCAGGGATGCTTTGAGAACATCTTTAAAGCGTTTCCTCTGCGCCCTGGGAGTCTCTTGCTATGCTGAAGTTCAAAGTAGAGCAGTTGTTTCATGAGCCTGAGTCAGTCATTTGACCAACGTGACCCACCCAGCAAAGTTGGTTTTGAATGATAAGCACCTTGATGCTGAGAATGTTGGCTTGGGAGAGGATGCTAATGTTAGACCACCTATCTTGCCAAAAATTTTGAAGGATTTTGGGGAGACTGCATTGGTGGTATTTATCCTGCTGTAAATTGTCCAAGTTCCAGAAGTTGCTGCCCAGGTTTGACGTCCTGATTCTCAAATACTCTTTTCCTCAATCAGTCGAAGGCTGAGATGGCACATTGAAGGCAGCGATAGATTTTATCATCACTGTCTGCCTTCGTTGAGAGAAGACTCCCAAGATCTAGAAAGTAGTCCAAGTTTTCCAGGGTCTTATTGTAGATCTTGATTGATGGGCAGAGATGTTGTGCAATGGAAGTGGGTTGGAAGAGGACCTTAGTTTTCCAGGAGTTTAAGTAAGGCCCATCCGCTCATGTTTTGGTGGAGGAGTCAATGATGATTTGGAGCTCAGCCTCCAAGTGAGCACAAACACAAGCATAGTCTGCATACTGAAGCTCAACGACTGAGGTTGGAGTGGCCTTTGTTTTGGAGTGAGGGCAACGAAGGTTGAATGATTTCCCCTTCATCATGTAGGTTATCACCACTGCTGTGGAGAGCTTGCTGGAGACGAGGTGCAGAATTGCTGCAGGAATGATGGAGAAGAGGGTTGGTGTGATGACAAAGCCTTGTTTGATGTCAGTCTTCACTGAGATAGGGTCTCTGGTGGTCCCATTAGTAAGGATCACAGCTTGCATGCCATCATGTAGTAAGGGAAGGATAGTTACAAATTTCTGAGGGCAGCCAAATTTGAGGAAGACTCTCCACAAACCCTCATAATTATCGGAGTCAAAGCCTTCTGTAAGGTCAAAAAAGGCCACGTACGGTGGTTGGTGCTGTCCGTTGCATTTTTTCTAGATTTGCCACATGGTGAAGATTATCTCTGTGGTGCCTCTCAGTGGGCGAAATCCACATTGTGACTCTGGGAGAAGTTATTTTGCCACTAGGAGGAGGCAGTTGAAGAAGATCCTTGTATTGATCTTCCCTGTGGCAGACTCCCCTATAAGTACCACAATCGGACTTATCTCCTTTTTGCAAGATGGGCACAATTACGGCATCCCTAAGATTTCCCGGCACGTGCTCCTCTTCCCAAATGAGGGATATGAGGTTGTGCAATTGCAGCAGGAGTGTATCTCCACTGTGTTTTGGGATTTTGGCAGGGATTCCCTCTGTTCTAGAGGTCTTGTTGTTTTTTCAGCTGATGAATGGCTTTTTCAACTTCATTCTGGGCCAGGGTAGCATCGAGACTGAGCCTGGTAGTGTACTGAGGGATGGAGATGAGGGCGCTCAGGTCAAAGACAGAGTCTAGGTTGAGGATCTCTTCGAAATTTTCCCTCCACAGGGCACTGATGTGAGAAACGTAGCCCACTTAATAATAATTTACACCAAGTCAAACTCTGAAGAAGTAAGTTTATTTAACGTTCTTGCAAGATCGGGTGTCCTACAAGCAGGCACACCAATCAACATATTCAGTTCATGTTTATACAATACAAATCCATTTGTCCACGCCTTTATTTTACATTATTGGTTGTAACGTATTATGACACTAACCTATCCTATGGTTGCTACAGTCTCCTCCTCTGTTTACTTCTCCCCCTACTCTAACTTTCTAGCCCCCGACTCTTGTTTTTGTTTTACCTTATTTGGCTCTCCATTCTTTTGCAAGCCTCCTGTGTGTGTGTTAACTTGCAGCTGTCAGTTACTCAGTCACTACATCTTTTGTTCTAACTCTTGCTGTTTTTCTTTTCTCTGCATAAGCACAATTTTTAACTGCCGTACTGTCTCAAGGTCTTTACTCACATCCCCTTATCAGTTCCCTTGTTCAGTGATTTCATTATGTTGTGTAGAAATGACTTCTGGTAATTTTCCACAAGCTGTAGAAACAACATTTCAGTATTTTTTATTCTCACAATTCCCCCTTTTCTTTTACTTAATCCTTGTTGTTTTCTACATACTGAGGAGGGGTCTCATATGTCCTCTCAAATCCTCTGAGCATTATTTCAGCCGCCTTCTCAATGTCTGTACTCCCGTTGATACTATCCATTCTGTCATTTGGTTTCGGGCCTTGAATTCATCAGGTACCCCTCTTGGGACCCCTATGGAATCCAAGTACACCTGGTCGTCAAAAGAGTTCGCTATCGCTTCCCTTTTACCCCTTTCCCTCGTTATTATCTTTTGTTTCTCAAATGCCAAGGTGAATGGTATTGCCAATTGAACAATTGCGCACGTCCCCTTCCACTGGGAGGGTAGGGTCTGTCTCAGGATTTTTCCTCCGCAATACCACCATAAATCCGCTCTGGGGACATTCAATGATGAGTAGTTCCCTCCCCTGACTCTTCCAGTTACGTCCTCAGTCTCTATGCATGACTTCAACTCTCCCATATTTCTGGTTAGCTCCACACCGTGTCGACTTACGCATGATGTGTGATTCACACTGGTGGCTAAAAATGAAGGGGGAGTCCTTGAATCTTTTTTCTCTAGGGGAGGGAACATTAATGACAAGGATATGCAAGTTTGAATACCCCAAGCCGTCTTATCCTGATATAGGGTTAACATGCATTCCATGCCCTTTCGGTCACGCTCCCACCCCAGCGGGAAAGGTACTACTTGAGCTATCGGTCTACCAGATGCACAAGCATAGCAATTGTTTTTGTTCAAACTTTTTACAGTATATTTTATCCATTCTACCCAGGCATTTGTGTCCCCGTAACCGGTTTCTATCTCAATTGTCTTTCTCAAGTCTTTTACCTCTATTATTTTTACTATGTTAGGATTGTTATGAGAGGTCCCTTTTAGTTTGTTAGATGGTTTACCAGTCTTATCTATTGTTACCTGAAAACAACATTTTAATTCACCTTTCTTTTTCCCTTCTCGAACTGTTACTCCAAACACCTTGTTGTCTAATTGGAAGTGGGTAGTTTTGATTTGTCGTTCTGTTATTGAGCCATTCCGATGGCGTTGGATGGATATTCCACCAGTCGTTTCTGTCCACTCGGTTCTTTTTACTGTCAAATATATATAGGGTTGCATTCCTTATCTGGACAATCTGGGCCTGGTTTTATGGGGCTCTGGTGAATGGATATAATCGGTGGGAGTGGGTCTCCTGTTAGTAGTCCATCCCCATAATAATGGAGGGACTCCACATGATAATTTCTTTGGTTCTGTATGCCCCCACATGGGATTAGGAAACATAAGTCTACTTCTACCACCTGAAGGTCCTGGCTCTTGGGGATTTCTGTGTACCGTTGTCCCCGTCAGTTCCGTCCCACATTGTTATTTTTCCCATTACTGGGATGACTAATACTGCATACAAAAACATCCAACCCATTTTAATCTGGTTCTGATTTCCTGGCTACTTTTGAAAAGAAAGAGAGAGAGAGAGAGAAAGAGAAAAGACACACAATACTACAGACAGTATTACCGCTCTCGCGCCGCTATATAAAAAAAGTTTGTTACTCAAAGTCTTTTTAGCTTTAGTTTCAATGGTTCTTCTGTTAATTCGGTTGTCCAAGTTCCTTCCTCGGCCGGGGGGTTGTACCGGCCCCTTGATTCTTGTGTAGTGGGTCCAACCTCTTTCTGCCGTTCTTATGGCTGTTTCAGTGGTCAGGAGAGTCTGGTATGGTCCTTCCCAGTTCGGTTGTAGTTTAGTCTCTTTCCACGATTTCACCAGAACCCAATCTCCTGGTTGGATCTTGTGTACTGCAAATTCGAGAGGTGGGGTCTGTGCTAACAGGCCTTGCTTCCTGAGGAATGACAATGAGGAAGACAACGCCAGTATATAGTTCTTTAGAAACGAATCTTTAGTTTCTAAGGTTGGCATCTCGCCCCTGGTTCCCATATAGGGTAATCCGAATAGCATTTCATAGGGGGACAGTCCCACATCTTTTCTAGGGGCTGTCCGAATTCTGAGTATCGCTATAGGTAAACATTTTGTCCAGGGTAACCTTGTTTCAAGTACCAGTTTGGACAGGTGTTTCTTTAAGGTCTGATTCATTCTTTCCACCCGCCCCGAAGAGGGAGGGTGCCAAGGGGTATGGAAGTCCCATTGGATTCCCAATCCCCTAACTATTTCTTGTAATAGCTTCGAGGTAAAATGACTTCCTTGGTCTGAATCTATGTTTTCTACAATTCCGTATCGGGCAATTATTTGTTCCAATATTACTTTAGAAGCTCCTCTGGATGTAGCTGCAGTCATGGGATAAGCTTCCACCCACCCTGTCAAATGGTCTACTAAAACTAGAATGTATTTCAGTTTCCCTACTGGGGTTAATTCGGTAAAATCTACATGTATACTTTGGAATGGTTTCAGACTCGGTTGTCTCCCTCCCAACACTCTTTTTCTCAAAGACTGTTTGTTTATCTTTTTGCAAATTAAACATCCTTCGCAAACCTGTTTGGCAATAGTATAAATCCCTTTACATCCATATTTTCTTAAAACCAAATCGCACATTGCTTGGGTTCCCCAATGACTTCCTTGGTGTAGATTAGTCATTATTTCCCTCATGATGGGTTTATTCACTACTTCCCTACCATCAGGTAGGATCCATTTCCCACTAGGTATCTCGTTGACCCCCCACTTCACTAATTTCTCTTTCTGAGCTTCTATAAAAATAGGGTTTACTGAGGGTCCGATTAAAGCTGGGGTTAGGATGTTTATTGGTATTGGCTGAGGGTTCAAAGCCGCTTCCTTTGCTATTTCATCTGCCAATCGGTTCCCTTTTGCTTCAAATGTTTCATTTTTCTGGTGCCCATTTATATGGACCACTGCAATTTCTTTTGGCAATAATAAGTTACTCAAGACTTGTTCTACCAGCTCCTCATGGGCCAATTCTTTTCCTCTACTGTTTATCAGACCCCTTTCCTGCCAGATTTTTCCAAACGTATGTACCACTCCAAACGCATATTTGGAATCAGTATATATCGTTCCTTCTCTCCTTTCCAGATTTTTAAGAGCCTGATTTAGAGCATATAGTTCACAAGTTTGGGCAGACCAGGTATTGGGCAATCTGTCTGCTTCAATTACGCTATTTTCTTTCCCGTCGATTATAGCGTACCCATTATGTTTCTTTCCGTGTATTACTCGGGAGGATCCGTCTATGAACAAACGATATCCTGCATGAAGGGGAATGTCTCTCAAGTCCTCTCTAACCTTTGTCTGGTATTCTATAATATCTAAACATTGATGCTCAATGTCTTGGCATCCCCCTTCTTCTCTCCATAAGAAGGTGGCTGGATTTAGACAGGAGTCTGTTACAATTGTCAAGTCATCTTTTTCCAACAGGATTGCCTCGTATTTTAGGATCCTTGAGTCGGTCAGCCAACGTCCCGCTTTCTGACTCAGTATCGTTCTCACCTGGTGAGGAGTACTCACTACCAGGGCTCCTCCAAAGGTCAATTTTCTACTTTCTTCGACCAACAGTGCTGTGGCTGCCACAGCTTGCACACACTCTGGCCATCCCTTTTAACTATTTCATTGTGGTTTCTGCCACTTAAAATCAAAGCTCAGCAAAGCTACTATTCCTAACTTGGCTATATTTCCCATTAAGCATAGTGCCATGCCTTTCTGCTCACTTTCACATTCCCCCCTTTTATCATTCTATGATAACCTTCTCTCTACTGATCAACTTATATATGATTATATATATTCACTCGGATTATGTGGATCTATTTACTCAAATAACATTTAAACAGTATAATATAAAAGCAAATATAAAAAACTCAGCAACTGCTGAATCAGAAGGGTAGGCTGAGCCACCCTCTAACAAGGGGGTGTGTATTAGCCTGGTCGGTATGTTTTTCATTCTAACTTTTCCCTAGGATTGTCATGTCTGGGTGATAAGAAGAGTGCTGTTGAAGTACAATGTCTCTCTCTCTCTCTCTCTCTCTACCAGCTGCAAGGCCAAGTTGCCTCTGCAGCCCTGAAGTTATGAAGTCATTTCTGATAAGCTGTCCCTCCCTGCAGCACTGAAGCTAGCTTGTTAGCAATACATGACTGATTAATTGTTTCATCTTAAATGTTCCCATGTAATTCTGTTCTTAAAAATTCTAAAATCTAAATTCTGTTCTCACAGTCCCCCCTTTGATTCTTCAAAACATTTTTAAAAATCAATCCCTTGATCCCACCTAGGTGCCTTTAATGGTCTCTATTTGTCTAGAAACAGCCTTCAACACCCAGAGGGGTCGCACTCAATACGTCGCCTGCTTGTGCCATAAGAGGGGCCTGCGGTAACTCTGTAAAGGCATAAGTTTTGCAGGGGCTTCAACTACTTGTTTACAACATAAAAGGGTGGAACACTTGTACAATTACCATCTCATTTAAGCTTCACTGTTTTTCTCTGGCTTCATCTCTATTAACGAAAACTTTCTGCGCTTCTCTGAGCAGTTCGTCCAATTGTTTTTCACTCCATCCATCTATCTTTTGAATTTTCTTTTGGATGTCTGGCCATGATTTTGTTACAAAATGGACTCGAAGGAGTCCTTGGGCAACCGGGTCTTCTGGATCTAAACCTGAATATTTCCTCATTGTGTCCCGTAACCTCTGTAAGAAATTTGAGGGAGTCTCATCCTTTTCCCGTCTTTCTTCGAAGGCCTTATTCAAATTTTGTGATTTCGAGACAGATTCCCTAATGCCTTTTACTATCAGATTTCTAAGGTCTTTCATCTGGCCCCTATGACCGACGTTATTGTTCTGCCACTGCGGGTCTTGATTAGGGTATTTTTATTCGGCTGGTTCGTTTCCCCCTATCCCGGGAGGGTTTTCTCTTTCCCAAATTTTCATTGCAGACTGTCTAATCATTCCCCTTTCTTCACTCGTAAATAATATGTTCATAATGGACATTAATTCCGTCCAAGTATATATACTTGGACCGAGAAATTGATCTACTTGGTCTGCCAATCCTAAGGGGTCTTCTACGAGGACTTTCATTTCCTTTTTAAACACTCTTACCTCTCCTGACGTTAATGGTGCACTAACAAATCCAATTTCATTATTTCCTATTGGTACCTCTCTCAAGGGCATCATTGTCTTAGGAGACTCTCTGTCTCTATCGTCGTCATTATCGTCGGGTTTAGGGGTGGTCCTTCTTGCTGTCCTTAGATCATATTTGGGTCTTTTTCCCCTTGGTTTTTGACTCTAAATCCCAATACTCCAACATCCGTCCCAATGGACTTTCTGGAGGGATGTTGCCGGCAGACTTTCCTTGTCTCCCATCGTCTTCCTTTTTAGACGATTTATTTCCCATGGTCTACAGTATTCACCTCCTAACTGAAGGGTCTTATACCCTACGGTATTCACCTCCTAGTTGAAGGGTCTTATACCCCACAGTATTCACCTCCTAACTGAAGGGTCTTATACCCTACGGTATTCACCTCCTAGCTGAAGGGTCTTATACCTTACGGTACTCACCTCCTAACTGAAGGGTCTTATACCATACAGTACTCACCTCCTAGCTGAAGGGTCTTATACTGCAGGACTGTAAAATTCACTCCTCAAGGACTTTACAATTAGTACTTAGAAGGTCTTATCCTACAGTTAACCAGTATTCACCTCCTAACTGAAGGGTCTTATACCTTACGTTACTCACCTCCTAGTTGAAGGGTCTTATACCCCACAGTATTCACCTCCTAACTGAAGGGTCTTATACCCTACGGTATTCACCTCCTAGCTGAAGGGTCTTATACCTTACGGTACTCACCTCCTAACTGAAGGGTCTTATACCATACAGTACTCACCTCCTAGCTGAAGGGTCTTGTACTGCAGGACTGTAAAATTCACTCCTCAAGGACTTTACAATTAGTACTTAGAAGGTCTTATCCTACAGTTAACCATAAGTCACCAAGATAATACTTAAAAGTCGTTTTTCTTACCTTGGTCCATGCACGAAGTTGCCTGACTTCACGTGTGTACCTGCCGCACTAAATACTCGTTCAGAGTGACTTCCCTAGGATCGTTTTCAGTCGATTACTCGGGTCCGCTACCGACGAGAGAAACGAGACCGTTTTTAAATTAACGGGACGCGTCTTCTCGTCTATCGTCGGCCGCGGTCCCGGCAATGATGAAGAGATCCCGGACGAGCCCCCAATTGTGAGAAACGTAGCCCACTTAATAATAATTTACACCATGTCAAGCTCTGAAGAAGTAAGTTTATTTAACGTTCTTGCAAGATCGGGTGTCCTACAAGCAGGCACACCGATCAACATATTCAGTTCATGTTTATACAATACAAATCCATTTGTCCACGCCTTTATTTTACATTATTGGTTCTAACGTATTATGACACTAACCTATCCTATGGTTGCTACAGTCTCCTCCTCTGTTTACTTCTCCCCCTACTCTAACTTTCTAGCCCCTGACTCTTGTTTTTGTTTTACCTTATTTGGCTCTCCATTCTTTTGCAAGCCTCCTGTGTGTGTGTTAACTTGCAGCTGTCAGTTACTCAGTCACTACATCCTTTGTTCTAACTCTTGCTGTTTTTCTTTTCTCTGCATAAGCACAATTTTTAACTGCCGTACTGTCTCAAGGTCTTTACTCACATCCCCTTATCAGTTCCCTTGTTCAGTGATTTCATTATGTTGTGTAGAAATGACTTCTTGGTAATTTTCCACAAGCTGTAGAAACAACATTTCAGTATTTTTTATTCTCACACTGACTACCTCTCTGACCTTGATAAGCTCTTCCCCGTTCTTGGCTCTCAGCGCGGTGGGCTGTATAGTGTTTGGGGCTTAGACAGTCTTAACAGTACTAAAGAACGCACGCATGTCATGGTTGTCCACAAGCTGTTGGACCTCTTGCACTCTTTCCACCCACCATTTGCTCTTCATATCTTGGGTGTTTTGTTGTACTGCGACCTTCAGATGCTTAGAGGTTTGCTGCTTTTCTCTTGAAGTATGGCAATGCTTCTGGTCTACAAACACTGTACACTTGTGCTTAATTAGCTCCTTATCTCTTGGTCATTCTCGTAAAACTAGTCTCTGTGGTTCCTGGTCGAGAAGCCAAGAACCTCATCGCAGATGCTGATATGGTGGACTTTAGAGTGGACCAGGCATTCTAGACACACTGTGGTTCATGTTGGCTGGGTATAGAGATGTTGCTTGAGGCGCTGCTGAGGAGAGCTATCTTTGCGGGATCCTTGAGACCTTAAATGTTAATTTTATTGTGGCAACATTTCTGTTGCTGGCACCATTTAGGGACCTGGTTGATGAAGATAGTAGATCAGATTAGGTGGTGTTCAGTTCAGCAGTCATCGGTACTTGTCATGGCGCGAGTAACACGAATATCCATATGATCACTCACTTGGATGATGATGTCGTAAAGAAGGTGCCAGTGCTTGGATCTGACGAAACAGGGTGCTGGTTATGACAAAGTCATGTTCTAAGCATTCCAGCAAGAGAAAGATTCCATTGGAGTTTGCTTTCTCCACTTCTTTCTTGCTAATCAGACCCTTCCAGGGGTTTGTGTCCTTCATGACTCTGCCACTAAAGTCACCAAGGAGAATCAGTTTATCCCCCGCTGGAACACGGACTTGGGATTTCTCAAGGTCAGAGTCTCACTTTGGCCTCGGCTGTTGCATCTCGGGTAGGAACATAAGCGCTGATGATAGTGGCGGACTGATTCCTTATTAGGGTAAACCGGGGGATCATGACACACTTGTTTATCCCACAAGGGGAGTCACTGAGATGCCAGATAAGCTTCTTAATGGCGAAGACCATCACACAAAGGCGTTGTTCCTCTTCCAGATTGCCCTTCCAGAAAAATGTGTACCCACCACCTTGTTCCTTGAGTTAGCTGCCTCCTGCCCACTGTGTCCCACTCAGAGCAATGATATTGATGTCAGATCACCAGAGTTCCTGAGCTATGATGGCAGTGCAGCGCTCAGGTCTGACATTGTTGGGGTTATTCATAAGGGCCCTGATGTTCCACGTCCTGAACTTCATTTGAGGAGTGGAAGATGCTTGTGTCTGAGTTCTTTTAACATAGGGCGGCCGTTGCACATCAGCTACCACACAGTTTTGGCAGAGCAAGGACTTGATCCTATGGCAAGGAGGTCCAAGACGGAGACCAGGTTCTGCTGCATAATATTAGCACAGGTGACACATAGACATACACAAGGTCTGTAAACAGGCACAGGGACATACAGATTACCTGCACACGCACACCCCATCCTTCACCCCTTCTCCCCACACACTCACCCATACTGAAACATGCCTCGCCACCAGAACGGTTCTCCCGATTTTTCCCTCCTCCCGCCCCCCCCCCCCCCCCCCATTACACCGTTCAGGCCGTGAAACTCGTCGCTGGGACCAGGCCCATCCCCCCCAACCCCCCAACCACCACGAGGCCAAAAATAAATGTGACCTGAAAAACACTGACTACACATCTGAACACTGCCCAAAAAATCCTAAACCTAAAATTAACTCTAAAACTTAAATCTTGAAAATCTAAAAAAGGCCTTAAAAACATAATCCAAAGAAGCTTTAAAACCCTAAATCCTAAGCTCAAAAAAACCCTAAAATCTAAAACTTAGGGGGAAACAGATACATCAGAACCATTGTGGTTGTTTCCCACAAGGTATCACAAAGTATCCAATGCAGTATTGGACCCGAGCCCCAGGCTCTTCCCAGCGCTGGGCCCAAGGCTCACCCTGTGTTCAGAAGTACTTCACAGCCAATTAAGTATTTTTCAAGTGCAGTCTCTATTGCAGGGAAATTTGGCAACCAGTCTGCATAAAGCATGATCCCACAAACAGCAATGAGATAAATGATCAGATAATCTGTTTTAACAAAAGCAAAATACTGAGTGTGCAGGACATCTCAAATAAAAACAGAAAATGCTTGAAATACTCAGCAGGTCTGGCAGTATCTGTGGAGAGAGAAACAGAGTTAATGTTTCAAGTTGATGACCTCCATCATAAGGTCAGAAGTCAAATTTCTGTTGATGGTTGCACAATGTTCAGTTCCATTTGCAATTCACCATATTGTCGAGAAAGCACTATATGCCAAATGAGAAATATTAATTCATAGGATGGAAACTTACATTAGACTTTCAATGGAGATAATCCTACAGTTAACTTGTTAAAAACAGGCAGCCGAGATGGCCACCGCAATTTGCATCTGAAACACCTTTAACACATTCCAAGGCCGAACCACAGACAGAAGTCTGAGAAGCCCTGGACCCAGAACAATGGCTTTCTCTAAGTAATTGAATTACTGAGGATTGCTTCATTAGCATGGCAGTCAAGGCAATCCTGACACATTGACTTTGAAAGAGAAAACCCCTCCGAATTTAAATATTGGCATCCTGGGGTCTGTGGAGCCAATTCTGAACCTTGTATTTCATTAGAAGGTTCCAGAGAATACCCTGAGGCAGTCATGTGACTGTCCATCTCTGAAAACACTGGGAGTTTTGTTACACAGACAAGAGACAAGCAGTAACTGAGACTGCAGCAGCAGAGAAGGCTCTGTGCCTCCCTTTCTCGCTCTCTGTCTCCAGAAAACATCAAGTTTGAAAACCATCTGCAACTGTGGACCCTCCAAGCCGACAGACTGCTACAAACTGAGACCAGGGGAAGAGAGGCACTTACAAGTCTGTCTCCAAGAAAACCCTAAGCCAAGTGAGCCAGCCACAAAGTGCACTTTGACCAGGCAAAGACTTCAAGAATACAACTCCAGCTGGAAGACCACTGAATCATCCAACCTCAGGCTCTGTATTTAAGTTTTATTTATTCTAAACTTTAAACCAACCAAAAAACCTACTTTCCACTTTGTCATCTATGTGTGTGTGTGTGATTCTCATGTAAGTGTGTGCGTGAATGTGTAGTGTAATTTTTATTATTTTTAAATTGGGTTTAGATTGTAAAGTATAATAAACTTACCTCTTGTTTAAACTCAAGAAACCCTGTTCAATTGGTTCTTTCACAATCACATAAAGGTAAACACTCACTGAGGGGTAAGCACAACCACTGTTTAAAAAGAAATAAACCCTGTTGCGGCCAAATAAGAGGAAGGGGAAGAGAGTCCCCCTCCTCACCTGGCCACAACAGTATAATGAAACAAATAAGGTTAGAAGCTGGAATTCTGTCACGAGTAACTCACTTCCTGACTCCCCAAAGCCTGTCCACCATCTACAACGCACAAGTCAAGAATGTGATGGAGTACTCTCCATTTGCCTGGATGAGTGCAGCTCCAGCAACACTGAAGAAGTTCGACATCACCCAGGACAAAGCAGCCCGCTTCATCGGCACCCCCTCCACCACTGGCACACAGTAGCAGCAGTGTGTATCATCCGCAAGATGCATTGCAGCAACTCACCAAGGCTTTCTGACAGCATCTTTCAAACCAATGACCTCTACCGCCTAGAAAAAAAGGGCAGCAGATGCATGGGCACACCACCACCTGCAAGTTCTCCTCCAAGTCACACACCATCCTGACTTGGAAATATATTGCCATTCTGTCACTGTTGCTGGGTTCAGATCCTGCAACTTGCTTCCGAGCAGCACTGTGGGAGAACCTGCACCAGATGGGCTGTGGTGGCTGAAGAAGACGCCTCACCACCACCTTCTCAACAGCTATTAGAGATGGGCAATAAATGCCAGCCTTGGCATCTCCGTCCACATTTCGTAAATGAATAAACAAAAAGTCCATGCCAGAATGCAACATGACCTGGGCACATCCAGACTTGGGTTGGAAGTGACAAATAACATTTGGGCCACACAAGTGGCAGGAAATGACCATCTCCAAAAAGAGTCAAACTGCAAAGCACAAAGAACAAAGAACAGGGGAAAAGGGACTTGGATAGGTTGCAGTGCTGGGCTGAAAAGTGGCAGATGGAGTTTAACCCTGAAAAGTGTGAGGTCGTCCATTTTGGAAGGACAAACACGAATGCAAAATACTGGGTTAACGGTAGGGTTCTTGGGCATGTGGAGGAGCAGAGAGACCTTGGGGTCTATGTGCATAGATCGTTGAAAGTTGCAACTCAAGTGGATAGGGCTGTGAAGAAGGCATATGGGGTGTTAGCGTTCATTAGCAGAGGGATTGAATTTAAGAGCCGTGAGGTGATGATGCAGCTGTACAGGACCTTGGTAAGGCCTCATTTGGAGTACTGTGTGCAGTTCTGGTCGCCTCATTTTAGGAAGGATGTGGAAGCCTTGGAGAGGGTGCAGAGGAGATTTACCAGGATGTTGCCTGGAATGGAGAATAAGTCTTACGAGGAAAGGCTGAACATTCTAGGCCTCTTCTCATTAGAACGGAGAAGGATGAGGGGTGACATGATAGAGGTTTATAAGATGATCAGGGGAATAGATAGGGTAGACAGTCAGAAACTTTTTCCCCGGGTGGAGCAAAGCGTTACAAGGGGTCATAAATTTAAAGTGAAGGGTGGGAGATATAAGGGGGATGTCAGGGGAAGGTTCTTTACCCAGAGAGTGGTCGGGGCATGGAATGCCTTGCCTGGGGAAGTTGTTGAGTCAGAAACTTTAGGGACTTTCAAACGGCTTTTAGATAGGTATATGGATAAAGGAGAATGATGGGGTATAGATTAAATTGTCCTTGACAGAGGACAAAGGATCGGCACAACATCGTGGGCCGAAGGGCCTGTTCTGTGCTGTATTTTTCTATGTTCTAACAGTACAGCACAGGAACAGGCCATTCGGCCCTCCAAGCCTGCGCCGATCTTGATGCCTGCCTAAACTAAAACCTTCTGCACTTCCGGGGTCCGTATCCCTCTATTCCCATCCTATTCATATATTTGTCAAGATGCCTCTGAAACGTCATTATCATATCTGCTTCCACCATCTCCCCGGCAGCAAATTCCAGGCACTCACCACCCTCTGTGCAAAGAACTTGCCTCGCACATCCCCTCTAAACTTTGCCCCTCGCACCTTAAACCTATGTCCCCCAATAACTGACTCTTCCACCCTGGGAAAAAGCTTCTGACAATCCACTCTGTCCATGCCACTCATAACTTTGTAAACCTCTATCATGTCGCCCCTCCACCTCCGTCGCTCCAGTGAAAACAATCCGAGTTTATCCAACCTCTCCTCATAGCTAATGCCCTCCAGACCAGGCAACATCCTGGTAAACCTCTTCTGTACCCTCTCCAAAGCCTCCACGTCCTTCTGGTAGTGTGGCGACCAGAATTGCACGCAATATTCTAAGTGTGGCCTAACTAAAGTTCTGTACAGCTGCAGCATGACTTGCCAATTTTTATATTCTATGCCCTGACCGATGAAGGCAAGCATGCCGTATGCCTTCTTGACTACCTTATCCACCTGCGTTGCCACTTTCAGTGACCTGTGGACCTGTACGCCCAGATCTCTCTGCCTGTCAATACTCCTAAGGGTTCTGCCATTTACTGTATACTTCCCACCTGTATTATTCCTTCCAAAATGCATTTCCTCACATTTGTCTGGATTAAACTCCATCTGCCAGTTCTCCACCCAAGTCTCCAACCGATCTATATCCTGCTGTATCCTCTGACAATCCTCATCACTGTCTGCAACTCCAGCAAACTTTGTGTCATCCGCAAAGTTACTAATCAGACCAGCTACATTTTCCTCCAAATCATTTATATATACGACAAACAGCAGAGGTCCCAGCACTGATCCCTGCGGAACACCACTAGTCACATCCCTCCATTCAGAAAAGCACCCTTCCACTGCTACCCTCTGTCTTCTATGACCGAGCCAGTTCTGTATCCATCTTGCCAGCTCACCTCTGATCCCGTGTGACTTCACCTTTTGTACCAGTCTGCCATGAGGGACCTTGTCAAAGGCTTTACTGAAGTCCATATAGATAACATCCACTGCCCTTCCTTCATCAATCATCTTTGTCACTTCCTCAAAAAACTCAATCAAGTTAGTGAGACACGACCTCCCCTTCACAAAACCATGCTGCCTCTCGCTAATAAGTTTGTTTGTTTCCAAATGGGAGTAAATCCTGTTCCGAAGAATCCTCTCTAATAATTTCCCTACCACTGACGTAAGGTTCACCAGCCTATAATTTCCTGGATTATCCTTGCTACCCTTCTTAAACAAAGGAACAACATTGGCTATTCTCCAGTACTCTGGGACCTCACCTGTTGCCAATGAGGATGCAAAGATTTCTGTCAAGGCCCCAGAAATTTCTTCCCTTGCCTCCCTCGGTATTCTGGGGTAGATTCCATCAGGCCCTGTGGACTTATCTACCTTAATGCTTTGCAAGACGCCCAACACCTCCTCCTTTTTGATAATGAGATGACTGAGACTATCTACACTCCCTTCCCTCGGCTCATCATCCACCAAGTCCTTCTTCTTGGTGAACCCTTAACATTCAGTGGCATCATCAACATTGAATCCCCCACCTTCTCTTTTGTCCCATTTCCTGCATTACAGCTTAAAAAGTACTTCATTGGCTGCAAAGCACTTTGAGACATCAGTGGTCATGAAAAACACTATATAAATTCAAGTCTTTTTGCTTTCCACCACCCTTCCTCCCCTGCCCCCATCCCACTTTCCCTGCTTCCATACTTGCTTAAAACCTGCTACATCTCTAACTTTTCCAGTTTTGAACAAAAACATTGGGCAGAATTTGAACTGGCAAGGTGGGACGGTGATGGGGGGGATGGGGAAACGGGTTCCAGTGTGGATGTGTGAGTGGGAGTGTGGGGGGAGGCTGGGAGTTAAATTCCCATAAAACTTTCGTTTTTAACTGGTGCCATTTGGAGGTATGGCGATGTCGGGTCTGCCATTTAAATATGTCAGGAGGCAATTAATTCTGAATTTAACACAGCATTCTGACTTGAACAGCCAGTGCATGGGTTTCCTGAACTGTTTGAAACTCACTTGAGTCAGCAAAGAGACAGCACAGCTGGGATTCTTTGCTCTGTGAAACTGACAAGCTGGAAAGCCTTTAAAGACCAGAAAGCGGCTTACTTGTCTAAGGTGAAAGGCTTTTTCCCACAGGACTTGTTCTGAGAGTGTGCTTTCACTGCTTTCGAGGTGATTTCCAACATTTTGGAACTCATTTCTGCTACCTTGGACTTCAGTTGCCTTGATCTGTATTTCCCTGCCGTCAGCCTTCATTGCAGCATGGTAACAGCTTATGAGGCTCTACCTTGGACTTCTAATGAGGAACAGAAGGAGCAACACCCACAGCAGCCGGAGCAATACCAGCAGCTTCTGCCTTCTCAGCCACATGCCACTCCACAGAACAGAGGGGATGAACACAGAGCTCCAGCTTGAAGGAGGCAATACCCCAGCTCAGGGTGTACAGACGGAGGTTCAGCTTTCTCAATGTGTCTGAGTAGCAATGTCTCAGAGACTCAGGCTTTCACAGCAGGTCATTGCTGACACCTGCAGCCTCCAGGAACAAGACCTCCTTCCCATTGGACCATGCGGGCATACAATGCCAGAGGCCATCAAGGTCACCACAGTACTGCATTTCTTCATCTCCAGCTTGTCAAGCTAGGCCCCCACCTGCCAAGAATGAAGAACATTAATCTTGTCATGAACAGTGATTTTAAACTGTTACTGGAGTGAAGAAAGGACTTGAGGTGATTCACTTTGGAAGGAGTAACAGGAATGCAGAGTACTGGGCTAATGGGAAGATTCTTGGTAGTGTAGATGAACAGAGAGATCTTGGTGTCCAGGTACATAAATCCCTGAAAGTTGCCACCCAGGTTAATAGGGCTGTTAAGAAGGCATATGATGTGTTAGCTTTTATTAGTAGGGGGATCGAGTTTCGGAGCCACGAGGTCATGCTGCAGCTGTACAAAACTCTGGTGTGGCCGCACCTGGAGTATTGCGTGCAGTTCTGGTCACCGCATTATAGGAAGGATGTGGAAGCTTTGGAAAGGGTGCAGAGGAGATTTACGAGGATGTTGCCTGGTATGGAGGGAAGTTCTTACAAGGAAAGGCTGAGGAACTTGAGGTTGTTTTCGTTAGAGAGAAGGAGGAGGAGAGGTGACTTAATAGAGACATATAAGATAATCAGAGGGTTAGATAGGGTGGATAGTGAGAGTCTTTTTCCTCGGATGGTGATGGCAAACACGAGGGGACATAGCTTTAAGTTGAGGGGTGATAGATATAGGACAGATGTCAGAGGTAGTTTCTTTACTCGGAGAGTAGTAGGGGCGAAGAACGCCCTGCCTGCAACAGTAGTAGACTCGCCAACTTTAAGGGCATTTAAGTGGTCATTGGATAGACATATGGATGAAAATGGAATAGTTTAGGTCAGATGGTTTCACAGGTCGGCGCAACATCGAGGGCCGAAGGGCCTGTACTGCGCTGTAATGTTCTATGTTCTATGTAAATCAGCCATGGCTGGAAAAGACATTTGCAAATTAACAGACGGTGATTGGAAGGACAAAGGACCATTCCCTGATACATTCAACCCACAATGGACCTTGATCACCAGGTATTGTGTGTAAGAGAAGCATTCCAGGGCCTGCTAAGGAGGATCTAATCCACCAGGGCCAGAATTGGTTAGACCAGCTGGTCACATGACTACCTGGCTGTTCCAGGGTTTTCTTTTGAACTGGCCACAGAGAGTCTGAACTGAGAAAGACTGTTTGCTCCTGGACTGAGAACATCTCTCTCCTGTCTGCTCCCATCTCTTTCTCACAAGCCTCTAAATTCACTGAAGACACATGAACCCCAAGAGAGAAAGGTCTCCAACAGCGAACAAGGTTTATGAAGAATACTGGGCCCCAACGAAAAGCAAGATCTACCTACAATCAAGGACTCTACAGTAAGCTCGAGGAACTTTAACAAAAACTCTTCAGATATTGCCTCAAACTTTTCCACTTTATTTTTCTTCTGCTCTTTTCTGTCTCTATTTGCATGTGTGTATTGTGTATGCATGTTAGTGTAGGCATCAACCGAATTAAAATTTAAGTTTAATATATTTAAACTTTTCTTCTTTAAACCTAAGAAAGCCTGTTTGTGCTGGTTTCTTTGCCTTATAATTGGAAAGCAGTGACCAAGGATTCACCCAGGGGGAGCTAAAAACACAATGTGTTTAAAATTAAACCCTGTTACAGTAAGACCAGGTGAAGGCTGAGAGGGACCCGTAGACACCTTTCTCACCTGGTCGTAACAAGCTCCTTCCAGGGATCTTCTGGTAACGTCTGTAGGATTTCACAATCTGCTGCCCACAAGTGCATCTCCCATGTGACCGATGCCATGTTGACCAGGGCTGCCAATTACATCGACTTTGCTACTGATGAGGCCAGTCAGACCCAGAGGGCTCTCACATTTGCTGTAGCAGCTAGAATCCCACAGATACAGGGAATCATAGATTGTACACATCTGGCAATCAAGGCACCCTCCAATCAACCAGCAGTCTTTGTCATTTGTAAAGGATTCCAATCCATTAATGTTCGGATGGCATGTAGCCACCGGAAGGTTTTCATGTCTGTGCAAGATATCCCGAAAGCTGCCATGATCCCTTCATTCTGCACCAGTCACATCTTCCACAGGTTTTCACAACTCCAAGTACAGTGAGCCGGCACTTCCTTGGAGACAAGGAATGTCCTCTAAGGATGTGGCTGCTGACACTTCTGAGGAGCCCAACCACTAATACAGAGGAAAGCTATATCTGGAGCCACAAGAACACAAGGGCACTCATAGAGCAAGCCATTGGGTTGCTAATGATGCAGTTCAGGTGTCTGGATAGCTCAGGGGGCACCCTTTCCTTGTGTACTAGCAAGGGTGTCTGGAATGGTAGTAGTCTGCTGTGCCTTGCACAACGTAACATAGCAGAGAGGGTTCAAGCTGCAGGAGGAGGAAGGTGAGGACCACTCTACATCCTCAGTGGTGGAGCAGGATGAGGAGGAGCCTGATGTGATCAGAGTGTCTGCAGCCACTCACCGAGCTGCCAGAGAAGCCCGCAATAGACTCATCAAGGTACGGTTCAGATAACTTGAGTGTGTGTAGCCTTATGGCACAACAATGTTGAACCCACTGCTCACCAAAACCCCCCACTACCCCTGCCACCGCTGCCACCCCTTCCACCTAAACACAAATCATTTCCATCATCAAAAATACCTCCGTGTCATTCACATCCTTAGCTTGTCTTCTACTCTGGTTATACCATTCTAATCAGGGCTAATGTCCATTTGGAAGGCAGGAGGCAACAATGGAGATAAGAACATAAGGACTAGGAGCAGGAGTAGGCAATTCAGCCCCTCGAGCCTGCTCCGCCATTCAATACGATCATGGCTGATCTCATCTCGGCTTCAACTCCACTTTTCTGCCCATTCTCTGTAACTCTTAACCCATTACTAATTAAAAATCGGTCTATCTCCTCCTTAAATTTACTCAATATCGCAGCATCCACCACACTCTGGGGTAGTGAATTCCACAGACTCACGACCCTTTGAGAGAAGTAATTTCTCCTCATCTCTGTTTTAAATCTGATATCCCTTATCCTAAAACTATGACCTCTTGTTCTAGATTGCCCCACAAGAGGAAACATCCTCTCTACGTCTACTTTGTCAATCCCCTTAATCATCTTATATACCTCAATTAGATCTCCTCTCATTCTTCTAAACTCGAGACAGTAAAGGCCTAAACTGCTCAATCTCTCTTCATAAGACAAACTCCTCATCTCTGGAATCAATCTAGTGAACAATGGAGACTTGAAATAAAGTGCATGATCCATTTACATTTGCCAATATATTGTTTCAGTAACATTGTTGGAACTACTCTTGTGCAACTAAAAAGTCTTTTCTTTCCTTTTCCTATTACTCCTATGTGGTGCTTCATTTGTGGCTCCAGCAGACCAAGAGGCAGGTTGCTTTCTCCCCTGTCCTGACCGCTGGGATGCCCGTGGCAGACGTCCTCTCAGTTTTGGGGCCAAAGACTGTACAAGGACAGACTCGATCATTGGTGCAGGCGGCAGCATGGGACATTGACTGGGACTGGGTTGCAAGGGATGAGAAGTGAGAGCACCTTGAGCAAGGTCCATAGAAACTGTAGAAAAATTACAACACAGAAAGAGGCCATTCAGCCCATCGTGTGTGCACTGGCTGAAAAAACTAGCTGCCAATCTAATCCCACCTTCGAGCACCTGGCCCATAGCCTTGCAGGTTACAGCAGGTCCAGGTTCCTATTAAATGAGTTGAGGCTTTCTGCCTCCACCACTGATCCGGGCATTGAATTCCAGACATCCACTACCCTCTGGGTGAAAAAGATTTTCCTCATGTCTCCTCTAATCCCTCTACCTATCACCTTAAACCTGTGCCCCTGGTAATTGACCTCTCCACTAGGGGAAACAGGCCCTTCCTGTCTATCTAGGCCCTCATAATTTTGTACACCTCAATTAAGTCACTCCTCAGCCCCCTCTGTTCTAAGGAAAACAATCCTAACCAATCCAATCTTTCTTCATAACTGCAACTTTCAAGCCTTGGCAACATTCTTGTAAATCTCCTCTGTACTCTCTCCAGAGCAATTATGTCCTTCCTGTAATATGGTGACCAGAACTATATGCAATACACACCAGTTGTGGTCTAGCCAGCGTTTTATACAGTTCCAGCATCACATCCCTGCTTTTGTATTCTATACCTCGGCCAATAAAGTAAAGCAATCCATATGCCTTCTTCACCACTTTATCTACCTGTCCTGCCACCTTCAGGGACCTGTGGACATGCACTCCAAGGTCTCTCACTTCTTCTACCCCTCTCAATATCCTCCCGTTTATTGTGTATTCGCTTGCTTGGTTTGCCTTACACTTCAGCGGATTGAATTCTATTTGCCACTTTTCCACCCACTGAACCAAACCATTGATATCATTTTGGAGCCTACAGCTATCCTCTTCACTGTCAACTACATGGCCAATTTTTGTGTCATCTGCAAATTTCCTAATCATGCCTCCCACATTTAAGTTCAGATCATTAATGTATACCACAACCAGCGAGGGATCCAACACTGAGCCCTGCGGATTGCCACTGGAAACCGCCTTCCTTTGGCAAAAACATCCGTTGACCATTACCCTTTGTTTCCTGTCACTGAGTCAGTTTTGGATCCAACTTGCCACATTCCCCTGTATTCCATGGGCTTTTATTTTTCTGACCAGTCTGCTGTTACTAAGATCCATGTAGACCACATTCACTGTACTACCCTTATCAATCCGCCTTGTTACTTCCTCAAAAAATTCAATTAAGTTAGTAAGACACGACCTTCCCCTAACGAATCCATGCTTACTCCATGCTTTTCTAAGTGGCAGTTTATCCTATCTCTCAGAATTGATTCCAATAATTTGCCCAGACTGGTCAGACTGGCCGGCCTATAATTATTTGGCCTATGCTTCGCACCCTTTTTAAAACAATGGTACAACTTTCACACATCTCCAATCCTCTGGTGCCTCACCTATATATAGTAAGGATTTGAAGACGATCCTCAGAGCATCTGCTATTTCCTCCCTGGCCTCCTGTAACAGCCTGGGATACAATCCATCCGGTCTTGGTGATTTATCCACTTTCAAGGATGTCAGACCCTCTAGTACTTCCTCTCTATGTTTATCGTAACTAATATTTCACATTCCTCTTCTTTTACTACAATGTCTGCATCAACCCTCTCTTTTGTGAAGACAGAGACAAAGTACTCATTAAGAACACTGCCCACATCTTCTGCATCCATGCATAAGTTCCCTTGTACATCTCTGATAGCCCCAACCCTTTCCTTAGTTATCCTCCTGTTCTCAATGTACTGATGAAACATCTTCGGGTTTTCCTTGATTTTACCTGCCAATAATTTGTTATGTCCTCTCTTTGCTTTCCTAATTTCCTTTTTTACTTCACCTCTGCACTTTCTATCATTCTCTAGGCTTTCTAAAGTATTTAGTTTTTTGTGACCATCATAAGCTTTATTTTTTTGCTTTATTTTGCCCTGTATGCTTCTAGATAACCAGGGGGCTCTAGATTTGGCAGGAGCACCCATTTTCTTTGTGGGGACATGCCTACACTGTGCCCATAGAATCTCTCACTTTTGAATGCCTCCCACTGGTTTGCCACAGATTTTCCTGCAAGTATCTGTATCCAGTCCACTTTCGCCAAATTACCTCTCAGTTTCGTAAAATTTGCCTTCCCTCAATTTAGAACTTTTACTCCTGCTCTATCTTTGTCCTTTTCCATGATTATGCTAAAACGAACCGTTTTATGGTCACTCTCTCCAAAATGGTCACCCACTGCTACTTCATCCATTTGCCCAGCTTCATTTTCGAAGACTAAATCGAGAATTACACTCCCTCTCGTTGGGCTTGTTACGTGCTGGCTAAAAGGTTCTCTTGAATGCAGTTGAAGAATTCTGTGCCCTCTGTGCCTTTCACACTGTTTGTATCCCAGTTGATATTGGGGTAGTTGAAATCCCCAACTATTATTGCCCTGTAGTTCTGCACTCAGAAATTTGCCTACATATTTGTTCTTCTATCTCCATTTCACTATTTGGGGTCTATAGTACACTCCTAGTAGTGTGACTGCGTTTTTTTTTATTTCTGAGCTCAACCCAGATGGCCTCATTTGATGATTCATTTAGAATATCATCTCTCCTCACAGCTGTTATTGATTCTTTAACCAATAATGCTACACCCCCTCCTTTTTTTTATCTCCCTCTCAATTCTGCCTGAAAACTCTATATCCAGGGATGTTAAGCTGCCATTTTTGCCCCTCTTTAAGCCAAGTTTCCATGATAGCAATGATATCGTGTTGCCATGTGTCTACCTGTGCCCTCAGCTCATCAGCTTATTTGCTATACCCCTTGCATTTAAATAAATACCCTTTAACACTGCCAAATTCCTGTGCTGCACACTTTTTAACCTTTGCTTCTTTTGCCTTTCAGAGTCACTCGCTAATTTTCTGCCTCCTGTTCCCTGCCCTGAATTTGTCCTATCGGAAACTGCCCTCAGGTTCCCATCCCCTTGTCAATTTAATTTAAACCATCCCCAACAGCACTAGCAAACATTCCCTCAAGGATACTCATCCCAGTCCTGTTCAGTTGTAGACCATCTGTTCGCACAGGTCCCACCTTCCCCAGAACCGTTCCCAATGTCCCAGAAATCTGACGCCCTCCCTCCTGCACCATCTCTCCATCTGGTATATTCGGTTTCTGTACTCATTAGCATACGGCCTTGGGAGTAATACGGAGATTATGATCTTTGAGGTTCTGCTTGCTAATCTCTTTCCTAACTCCCTAAACTCAGCCTGCAAGACCTCATCCCTTTTTCTACCTATATCATTGGTACCAATACGGATCACAACCTCTGGCTGTGCACCCTCGCCCTCCAGAATGCTCTGTTGCCGCTCGATGATATCCAGGACCCAGGGAGGCAACATACCATCCTGGAATCACATCTGTGACCACAGAAATGCCTGCCGTTTCCTCTAACTATAGAATCCCCTACCACTGTTGCTCTCCTGTCTTTTCTCCTCCCTCCCTGCACAGCTGAGCCACTCATGGTGCTCTGGTCATGATTCTCGCTGCACTCTCCAGAGGAACCCTCTCTCTCATCGGTACTCAGAACTGAAAGTGCGATGCCCTCTGGGGTCTGCTGCACTACCTGCCTTGTCCTTCCTGTTTGTCTGGCAGCCACCCAGTCCCTCTCTGCCTGAGCTCTTTTAAGCTGCGGGGTGACAACCTCCTGAAACGTGCTATCCACATATCTCTCATCGTTGCGAATGCACCTCAGTGACAGCAGCTACTCCTCGAGTTCCAAGATTCGGCACTCGAGTTTTTGCCTTTGGTGGCACTTTCTGCACATGTGGTTGTTCAGGACATGGGTAGGGTCCTGGAGTTCCCACATGGCACAGGATGTGCATTCGACAGGTGTGAGCAGCCTCGAATTATTTATTTATTTACTGCACTAAAATTGGAAGTTAAATAAACACAATAAAATGGTTATAAATAGAATGAACAAATGAGTAACCACCTATCGACTACTGGTATTTTAGCTTCTAGTTGGTAGTGTTCAAAAAAATAAAAAGATCCACAGAAAAAAGAAAATGAGAAAGTAAGAAAATACCCATCAGATACTCATCAACCATCTGCCTGTGCCTTACCATTCTCTCTCCCCTCTCACGTTGTTTGTAGCTCCAAAGTCTCACCCAGCCAATCACCTACCTGCTTCCCTGTGATGTCCACTTACAAAAACTAATTTATCTTCTTTCTTTTTCTTTGCTTTCTTTTGGGCCTCCTTATCTCGAGAGACAATGGATACGCGCCTGGAGGTGGTCAGTGGTTTGTGAAGCAGCGCCTGGAGTGGCTATAAAGGCCAATTCTGGAGTGACAGGCTCTTCCACAGGTGCTGCAGAGAAATTTGTTTGTCGGGGCTGTTGCACAGTTGGCTCTCCCCTTGCGCCTCTGTCTTTTTTCCTGCCAACTACCAAGTCTCTTCGACTCGCCACAATTTAGCCCTGTCTTTATGGCTGCCCGCCAGCTCTGGCGAATGCTGGCAACTGACTCCCACGACTTGTGATCAATGTCACACGATTTCATGTCGCGTTTGCAGACGTCTTTATAGCGGAGACATGGACGGCCGGTGGGTCTGATACCAGCGGCGAGCTCGCCGTACAATGTGTCTTTGGGGATCCTGCCATCTTCCATGCGGCTCACATGGCCAAGCCATCTCAAGCGCCGCTGACTCAGTAGTGTGTATAAGCTGGGGGTGTTGGCCACTTCAAGGACTTCTGTGTTGGAGATATAGTCCTGCCACCTGATGCCAAGTATTCTCCGAAGGCAGCAAAGATAGAATGAATTGAGACGTCGCTCTTGGCTGGCATACGTTGTCCAGGCCTCGCTGCCGTAGAGCAAGGTACTGAGGACACAGGCCTGATACACTCGGACTTTTGTGTTCCGTGTCAGTGCGCCATTTTCCCACACTCTCTTGGCCAGTCTGGACATAGCAGTGGAAGCCTTACCCATGCGCTTGTTGATTTCTGCATCTAGAGACAGGTTACTGGTGATAGTTGAGCCTAGGTAGGTGAACTCTTGAACCACTTCCAGAGCGTGGTCGCCAATATTGATGGATGGAGCATTTCTGACGTCCTGCCCCATGATGTTCGTTTTCTTGAGGCTGATGGTTAGGCCAAATTCATTGCAGGCAGACGCAAACCTGTCGATGAGACTCTGCAGGCACTCTTCAGTGTGAGATGCCAATCACCTACCTGCTTCCCTGTGATGTCCACTTACAAAAACTAATTTATCTTACCACTATTAATATAACCTACCAATACTAAAATGTTACCAAGAGTAGTAATAAGCTCAGTAATAAACCTTACTGCTTTAAAATAAAACAGAACAGCAGACTCACCCAGCTGTTCCCTTTTGCTTGTGTGCCTTAATATAAACATTTATGTAACTACCTTAAAAGTTTTTTACTAATTTGTAGCTATTTACACACGCACCCTAACAGTAGTGCAATAACCCAGATATTTACAAATACTCCCTAACAGCAGTTTCTCACCAACCAATCACCTCACAGCTTTCCTGTGATGTCACTGTTGTCTTTTTTCAAACTCAGGCGGCCTGGACCATTGTCCGTTGTTCTCCTGGAAGGTAAGTGCTGTAGGACAAAATCCTCGGATTTTATTAAACTGCTTCCCGCTCCGTGTTCCTCCTGCAGGTCCGCTGTTCTCCTGGAAGGTAATTGCTGTCGGCCGCAATTCTTGGGCTTTATTTAACTGCTCCCTGCTCCGTGTTGCTTCCGCAGGTCTGCATCTGTCCACTGCTCTCCCGGAAGGTAAATGCTGTAGGCCGTGATCGTTGGGCTTTATTTAGCTGCTCCCCTCTCCGTGTTCCTCCCACAGGTCTGCTTCTGTCCGCTGTTCTCCTGGAAGGTAAGTCCCCACTCCCATGTGCTCATCTTCCTTCTCATGACCCACCTGCACTTTCCTGCTTGCCAAGAGGTGGAGAACACTTTGCTGAACTACAATGAGGTGCTGAACGGCCAAGGAGAGTCTTTCTTCCATCTTGTTTAAAGCAGCAGACTGAGTGTGCAGGCCATTGATCAGGGCAAGCATACAGTCGTTTCCCAGCTCTATCTGATGTTCCATGCGGGTGGCCACTCTTTTCATGGAGGTGGACATTCACACAAAGGCCTGAGACATCATGGCACTCATGTTTGATATGGATTCCTCCAATCTCTCTTCAAGGGTGCACAGTGGCTCTGGAAAAGCTGAAAAAGCCTCACACATTTTCTGTTGCTGCTCCAGAATTGTCTTCTTCGTGAATGACTCTCAAGGCTCAGCATCTGTGTTCACCTGAGCAGAACTTTGAAGGTCTGCACCCTCTGATGGGGACTCTCCATTGCTGGTGCTGTCTCCAACATCAGCTCCTGCTCACATGTGATGTGTGCCTTAACATGTGACAACCTAACTATCTCTATGAGAGTCCCCGCTGAGGTGTGTGTATCGGGTGAAGGGTGCACATGAATCGTGTGATGGTTCTTCCTCAGAGTGTGCAACGTTCTCTGAGGACCTCCTCGGCCTCCTCCTATTCCAGCTCCTGGGTCATGCTTGATCACCTGTGGGAGATGAAAGACATGAATTAGAACTGATATGCGGAAAGGGTTAAACGTCAGCATTGTGCAGATGTTCACATTTCAGTTAGTGATGACAGCAAATCAACAAATCAGATTAGTGATTATTATGTGCTATGTAGTACTGTGGTTTCTAATTCTGGGAGACCCCCATCCCTCTGTTGCCAACAGCCATGCACTCTGCAACACTGCCAATCTCCAAGGCCTCCTCTGCCGCAGTGGACAGGGTGGCTCCCACTGCAGGACCACTCCGTCTCTCCTTGAAGTTCTGCTCTCTCTTCTCCTGCAAGGGGAGAAAACAGAGGGTTATTTGTATGAAAAATGGATTGTATGGTGAGGATTTGGAGAGTAATTGTGAGGGATGGATGTGAGATGGCAATAAGATGAGGGTGAATGTCAGATTTGACTGTTGAGATGGGGGTGTGAGGAAGTGCCTTAAGAAAGAGAAATGGTTGGAAATGTATGGTGTCTTGGTCTGAGGAGGGCTCTGCAGGAGAATGCTGGAGAAATCAGAGTGTATGGTTTGCTACCTGAAAGTGTGACACCACTCACCTTTCCTGCCCTCATGAGGTCATTGAACCTCTTTCTGAACTGAGTCCAGGTGTGAGGCACCACACTTCTGCTACTCATTGCACCTGCCACTTCCAGCCACGCTTGTTTGTTCTGAGAGGTTGGTCTCCGCCTCCTGTCTGTGGGAAATAATACTTCTCTGCAAGGTCTCACAGTCCATAGGGAAGAGTCAGAGATCCAGGGGACGCCGTTCCCACTTTGCACTTTCATTCTTGTGGTTGCTGCAACTTCAGGAGTCGATCTGAAATGCAACCATTCTGACCCCTGCCTGAGTCCCTTTAAATAGAAATCTTTCCACGGACAGATGCGAGATGTCATCATGAAATGATTTATGACTTTAACACCTTATAGGGATTAAATTAAATCAGGAGTACACCTCTATGAATCTCCTTTAATTAAGTTCAAACCAGACAAACTCTTATAGACACTTATTTGGGTCCAAGAATTGAACTAGTTTTCCCTCAGAGAAAGAAAACTAACAAAGGATATTACCATCTTTTGGGTAGCCTATTTTTTTAAATAATTATGGCTAACTCATAAATATCCCAGATATTATAAATCATAGAGAGATACAGTACTGAAACAGGCCCTTTGGCCCTCTGAGTCTGTGCCAACTATCAACAACCCATTTATACTAATCCTACATTAATCCCATATTCCTTACCACATCCCCACCTTCCCTCAATTCTGCTACCACCGACCTACACGAGGGGCAATTTACAATGGCCAATTTGCCTATCAACTTGCAAGTCTTTGGCTGTGGGAGGAAACCGGAGCACCCGGTGAAAACCCACGCAGTCACAGGGAGAACTTGCAAACTCCACACAGGCAGTACCCAGAACCGAAACTGGGTTGTTGGAGCTGTGGTGCTAACCACTGCGCCACTGCCAGGGTCTGGGAAACTCTTCAATACGTATCTCTTCACTTAAAGAGACACAGAGAGGGGGCTCTTGTAGTTGTATACATGCTACATGAGATGATTTATTAAATTTTATATATATATTTATTTATTTATTGTTCATTCATGGGATGTGGGCGTCGCTGGCCAGGCCAGCATTTATTGCCCATCACTAATTGCCCTTGAGAAGATGGTGGTGAGCTGCCTTCTTGAACCGCTGCAGTCCATTTGGTGTAGGTATACCCACAGGGCTGTTAGGAAGGGAGTTCCAGGATTTTGGCCCAGCGACAGTGAAGGAACGGCAATATAGTTCCAAGTCAGGATGTTGTGTGACTTGGAGGGGTACTTGCAAGTGGTGGTGTTCCCATGCATTTGCTGCCCTTGTCCTTCTAGTTGGTAGAGGTCGCAGGTTTGGTAGGTGCTGTCTAAGGAGCTTGGTGCGTTGCTACAGTGCATCTTGCAGTTGGTACACACTGCTGCCACTGCGTGTCGGTGGTGGAGGGAGCGAATGTTTATGGATCGGATGCCAATCAAGCGAACTTCTTTATCCTGGATGGTGTCGAGCTTCTTGAGTGTTGTTGGAGCTGCACCCATCCAGGCAAGTGGAGAGTATTCCATCACACTCCTGACTTGTGCCTTGTAGATGGTGGACAGGCTTTGGGGAGTCAGGAGGTGAGTTACTCGCCTCAGGATTACTAGCCTCTGACCTGCTCTTGTAGCCCTGGTATTTATATGGCTACTCCAGTTCACTTTCTGGTCAATGGTAGCCCCTAGGATGTTAATAGTGGGGGATTCAGCGAGGGTAATGCCATTGAATGTCAAGGGGAGATGGTTAGATTCCCTCTTGTTCAAGATGGTTATTGCCTGGCACTTGTGTGGTGCAAATGTTACTTGTCACTTATCAGCCCAAGCCTGGATATTGTCCAGGTCTTGCTGCATTTTTACACGGACTGCTTTGGTATCTGAGGGGTCGCGAATGGTGCTGAACATTGTGCAATCATCAGCGAACATCCTCACATCTGACCTAATGATTGAAGGAAGGTCATTGATGAAGCAGCTGAAGATGGTTGGGCCTAAGACACTACTTTGAGGAACTCCTGCAGTGATGTCCTGGAGCTCAGATGATTGACCTCCAACAACCATAGTCATCTTCCTTTGTATTAGGTATGACTCCAGCCAGCGGAGAGTTTTCCCCCGATTCCCATTGACTTCAGTTTTGCTCGGGCTCCTTGATGCCATACTCGGTGAAATACTGCCTTGATGTCAAGGGCAGTCACTCTCACCTCACCTTTTGAATTCGGCTCTTTTGTCCATGTTTGAACCAAGGCTATGATGAGGTCAGGAGCTGAGTGGCCCTGAAGGAACCCAAATTGAGCGTCACTAAGCAGGTTATTGCTAAGCAAGTGCTGCTTGATGGCACTGTTGATGACACCTTCCATCACTTTACTGATGATTGAGAGTAGACTGATGGGGCGATAATTGGCTGGGATGGACTTGTCCTGCTTTTTGTGTACGGGACATACCTGGGCAATTTTCCACATTGCCGGGTAGATGCCAGTGCTGTAGCTGTACTGGAACAGCTTGGCTAGGGGTGCAGCAAGTTCTGGAGCACAGGTCTTCAGTACTGTTGCCGGAATATTGTTAGGACCCATAGCCTTTGCAGTATCCAGTGCCTTCAGTCGTTTCTTGATATCACGTGGGGTGCATCGAATTGGCTGAAGTCTGGCAGCTGTGATGCTGGGGACTTCAGGAGGAGTCCGAGATGGATCATCAACTCGGCACTTCTGGCTGAAGATTGTTGCAGATGCTTCTGCCTTATCTTTTGCACTGATGTGCTGGACTCCCCCATCATTGAGGATGGGGATATTTATGGAACCATCTACTCCAGTTAGTTGTTTAATTGTCCACCACCATTCACGACTGGATGCGGCAGGACTGCAGAGCTTATATCTGATCCGTTGGTTATGGGATCGCTTAGCTCTGTCTATTGCATGCTGCTTACGCAGTTTGGCACGCATGTAGTCCTGTGTTGTAGCTTCACTCATTTTGAGGTATGCCTGGTGCTGCTACTGGAATGCCCTTTTCATTGAACCGGGGTTGGTCTCCTGGCTTGATGGTAATGGTAGAGCGGGGGATATGCCGGGCCATGGGGTTATAGATTGTGGTTGAGTATAATTCTGCTGCTGTTGATGGCCCACAGCGCCCCATGGATGCCCAGTTTTGCATTGCTAGATCTGTTCTCAATCTATCCATTTAGAACGGTGATAGTGCCACACAACACGACGGATGGTATCCTCAATGTAAAGTCGTGACTTCATCTCCACAAGGACTGTGCAGTGGTCACTCCTACCAATACTGTCATGGACAGAAGCATCTGCAGCAGGCAGATTGGTGAGGACGAGGTCAAGTATGTTTTTCCCTCTTGTTGGTTTCCTCACCACCTGCCACAGACCCAGTCTAGCAGCTATGTCCTTTCGGACTCGGCCAGCTCAGTCAGTGGTGCTACTGAGCCACTCTTGGTGACGGACATTGAAGTCCCCCACCCAGAGTACATTCTGTGCCCTTGCCACCCTCAGGACTTCCTCCAAGTGGTGTTCAACACGGAGGAGTACTGACTCATCAGCTGAGGGAGGGTGGTAGGCGGTAATCAGCAAGAGGTTTCCTTGCCCATGTTTGATCTGATGCCATGAGACTTCATGGGGTCCAGAGTCGATGTTGAGGCCTCCCAGGGCAACTCCCTCCCGACTGTATACCACTGTGCCGCCACCTCTGCTGTGTCTGCCCTACCAATGGGACAGGACATACCCGGAGATGGTGATGGTGGTGTCTAGGACATTGCCTGTAAGGTATGATTCCGTGAGTATGACTATGTCAGGCTGTTGCTTGACTAGTCTGTGGGACAGCTCTCCCAACTTTGGCACAAGCCCCAGATGTCAGTAAGGAGGACTTTGCAGGGTCGACAGGGCTGGGTTTGCATTTGTTGTTTCCGGAGCCTAGGTCGATGCCGGGTCATCCGTCCGGTTTCATTCCTTTTTATTGACTTTGTAGTGGTTAGATACAACTGAGTGGCTTGCTAGGCCATTTCAGAGGGCATGTAAGAGTTAACCACATTGCTCTGGGTTTGGAGTGACATGTAGGCCAGACCAGGTAAGGACAGCAGATTTCCTTCCCTAAAGGACATTAGTGAACATTACCAGGACATTAGAGAATTTAGCATGCAATACACTTTCAAGTGGATAAGTATACTACAATATCAAAGATTACTAAGAGATGTAAACCATAATCTTATTTCTGAAATAGAATCCAATAATTCAACCTTGACAATGTTACAGCAAAATATCTTAGGATATCCATCAAAATTCAAAGTTAACTGTTACCTTAAATTCCCCGAGTAAGCCTCCTGCCTAACTGGACAAAACACTCTCGGTTAAGAGCAGAGTTCTCTTGTCATGCAGTCAGCTGTTCTTACCATAGATTGAGTAGCATTGATGAGGAATTTTAATACCACTGATTTTTCAATTCAAAACGCTCACGTTTATACTGTTTCTAATCTATTAACTCATCTTTTGGAATGTCGGTGTTACCTTTCTGTGCATGTCTTTCCTGCTTTTGTTGTCCATATATGGTAATATCATTACTTATTCACCATTATGGTAATATCATTAGCTACTTATTCCCAATTAATTATCTGCTGAGAATTCCCTTCTCATGAAGTTGTGAGCTTTTATCTGTTCAAAATGTTTGTAGTGCTTTATAGTAACACTAAGACTTAACTTTATAAATGTGTTTTATACTTAAAAAGATTTTTAATTTAATTTTTGCAGTAACTGATTTTTCCTTTTTGGGTTAAACTGGGTTTACGTGGCATCTGTGTTTTGTAGGTAACATTCCATTTTGTGATTGATCATGTGTGATGGTTCTTTGATGGTACCATGTACCATCTCCTTATGCCAGTCTGTCTATATCATTAACATTACCAACTAATTAGGATTATAGTTAACAGTATGGAACATGTATAGCCTCTCTTATTTAAACAAAAGATGTATCTGGTACACATTCCATTGTAACAGGGATGTTCATAGACTTTTAACTTTGCCCTTAAAGGGAATTTCAGTGATTCTTGAAAACTGACCATTTATTCAATTTTTAATTCTAAAAGGTATAATTAATTATATCTAAATTCTACCTAATTAAGCCTATTATACCTATATTTCATCACAATCACACCCGTTCTCTGTGATTGGTTGGGAAATCCGGAAGTGGGATGCTAATGCCGTGGCTGAGTTAAAGAACTAAGTGAAAGTCCACTCCAGTAACAATCAGGTTCCTGACCCACTGCCTGCTGTGAACAGGTCGGTTCGGTCAAAAGTCTGCCCGTTAACTCTGTTTCTCTTTCTACAGTTGCTGCCAGACTTGCTGAGTAATTCCAGCATTTTCTGTTTTTATTTCAGATTTCCAGCATCCCCAGAATTTTGTCCTTGTAGCTGATTGAAGCCGTCTGAAGTGTCCATCAGATGTTTGCAGTGTTAACAACTGAAACAGATGGAAAGTGGAAAATGCTGGCAGTTTCAATCAGATAAAAAGAGTGGACAGCAATGTTCCCTCTAATCTGAGCAGCGATTGGGAATGTGCTGGGCAGGGAACAAGCCGGCTGCACACAAGCAACGTTTCCTTTAAGATGCATGCATGCGCAGCCGCACAGCAATCTTAAAGGGACTGTGCAGTGCAAGAAAACATTAAAGGGAACATCAGAGGCACTCAGCTCCTCAGGTAATTAGATAACAGTACTTTAACACACTTTAACAAGCTGTGAAAAGTTTATTGATTTTCACAAATTGGCTGGTCTGTTTACCGTTTTTTAAGTGGAAACTTTGTAATTGACTTCAGTGGTAATGGCAAATGGTTAGTGCCATTTTCCCAGTATGGGCTGCTGCCTGGGATAAGCATGGACAATGCAAGTGATGGGGACTGCATTGCTTTTCACCCCCTCAAGATCACTGGTGATAAGACATATCTGTAAAATATACACTCTGCATTCCTTTGCCTGAAATCATGATACACACTATTAGCAATTGTGTGTTAACACTTACGTTATAATAACAAACTATGTCTTTATGACATCGGTGTCAGAACGCTCAACACACAAAGTTATGTTAAATGGTGGATCAGTTCACGGACCTGATAAATATCCAACTGCTCTGCTCCAGACCTAAATCTTACCATGATCCACCAAAGGTTGTAACATCAACAGTTTAAATTATTTAAGTGTTTATTATGCTGAACAGCTGGAAGGAACAGTAGAACCACCCATTAGACCACAGCACCCAACCTTTGCTTGCAGATTTAAACCACAAAATAAAATGTAAAAATGGAGCTAGACAAAAATTAAAACAGAGGGGCTTAAATAGTTTTTTCATTAAAAAGGTGAGCGCTTCATTTTTTCAGTAATTCAGAAAGACTGCATGATGGCTACATAGTGAAACCTGTGAGGAAGCTGTCACGAATGAATCAAAATAATAGCAGCAGGGACAGATGTTTTTAGCACTTCTGAAGCAGCTAATGAGCCATTTAAGCAGTATAAATGTCAAACAGCCATGGAATATGTCAACGTGGACTTGATGAAACAGCATCTGTATTTAGTACAATTTACAGAGCAGGCCCTGGAGGCACTGGCAGGATCTGTAATGTACAGAAACAACACTATTGGTGAAGAAGGATGACCTTCATATACCCAAAAAAAGAAAGCCATCATGAGAGCAGGTAATCATAAGATCATGGTGAACTCTGTTTCAACCAAAAGTTGGTTACAGGTTAGGAAAATGCTGGCCTGGCCAGTGACGCCCACATCCCATGAATGAATTTTTAAAAATGTACAACTTAAGAGCATGAAGGGAAAAAGAACTTGCCTTATACATGGAATGTGAAGATAAACTGTACTCAAAGTGAAAACAACAGGGCTGCACAAATTGCATTACACACAGCATGATGGAATAGAGAATATATTGTACTAAATGGATTTCTGAGGGTCAAATCTTTCTTTAACTCTGAGGGGAGAGATTCCTGGGGAAACAGCAGAGTCCCTGAAACACCAGTGCCCACAAATTTTAGTTACATAGTGCTAGTAGTTTTGGCGTTACAGGTGCCCATTTTAGTACCAAAATGGCATCTGCACAACTTTCGCTCACTTCCAGCATGGTCTGAGATAAACAGCATCTTGGTGAAGGTGTTAGTATGGACAATTATGAGCATATGCCCGACGTATGTAGAGCAGGCAGATCGTGACCTCAGTCAGTGTCTAATGCTGATTGGACACCAGCCCTGCTATTTTGGAACTCGTCACCCCAGTTAACACTCTTTCGTAGACACGCTCAGCTGAACTAGCAGCCATCAACATAAAGGAACCTCAACCGGCACTATTTAAAGGGGTCATCATCCAACTTGCAGGTTAGTTGCTGCTTAGTTTCTACTGCCTCTGTTTGAGTTTGTGGATTTTTTGAGGAGTTGATTACAGTTGATGAAGTCTGCAGGGAGTGGTGCTACATGTGGAGTAGGCCTTGGTTGTGACTGCAAAGGCTCTGGGCACACCACTTCCTTCCGATTGTGGGGTCATAGTAGCAGTTGCCCTTGGGCTTCCATAATGAGAGGGAGATGGTGCAGAGGCAACAAAGTAGAAGACAAACTACTCGCAGAGGGAGGAGGAGGAGAGGGAGAGAGCTCTTAGGAGAGGCCTTATCCACTTAGAGTCTTCTGGAAACACATTTCTTAACTTCACCTAAGACAGGAGGAGTGTGTTCATCATCTGTGCTTTATGAAGGAGGTGTTCACAGAACTCTGCCACCTCTTGGAACCAATTCTGAAGTCTCAGAGCCATGCGAGGACAGCACTGCTAGTGACTATGAAGGTGACTGTGGCACTGAATTTCTTTACATCAGATTCTTCCAGGCAGGAACAGGCAACATATTTAACATCTCCCAGTTAACTGTTCATTGCTGCATCAGAGAGGTGACAGAGGCTCTTTATGCCAGGAGAGGGGACTTCATTGTGTTCTCTCTGAACGGAGAACAGCAGGCAGAGCATACAGGTGACTTTACCAGGATAGTGGGTTTCCCCATGGTGCAGAGCGCTATTTATTGCACATTTATTTATAATTATTATTTATTATTATTTGTTATTATCTATTTAATTTTGTGGCTTTGCGGGCACCACATCTCAATGCTGAGATATACCGAAACTGCAAAGGTACCAGTTACCAGTCGGTGTGCATGATGCTCAGCACATCAGCTGGTGAATGTCTGCTATCCCAGCAGCAGTCATGATTTTTCTTTTATTTGTTCATGGGATGTGAGTGTCGCTGGCAATGTCAGCATTTATTGCCCATTCCTAATTGCTCTTGATAAAGCAGTGGTGAGCCGCCTTCTTGAACCGCTACCATCCCTGTGGTGTAGGTACACCCACAGTGCTGTTCGAAAGGGAGTTCCAGGAGTTTGACTTAGCGATAGTGAAGGAAGGGAGATATAATTCCAAGTCAGGATGGTGCGTGGTTTGGAGGGGAGCTTGCACGTGGTGGTGTTCCCATGCATCTGCTGACCTTGTCCTTTTAGCAGGTAGAGGTCACAGGTTTGGAAGGTGCTGTCAAAGAAATCTTGGCGAGTTGCTGTAGTGCATCTTGTAAATGGTACACACTGCTGCCACTGTGTGCTGGTGGTGGAGGAAGTGAATAATTCAGGTGGTGGATAGGATGCCGATCAAGCAGGCTGCTTTGTCCTGGATGATGTCGAGCTTCTTGAGTGTTGTTGGAGCTGCACTCATCTGGGCAAGTGAAGAGTATTCCAGCACACTCCTGACTTGTGCCTTGTAGATGGTGGACAGACTTTGGAGAATCAGGAGGTGAGTTACTCACTGCAGGATTCCTAGCCTCTGACCTGCTCTTGGAGTCACAGTATTTATATGGCTGCTCCAGTTAAGTTTCTGGTCAATGGTAACCCCCAGGATGTTGATGGTGGAGGAGTCAGCGATGGCAATGTCATTGAATGTCAAAGGAAGATGGTTAGATTCTCTCGTTGGGAGATGCTCATTGCTTGGCATTTGTGTGGTGCGAATGTAACCTGCCCCTTATCACCCCAAGCCTGAATGTTGTCCAGGTCTTTCTGCAGGTGGGCACAGACTGCTTCGTATCTGAAGAGTTGCGAACAGTGCTTAACACTGTACAATGATCAGTGAACATCCTCACTCCTGACCTTATGATGGAGGGAAGGTCATTGATGAAGCAGCTGAAGATGGTTCGGCCTAAGACACTACCCTGAGGAACTCCCGCAGCGATGTCCTGGGCCTGAGATCTTTGGCCAACCAGTGGAGAATTTCCCCCCCCATTCCCATGGACTTCAATTTTGCGAGGGCCCCTTGATGCTGCATTTGGTGAACTGCTACCTTGATGTCAAGGGCAGTCACTCTCACCTCACCTCTGGAATTCAACATGTTTGTACATTTGGACCAAGGCTGTAATGAGGTCTGGACCCATTGTCATGCTGACCCCACACCTGCCAAGAATGAGGCATATTTAAAATCAATGTTCATGTGACAAATTTAACTGTTTCTGGAGTGAAGAGAGGACTTGTTAAAAAACAATCACCAGACACTTGGCTGGAAAAACATTTGCATACTAACAGACTGTGCCTGGAGAAACAAAGGACTATTCCCTGGTCCGCTTAACTCAAATGGACTGTGATCACCAGACATTGAAGGTGAGGAAGCTCACATTCCAGGATGACTGCTAAGATGGCAGAATCCACAAACAGAAGTGGTCAAATCAGCTAGCTACATGACTAATCTGCTGGGCAACCTGGGTTTTTTTTTTAATTGTGCCACGGAGAAAGAGGCAGAGGGCAGTTTGGAACTGGAACCTGGAACAAGGAAGCCTCTCTGTCTCTCTGGTTTTCTCCCCAAGCCACTGGTCCCATGGAAGACACATAAACATCACGAGAGAAAAGACTCAGACATCGAAACAAGTTGAAGCGTGAACTGGGCCTCAAAGCACAGCAGGACTGACTGGCAACCAAAGACTCCACATTGAATTTAAAGGATTGTAACTTCCAGATATTGCCTCAAACATTTTCCCTTTTAATCATTCTACTTTTTCTGTTAATTGCATATGCCTTCTATTGTAGTCGCGTCGCATATTCGTAGTCGGTAACTGGATTAGAGTTTAAGATTAATAAACTTCTACCTTTCTTGTTTAAAATCTAAGAAAACCTGTCTGAATTGATTTTTTTGCCTTACAGTTGGAAAGTGGTGAACAAGGATTCAATAAGGGGGGGCTAAAACACTGTTTTTAAAATAATTAAACCCAGTTACGGTTAAAAGAGGCAAAGGCTGAGAGGGAACCCCTTAGACCCTTCTCACCTGCTCGTAACACCATTCATTCTGTACGAGTCCACTGTTCCAGAAATCTTTCAGCCACCACGGCAAACCAAATGTTGACTGCTGGACAACAAGGGCTATCCACTTAATATCTGGCTCATGACTCCCCTCCAAAACACAATCCCACACAGTCAGAATGTGTACAATGGGAACCATGCTGCCACAAGAAACATCATTGGCCAGACCATTGGGGTGCTGCCCAATGGTTCTGCTGCCTCAACTGCTCTGGAGGTGTCCTCCAGTACTCGCGGGAGCAAGTGTTTTGATTCGTGGTCGTCTGCTGTATCCTCCATAATCTGGCCATAATAAGGGCACAACACTTGCCACCATGGATTCGCCGATCACTTCATGAGGAGGACGAAGAGGAGGAGGAAGGGAACAAACATCCGGCATGTCTACATTCCAGTTGGGTTTTCTGTGAGCTCATCGTTCAATTTCAGTACATATGAATACAACCCCAGATCCCCCATTGTACAACAGTTCTACACCTTACCATGACTCAGTTACAGACTATCACAATGTCATCTTGGCCACATACCTGAAATAAAAGTCATCACAAGACAAACATTTCATACCTACATTATCCAACAAAACATCCAATATTCCATACAATAATCAACTAAACACCCTTGTGCATTCCTTTAATGCCTGTCTTGTGGGTGCCTTTCCTGTCCTAGTGCTCCCACACTGTGACTTTCACTGGGACATGTCCTTGCAGGATGACCTCGAGCAGCTCTGGGCCTAGAAGGTCCAGCTTTGGACTGCACCATCTCTGCATGGACGGCAGCAGTCGGAGCTGGCTGCCTGACAGGCAACAGCAAGGGCACTGGCATAGTGGCTGTGGTGGGAAGACGAATGTTGTTGTCCTGAGAAAGGACAGCAGCTTCGTGCTCCACAGAGGCACTGCCACTGCCCCAGGGTAGCTCAGCAATCTGAGTAATTTGCTTGTGGACAGATTGCTGGACTGCTATGAGAGCGTGAAAGTTTCTTTGAGCATTAAAATCCACAGCCAGTTACCACTCTTAAATATATTAAGAAATATTTTTCAAAAGATTTTCAAAAATTATATTCTTAAACACTGCCCAATTATGCTGCTTCACTGCAGATTTTATTTTTTGCCGATATGTAGTTGTATTTGAGCAGAAACTTCAGAATAAACATGAAAACTTGTGCAATTTTGAGCACAATTTCTGCCCAGATCACCGATTGTGCTCAAAGCAGAAACTCGTGTTGCAGATGTATAAAAGTTAAGACAATGAAGCACATGTAGCATTTTGGAAAAACACCCAGGTAAAGCAAGTAGCACTGCATTGATGTAAATAGATGCAATGGAACGTAATTGGTTTGTGCCAGCCAGATAGAGCGATCAAGGCACAGGGATTAGAACAGTTCAGCCCAAAGCATATTCAATATTGGGCCTTGGGCCTCATTTACATGAGACTAACAAGCTATAGTGTCACAAAAGGTTTTATTTTTGTACTAAGCTCTTGAACTTCTATGTGTTTCAAAAAAAAAACTGAAAAAGGATTTTACTCAGTGAAAGACACCTGCAAAAATAATTGGAATTCCTGCAATGTTTTGAAAAGAAGTTCAGAACAAGAGTTAAACTTTATGGGTGTTTTGAAAGGAAGTTAAACTTATAAACAGACAGGAAGGCCAGCAGTTTCAAGGAAACCTCAGTGGTTTGACCTTTCTTCAGAGCTGTTTTTGAACCGGGGGCAACACTGTGTCTTTACATGTGACCATGTTCAGGAAGATTCTTTTTTCACTTTGGACCCTTTAAAGAAGCCTGTGAATTGGACAAAGAGCAGGCATTTGAAATCTTTGCTTGACCTGCCTGTGGCCAGAGAGAAAAGACCCAGAAAAGTGCTACCTCTCTCTGTAAAGGAGACTCACATCTCTTGACAAGGAATCCCACATTTGAAAAGTAGCAGATTCCTGTTGCCTCTGGTCTCTGAAGAATTTCTGCATCCAGTGAGATTCCTGCTGCCTCCTGTGTTCTAAGAAATCTTGAAATTTGAAGAATTCTTCTACTGCTAGACTGCTGCTTCAAAACCCCAAGCAGATCTGTTGCTACACACCTGATTGAAGACTATGTGATGCCTGCTGCAGTTAAATTGCCGTGAATACCTACCCATCACAGACTGTTCATCATCCTCGCCTGGAAAGACTTCAAGTGGCATCCAACTATTTGACTCTGGGACAACTCACTGTACTGAAAACACCCTACCAGAATGTGAACCTCAATTATTTTTTATTATTCCTTCAATTCCTAAGGAACAGTTAAAACCCAAAAACCCCTTTTGAAACCGGTTAACCGTTTCTTTTTGAACATATGTGTGTGTGCATGAGGGTTAACGGAATAAGGGTTTTTTCATGTATAGATTTATCTTGTTAGCAATGAAGACCTATTATTTCTTTTCTAATAAATAGTTAACGTTGTGGTTTAAAGAAACCTGGTTTAGTGTGCTTTATTCAGGGGGATAAATAAAGTGTTTAATTTGGCAATTCTTCAGTAGGTGGGAATCTTTATTTGATATGCCATGACCTGTGGAGTAGTGGGACTGAATTAACAGAGCATTACTCCTACCTCGTCTTGACAGTAGACACTTGCGAGGTGTCCCCAAGCAGCTCTCCGGTGCATAGGATTTCAATTTCAGGCTGTTTCATCACTGGCAGCAGCCTTCAGGCAACTCCTGGGGGAAAGAGGGAAGCATTAGGGATGGAGGGGCAATCAGAAGAGGGGAGGGGAGGGGGCTGGGGGATGTCTCAGCATTGCAGTGGAACCAGGAGGAGCACTCCTGCTCTTTCCAGCTCCACATTCAGTAAGTACTTTTTTTTAAAATAACTTCTTTGTGATCCCTTTAAAAATCACTAGTTCAACTGTACATAGACCATGTTTTCTTGAATGCAGCCGAATTTTACAACTGGCATTAGGGCCCCTATTTGCATATTCCTTTCTTTACGAATATGGCGTGCAGTGCACTTACAGCACATAATGATTGCATATGATCTGCCCGCTGTATTAGGATGCATTTTGCATTTAAATAATGGCTGTGGTATCATTGAATTTCAAGGTTATAGTATCCAATTGCAGAGTTCAGGGGATAGGCGAAGCAATGACATGCTTATGCAACTGGCTTCTTGCCTCCAATGACAGATCTGCTACTGTAGTTTGCATCACACCATAATCCTCTTGATTTTCCATGTTTTACATATACTCGTGTCTCACGAAACTTGATCGAGTTTTTTGAGGAGGTGACGAAGATGATTGATGAAGGAAGGGCAGTGGATGTTGTCTATATGGACTTCAGTAAAGCCTTTGACAAGGTCCCTCATGGCAGACTGGTACAAAAGGTGAAGTCACACAGGATCAGATGGATACAGAACTGGCTCGGTCATAGAAGACAGAGGGTAGCAGTGGAAGGGTGCTTTTCTGAATGGAGGACTGTGACTAGTGGTGTTCCGCAGGGATCAGTGCTGGGACTTTTGCTGTTTGTAGGATATATAAATGATTTGGAGGAAAATGTAGCTGGTCTGATCAGTAAGTTTGCGAATGACACAAAGGTTGGTGGAGTTGCGGATGATGATGAGGATTGTCAGAGGATACAGCAGGATATAGATCAGTTGGAGACTTGGGCGGAGAAATGGCAGATGGAGTTTAACCCGGACAAATGTGAGGTAATGCATTTTGGAAGGTCTAATACAGGTGGGAAGTATACAGTAAATGGCAGAACCCTTAGGAGTATTGACAGGCAGAGAGATCTGGGCGTACAGGTCCACAGATCACTGAAAGTGGCAAAGCAGGTGGATAAGGTAGTCAAGAAGGCATACGGCATGCTTGCCTTCATCGGTCAGGGCATAGATTATAAAAATTGGCAAGTCATGCTGCAGCTGTACAGTACCTTAGTTCGGCCACATTTGGAATATTGCGTACAATTCTGGTCGCCACACTACCAGAAGGATGTGGAGGCTTTGGAGAGGGTACAGAAGAGGTTTACCAGGATGTTGCCTGGTCTGGAGGGTATTAGCTATGAGGAGAGGTTGGATAAACTCGGATTGTTTTCACTGGAACGACGGAGGTGGAGGGGCGACATGATAGAGGTTTACAAAGTTATGAGTGGCATGGACAGAGTGGATAGTCAGAAGCTTTTTCCCAGGGTGGAAGAGTCAGTTACTAGGGGACATAGGTTTAAGGTGAGAGGGGCAAAGTTTAGAGGGGATGTGCGAGGCAAGTTCTTTACACAGAGGGTGGTGAGTGCCTGGAACCTGCTGCCGGGGGAGGTGGTGGAAGCAGGTACAATAGCGACGTTTAAGAGGCATCTTGACAAATACATGAATAGGATGGGAATAGAGGGATACGGACGCCGGAAGTGCAGAAGGTTTTAGTTTAGACAGGCATCAAGATCGGCGCAGGTTTGGAGGGCCGAATGGCCTGTTCCTGTGCTGTACTGTTATTTGTTCTAGATCCAAGATCATGGTGAGACCTCTGGCCATGGGACTATTGTAAAGCTGTAATTCAACCAATCTTATTAGGGACATATGGCTCTTCTTGACTGGTCAAAGCATCTGAAGTGTTGCATTAGCACTCTCACATCGGCTCAATGTGACCCTAGCTTCCACATTGCATCACTACATCTGTTCCCGACTGGGGCATAAAGATTGTGCAAAGGCGTGGTCAGTCATAGTTGCATTGCACAGCACATATCTTATAAGAGTTAATCCTCCATCCTTCCTTCAAAAAACATTAGCTGCTTCCACTCTTACTATTCACTGCATGTAGATAGTGAGTGTTGAAGACGTTGCCCAAATGACACAGAGAAAATTGTTCTTTTTTATTCATTCATGGGATGTGGGCAACGCTGGCCAGGCCAGCATTATGCCCACCCCTAGTTGCCCTTGAGAAGGTGGTGGTGAGCTGCCATCTTGAACCGCTGCAGTCCATGTCGGGTAGGTACACCCACAGTGACGTTAGGAAGGGAGTTCCAGGATTTTGACCGAGTGACAGTGAAGGAACAGCGATATAGTTCCAAGTCAATATGGTGTGTGGTTTGGAGGGAACTTGCAGGTGGTGGTGTTTCCATGCATTTGCTGCCCTTGTCCTTCTCGGTGGTCGTGGTCGCGGATTTGGAAGGTGCTGTCTAAGGAGCCTTGGGGCGTTCTACAGTGCATCCTGTAGATGGTACACACTGCTGCCACTGTGCATTGGTGGTGGAGGGAGTAAATGTTTGTGGATTGTGTGCCAATCAAGGGGGCTGCTTTGTCCTGGATCCTGGATAGTGCCGAGCTTCTTGAGTGTCTTCGGAGCTGCACCCATCCAGGCAAGTGGAGTGTATTCCATCACATTCCTGACTTGTGCCTTGTAGATGGTGGACAGGCTTTGGGGAGTCAGGAGGTGAGTTACTCGCCACAGGATTCCAAGCCTCTGACCTGCTCTTGTAGCCACGGTATTTATATGGCTACTCCAGTTCACTTTCTGGTCAATTGTAATGCCCAGAATGTTGATGGTGGGGGATTCAGTGATGGTAATGCCATTGAATGTCAAGGGGAGATGGTTAGATTCTCTCTTGTTGGAGATGGTCATTGCCTGGCTCTTGTGTGAAGTGATTGTTACTTGCCACTTATGCCTGGATATTGTCCAGGTTTTGCTGCATTTCTACATGGACTGTTTCAGTATCTGAGGAGTTGCGAATGGTGCTGAACATTGTGCAATCATCAGCGAACATCCCCACTTCTGACCTTATGATTTAAGGAAGGTCATTGATGAAGCAGCTGAAGATGGTTGGGCCTCGGACACTACCCTGAGGAACTCCTGCAGTGATGACCAGTGGCTGAGATGATTGACCTCCAACAACCACAATCATCTTCCTTTGCGCTAGATATGACTCCAGCCAGCGGAGGGTTTTCCCTCTGATTTCCATTGACTTTAGTTTTGCTGGGGCTCCTTGATGTCATACTCGGTCAAATGCTGCCTTGATGTCAAGGGCAGTCACTCTCACCTCACTTCTTGAGTTCAGCTCTTTTGTCCATGTTTGAACCAAGGCTGTAGTGAGATCAGGAGCTGAGTGACCTTGGTGGAATCCAAACTGAGCGTTGACTGCTGGAATATCCCTGTGGTTAATTAATATGCCATAAAGGTTGAGGCCACTGGTGACCTTCACAGTCACTGGTAGTTCAGTTGAATGCCCCTGCGGGCTCTTGGACCAGATAGCACACCTCACACACAGCCTCCTTCTGAGCTGGAGCCTGCCAAGCATAACTCTCCTGTGATGGTCAGGCAGGACTGATCCACAACTGACACCTGGCCCACAGCATATTGGTGCACAGGCCTCATTAGCATAGAATCGACATGTTGCAGGCGCCAAGTCCTGAACCCAAGGGAGCCCACTGGCCATGGAAAAGAAGCAACTGCCAGCCTCAGGTGAATCCAGGAGAAAGATTGCTCCCAGTGGCCTGCGGTTGCAATGTGCTCCTTCCGTCCCCAAATTCAAGTAAGTAAAACATTTAAAAGTATCTTTTTTTACGGCAGCCTCCATCAACCTCTTTAAGAACCATTGGTTAGGCTGCATACCAGGGATAGGCACAAACATGTTGCACCACGGATATTTGACAAACTTATTGACTCAGCTGCGGACATGGGGGCAATTAATCTGTATATAAAGTGTATAGTCAACCTAATGCCATCAAAACACAGTCTGATTTAAAACGTATTTCTCCCTATTTAGTGAGTACCTGGCATTGTTGTTGCTTGCACAAGTAGTCAGTGTCTGTCCACACACTTGATGTGGTGAGGTGGAGAATCCGGATACATGTTCATCTGTCAGGAGTGATCTTGATCTCTTTCTCTCCCCTCCCGCTCTCCCTCTCTCCCTCTCTGTGTCAATCCCTATCCCCTCTCTGAGTCCATCTCACACCCCTAACTCTCTCTACCCTCTCTGTGTGCATCTTTCTCTTCTCTCTCCCCCCTCTCCATGTCCATCTCTCTCCCCTGTCTCCCATGTCCATCTCTGTCCCCTCTCAATCAGCCCCCCTCCTCTCTCTGCATCCATCCCTCTCCACCTCTCTCTCCCCCCGGGTCCATCCCTCTGCCCCCTCTCTGTTTCTGCCTCTCTCTCTCCCGCCCTCTCTCTCCCCCACCCTCTCTCTCCCCACCCCTTTCTCTCACCACTCTCTCCCCCCTTCCCTCTCCCCCGATCTCTCTCTCCCCCTCTCTCTCCCTCTGCCCACTCTCTCTCCCTTCTCTCTCTCTCTCCCTTCTCCCCTGCTCGCTCTCTCCCTCAGTCTCTCCCTCCCCTCTCTCTCTATCTACTCTCTCTCTCTCCCTCATCTTTCTCCACCCTCTCTTCCACCCACTCTCCCCCTCACTCTCCTCCGAACTCTCCTTCTCTCTCCCCTTCTGTCTCTCCCTTCTCGCTGTCTCGCCTTCTATCTCTCTCTCTCTCACTGCTTTCTTTCTCTCCCCCCTCCCCTCCCCTCTCTCTACCTCTCACTTTCTCTACCCACTCTCTTGCTCCCTCTCTCTCCCTCTGTCTCCCCGGCTCTCTCCCCCTCCCTCTATCTCCCCCATTCTCTCTCCCCCCCCTCTCTCTCTCCCCTCTCTCTCTCTCCCCTTCCCCCACCCCTCTCTCCCCTCTCTCTTCCCTAGCTCTCTCTTTCTCGGCCCAGCTCTCTCTCCTGCACTCCTCTCTCTCTCTTTCTACCCCTCTCACTCTCTCTCCCCCTTCTCTTTCAATGCCCCCTCTCTCTCTCCCTCTCACTCTGCCCCTCACTCTCTCCCCTCTCTCTCTACCCCGTCTTCCCTCCCCCCACCCCGCCCCCTGCTCTCTCCCCCTCTCTACCCCTCTCCACCTCCCTCCCTCCCCCTCTCTCCCACCTCTCTCTCTCTCCCTCTCTATTTCCCCCCTCTGCCCCCCTCTCATTCTCCCCCCTCTCTCTACCCGCCCCCCCCGGCTCTCTACCCCTCTTTCTCCCCCCTCTCTCTCTCTCCCCCTCTCTCTCTCTCCCCCTCTCTCACCCACTCTCTCTCTCCCCCACCTCTCCCTCTCTCTCACCTCTCTTTGTCCCCCTCTCTCTCTCATCCCCTCTCCCTTTCTCTCTGTCCCTCCTCTGCCCCCACCCTTTCTTCCCCCCCTCTCTCTCCCCTCTCTCTCTCTCCCCCACTCCCCTAGAAAAACAGAAACATAGAAAATAGGAGCAGGAGTAGGCCATTTGGCCCTACAGGGCTGCTCCGCCATTCAAAAAAGATCATGGCTGATCGTCTAATTCAGTACCCTGTTCCCGCTTTCTCCCTATATCCCTTGATCCCTTTGGCATTAAGAAATATATCTATCTCCTTCTTGAATATATTTAATGACTTGGCCTCCACTTCCTTCTACGGTAGAGAATTCCACAGGTTCACCATCCTCTGAGTGAAGAAATTTCTCCTCATCTCAGTTCTAAATGGCATACCCCGTATCCTGAGACTGTGATCCCTGGCTCTGGACTCCCCAGCCATCGGGAATGTCCTCACTGCATCTAGCCTGTCTAGTCCTGTTAGAATTTTATAGGTTTCTATGAGATCCCCTCTCAATCTTCTAAACCCCAATGAATATAGGCTTAGTTGACCTGATCTCTCCTTATACATCAATCCTGCCATCCCAGGAATCAGCTGAGTAAATCTTCTTTGCACTCCCTCCATGGCAAGTACAGCCTTTCTCAGATAAGGAGACCAAAATTGCACACAATACTCCAGATGTGGTCTTACCAAGGCCCTGTATAACTGCAGTAAGACATCCTTGCTCCTATACTCAAATCCTCTTGCAATGAAGGCCAACATACCATTCGCCTTCCTAACTGCTTGCTGCACCTGAATGCTTGCTTTCAGTGTACAAGGACACCAAGGTCTCGTTGCACCTCCCCCTTTCCCAATCTATCACCATTCAGATAATAATCTGCCTTTCTGTTTTTACAAGCAAAGTGGATAGCCTCACATTTATCCATGTTATACTGCATCTACCATGCATTTGCCCACTCACCCAACTTGTCCAAATCACATTGCAGCCTCTTTGCGGCCTCCTCACAGCTCACATTCCCCAACAGCTTTGTGTCGTCTGCAAACTTGGAAATGTTACATTTAGTTCCCTCATCCAAGTCATTCATATATATTGTGAATAGCCGGGGCCCAAGCACTGATCCCTGCGGTATCCCACTAGTCACTGCCTGCCACCCAGAAAAAGAGTTGTTTATTCTTACTCTCTGTTTCCTGTCTGTCAACCAATTTTCAATCCAGGCCAGTTTATTACCCCCAATCCCAAGTGCTTTAATTTTGCATACTATACTCTTACGTGGGACCTTATCAAAAGCCTTCTGAAAATTCAAAAACACCACATCCACTGGTTCTCCCTTATCTATTCTACTAGTTACATCCTCAAAAAACTCCAGTCGATTTGTTAAGCATGATTTCCCTTTTGTAAACCCATGCTGACTTTGTCCAATCCTGTTTATGCTTTCCAGGTGTTCTGCTATCACATCCTTTATAATAGACTGTAGCATTTTCCCCACTACTGATGTAAGGCTCACTGGTCTGTAATTCCCTGTTTTTCTCTCCCGCCTTTTTAAAATGGTGGGGTTACATTTGCCACCTTCCAATCTGTAGGAACTGCTCCAGAGTCTATAGAATTTTGAAAGATGACCACCAATGCATCCACTATTTCCAGGGCCACTTCCTTTAGTACTCTGGGATGTAGATTATCAGGCCCTGGGGATTTGTCAGCCTTTAACCCCATTAATTTCCCTAGCACTATTTTTCTACTAATACTGTTTTCCTTCAGTTCCTCCCTCTCATTGGACCCTTGGTTCCCTAACATTTCTGGGAGGTTATTTGTGTCCTCCTTTATGAACCAAGGTATATGTTTAATTGTTCTGCCATTTCTTTGTTCCCCATTATAATTTCCTCCATTTCTGACTGTAAGGGATCTACATTTGTCTTCACTAATCTTTTTCTCTTTACATATTTACAGAAGCTTTTACAGTCAGTTTTTATGTTCTCCGCAAGTTTACTCTCATACTCTATTTTCCCCCACTTATCAACCTCTTTGTCCGTCTTTGCTGAATTCTAAACTGCTCCCAATCCTCAGACTTACTGCTTTTTCTGGCAATTTTATATGCCTCCTCTTTGGATCTAATACTATCCCTAATTTCTTGTAATTCAGGTTGAGCCACCTTTCCAGTTTTATTTTTGCGCCAGACAGGAATTAATAATTGTTGTAGTTCATGTACACGTTCTTTAAATATTATCCATTGCCTATCAACTGTCAACCCTTTTAGTAAAGTTCCCCAATCCACCATAGCCAACTCACACCTCATACCTTCGTAGTTTCCTTTATTTAGATTCAGGACCCTAGTTTTGGATTTAACTGCTTCACTCTCCATCTTAATGAAGAATTCTATCATGTTATGGTCGCACCTCCCCAAGGGACCCCGCACAACAAGATTGTTAATTAATCCTTTTTCATTGCACAATACCCAGTCTAGGATAGCCTGTTCTCTAGTTGGTTCCTCAATGTATTGGTCTAAAAAAAATCACGTGCACACTCCAGGGAATCCTCCTCCACAGTATTATTGCTAATTTGGTTTGACCAATCTATATGTAGATTAAAGTCACCCATGATTACAGTTGTATCCTTATTGCATGTGTCTCTAATTTCCTGTTTACTGCCATCCCTTACATCTCCACTACTGTTTGGAGGCCTATAGACAACCCCTACCCATGTTTTCTCCCCCTTGGTGTTTCTTAGCTCCACCCATACAGATTTCACATCATGATTTTCATGAGCCAATATCCTTCCTCATTATTGCATTAATTTCCACCTTTACTAACAACGCTCCCCCGATATTCCTAAATATTGAATACCCCTTGATGTTCAGTTCCTATTCTTGGTCACCCTTCAGCTATGCCTTCGTAATCGCAACTGTATCATAACCGTTTATATCTATTTGTGCTGTTAATTCATCTACCTTATTGCGAATGTTTAGCGCACCAGTGTGAGGCACCTGCAGGTTTTGGTTTGGTAAATGTGAGATTCCTGATTCAACAAATAATAGATGAAGAATATCTAAGCTCTGGTTCCCCCATGTTTAAGAATGTTTTCTCAATGAGTAGTTAAGTCCCACAGGTCAAGAATGTCCCTCCATGGCCTCGCCCACCCCCTCCCCATCTTTGTAACCTCCTCTAGAAGCGGCAGCGGAGGCGGTGAGAGGAGCCGGGGTATAAAAGCAGTGGAGAGCGAGGCCTGACACAGACACGGCGGTGGTGAGAGGAGCCGGGGTATAAAAGGAGTGGAGAGCGAGACCTGACACAGACGCGGTGGAGGAGGCGGTGAGAGGAGCCGGGGTATAAAAGGAGTGGAGAGCGAGGCCTAACACAGAAGCGGTGGTGGCAGTGGCAGTGGTGAGAGCACTTTGTTCTGTTCAGTGGAACGATTTGACCAGCAAAAATCGAAGTGTGACGTCACAGGAGGGCTGGTAAGTGATTGGTGGGTATTTCTTTACTTCTTCTGTGTCTCGTGTTGTTTTTACTTGTTTTCTTTTGGTTTTGGCCAAGTAATTTAAATCAGGCGACGTCATTACAGGTTAAAAATGCACTTAAATAGTTTTTTTTTCTTAAATGCTGTGATCCAAATTGATTAATTAAATAGAATAGAGATGGCTGGGCAGGCAATGTGATGCAGCTGTAGTATGTGGGAGCTGGTGGACGCCGGTGCGATCCACAGTGACCACATCTGCAGCAAGTGTTGGCTGCTCGAAGAACTGCAGCACAGAGTTGATGAGCTGAGTCCGAGCTGCGGATACTACAACACATCAGGAAGGGGAAGAGTTACCTGTACACTGTGTTTCAGCAGACATTCGCACCCCTTAGATTAATTACATCCAATCTGGACCGTGGTCAGGGACAGGAGGGTGTGACTGCGAGTGAGGCAGGTATGGGGATCCAGAATTTATCTTTGGAGGAGCCTCAGCTAGTGCCCTTATCCAATAGGTACGAGGTTCTTGCTCCTGTTGTGGACAAGGGCACAGACTGCAGGGAGGATGAGCAAACTGACCACAGCACTGTGGTTCAGAGCGCCATTCAAGTGGGAAGAGAAAAGAGAAATGTAGTTGTAATAGGGGATAGCATAGTTAGGGGAATAGATACTGTTCTCTGCAGCAAAGATAGAGAGTCCTGAAGGCTGTGTTGCCTACCTGGTGCCAAGGTTAAAGAACATCTCTTCTGGGCTGGAGAGGAACTTGGAGTGGAGGGAAAAGATCCAGTTGTCGTGGTCCACGTAGGTACCAATGACATAGGTAGGACTAGGAAAGAGGTTCTGCTGAGGGACTATGAGCAGCTCGGGGCCAAATTAAAAAGCAGTACCACAAAGGTAATAATCTCCGGATTACTACCTGAGCCACGTGCTAATTGGCATAGGGTAAATAAGATTAGAGAGGTAAATGTGTGGCTCAAAGACTGGCGTGGGAGAAATGGATTCCGATTCATGGGACACTGGCACCAGTACTGGGGAAGGAGAGAACTGTTCCTATGGGATGGGCTCCATTTGAACCATGCTGGGACCAGTGTCCTGGCGAATCTATAACTAGGGTTGTAGATAAAGCTTTAAACTAAATAGTGGGGGGGGAGGGTTCAATTGAAGGGAAGTTTAAAAAGTCGAAAAGTAATGAGAGAGCAGAGGTTCAGGGTAGTGAAGGGGCATACATTAGTCAGAGAGTGACAGGAAGGGACAGAGAATACAAGCACAAGAGTACAGAAGAAATTAGAACCAGAGTAGGTAAAAATGGTAAAAAGTTAAAGCTTAAGGCTCTTTATCAGAATGCACGTAGCATTTGTAACAAGATAGATGAGCTGACGGCACAGATAGAAATAAATGAATATGATTTGATAGCTATCATAGAGATGTGGTTGCAGGATGACCAGGACTGGAATCTAAATGCTCAAGGATATTCAACATTCCGGAAGAATAGGCAGAAAGGAAAAGGAGGTGGGGTAGCTTTGTTATTAAATGAAGGGATCAGTGCAGTTGTGAGTAATGATATAGGTGTAATAGATCGTGATGTAGAATCAGTTTGGGTGGAAATAAGGAATAGCAAAGGAAAGAAATCACGGGTGGGAGTGGTCTATAGGCCCCTGAAGAGTAGCCTCTCAGTAGGACAAGATATTAATCAGGAAATAATGGAGGCGTGTAAGAAGGGCACTGTAATTATCATGGGTGATTTTAATCTGCATCTAGACTGGACAAATCAAATTGGCAAGGGTAGCATGGAAGACTAATTTGCAGAGTGCCTCAGGGATTGTTACTTAGAGCAATACATTGCAGAACTTACCCGGGAACAGTCTATTTTAGATTTGGTATTGTGTAATGAGGTAGGATTAATAACAGATCTCATAGTTAAGGATCCTTTAGGGGGAAACGATCATAACATGGTAGAATTTCAAATTCAGTTTGAGGGTGAGCAACTCGGGTCTCAAACCAGTGTCTTCAACTTAAACAAGGGCAATTACAGAGGGATGAAGAAAGAGTTGTCTAAAGCAGGCTGGGAAAATAGACTACAGGGGAAATAAGTAGATGAGCAGTTGCAGACTTTCAAGCAGATATTTCATAACACTCAGTACACATTTATTCCAGTCAGAAGGAAGGACTAGAAGAGAACGACGAACCACCCATGGATAACAAAGGAAGTTAAGGAGAGTATCTAATCAAAAACAAAGGTGTACAATGTGGCGAAAACGAGTGGTAGGCCAGAGGATTGGGAATTTTTTAGAACCCAGCAGAGGTTGACTAAAAAACTAATAAAGAGGGAGAAAATTGATTATGAGAGTAAATTGGCAAGAAATATAAAAACAAACAGTAAGAGCTTCTATGGGTGTATTAAAAGGAAGAGAGTAGCTAAAGTAAGTGTGGGGCCCTTAGAGGATGTGACTGGGGAATTAATAACAGGGAACAGGGAAATGACAGATAATTTAAACCAATATTTTGCATCAGTCTTCACGGTGGAGGACACTATAAACATCCCAACAATAATAGATGAACAAGGTGTAAATGGGAGGGAGGAACTTGTAACAATCTCTATCATGAGGGAAAAGGTGCTGGACAAACTGATGGGACTAAAGGCAGACAAGTCGCCAGGACCTGGTGGCCTGCACCCAAGGGTCTTAAAAGAAGTGGCTGCAGAGATAGTGGAGGCATTAGTCATAATATACCAAAACTCACTGGATTCCAGTAGGATACCAGCGGATTGGAAAACCGCTAATGTGACACCCCTATTCAAGAAAGGAGGGGGGCAGAAAGCAGGAAACTATAGACCAGTTAGCTTAACATCAGTCATTGGGAAAATGCTAGAGTCCATTATTAAGGAAAAAATAGCAGGACATTTACAAAAACATAATGCAATCAAACAGAGTCAACATGGTTTTATGAAAGGGAAATCATGTTTGACAAATTTGTTAGAGTTCTTTGAGGATATAACAAACAGAGTGGATAAAGGTGAACCAGTAGATGTTGTGTATTTAGATTTTCAGAAGGCTTTTGATAAGGTGCTACATAAAAGGTTATTGCACAAAATAGGAGCTCAGGGTATTTGGGGTAATGTGTTGGCATGGATTGAGGATTGGCTAACACACAGAAGGCAGAGAGTCAGGATTAATGGGTCTTTTTCAGGAAAGCCGTAACCAGTAGGGTGCCACAAGGATCAGTCCCAGGGCCTCAGCTATTTACTATCTACATTAATGACTTAGAGGAAGGGACAGAGTGTAGTGTATCCAAATTTGCTGACAATACCAAAATAGGTGGGAAGGCATGTTGTGATGAGGACACAAGGAATCTGCAAAGGGATATAGATAGGTTAAGTGAGTGGGCAAAAACTTGGCAGATGGTGTTCAATGTGGGAAAGTGTCTGGTCATGCACTTTGGTAGGAAGAATAAAAAGGTCGATTATTATTTAGATGGAGAAAGACTACAAAATACTGCAGTACAGAGGGATCTGGGTGTTCCTGTGCATGAAACACTAAAGTTTAGCATGCAGGTGCAGCAAGTAATTAGGAAGGCAAATGGAATTTTGGCCTTTATTGCTGGGGGTTAGAGTTTAAAATTAAGGAAGTCTTGTTGGAACCTGGAGTACAGTTTTGGTCCCCGTATTTAAGGAAGGATATACTAGCATTGGAGGCAGTTCAGAAAAGGTTCACTAGGCTGATTCCTGGGATGAAGGAGTTGTCTTATCAAGAACGGCTAAACAGGTTAGGCCTTTATTCATTGGAGTTTAGAAGAATGAGAGGTGATCTTATAGAAACATATAAGATTCTAAGGGGGCTTGACAGGGTAGATGTTGAGAAGATATTTGCACTCGTGGGGGAATCTCGAATTAGGGAACATAATTACAGAATAAGGGGGCACACATTTAAAACTGAGATGTGAAGGAATTTCTTCTCTCAGAGGGTGGTGAATCTTTGGAATTCTCTACATCAGAGAGTTCTGGAGGCGAGGTCACTAAATGTATTTAAGGAGGAGGTAGATAGATTTTAGAAATCTCGGGGAATTGAGGGTTATGCAGAGCAGGCCTGAAAGAGAAGTTGAGGACTGGGACAGATCAGCCATGATCTTATTGAATGGCGGGGCAGGCTTGAGGGGCTGAATGGCCTACTCCAGCTCCTATTTCTCATGTTCTGTTCTTATGTTCCATCCTTACACCCCTCCTAGGTCCCAGCATTCCTCCTATTCTGACCTCTTGCACATCCCTGATTTTAATTGCTCACATTTGGTGGCCATGCCTTCAGCTGCATAGGCCCCAACTTCTGGAACCCCCTCCCTAAACCTCTCTACCTCTTTACCTTCTCTTTCCTCTTCTAAGATGTTCCTTAAAATCTACCTTTTTGACCAAATGTTTGGTCATTGGCCCTAATAATTCTTTATATTCACACCCTCTCCACCACCTTTGATGCCCTTGTCCCTCTAGAACTAGTACTTTTTCCCAACCTAATCTTTTGCTCAATATACACGCCCCTTATCTCCGCTCCCTTAATTCCAATGCTCTCAGACTTGAACGTCTTTGGCAAACACTTGGGGTTAGCCATTCAGCACCAGATCTGGCTGGACCACTGAAAACATTATTGGGCTATGCCCTCCATCACTAAAACTGCCTGCTATTCAAAGATCATTGAGGAAGGCAGGTTAATGCCTGACTTCTCTTCTCCACCACTAACCATCTTCTTAAACCACCCTTCTTTGCCTCCTGCATCCTCACTTCTGATAATAAGTGCAATGAACTTATGAAGCTTTTGTTCTTACAAAGATTGGGACCATCTGATCAGCTGCCTCTGCTGCTTCCCTCCCTTGCCCTAGCCCACCAGGCTTAACTTCCTTTAGGGTTGCCCTCATCCTGAATATGCATCTTTCTCTAGTTTCTCTCCGATCTCCTCTCATCCTCTCTCCAAGCTCATCTTGTTGATGAAGCCCACATCTTGCTCGCTACTGAACTGCTGACCACTCAATTTCCTTCCAGGCTCCTATGATAGCTGAGATTGTTAACAGTTCCCTCCCCTCAGGTTCTGTCATCCGATCCTTCAAATATGCCGTGTTCGCCATTCTCCTAAAATTCCGACAACAACATTCTACTCCTTGTTAAGACCAAGGTGGGAGGAGTGCACTGTCTTTTCGAGTTTCACTTCTCCACAGGTCACAACATATATTTAAATATTTACCCAGTTATCGATGCGGTTAATCATATACTTTACTCTTTATCCCACAATAAAATTTAATAAACAACAAAATTATCAAACAAGATTTATCCAGTAACAAAGCAAAGCAATGACACAGAGATTGAAATATGAAAGTTCCCTTTTTAAACTCCCCCCACACACACTCACACACACACAGAAAAAAATACAGAAATTCTCTCTGCAAAGGTCTATTACAAAAAAAAATACGTTGCCCAAATACTTGCTAATTCTTGAATTAAAAAGAGAAGGTATGGAAGGAAGACAGCTGTCCCTTTTGGTCTGGCATCCAGGTATACAGAGGCAGGTCACTGGGATCTTTTCAGAAGCAATTCATTCTGGAGATGTCGAGAAATTGTCTGGTAGGCTTATCAGGACATGTGACATTAGGAGTTTCAACCAACACACTCTTGAACAGAGAACAAAGAACAGCACAGCACAGGAACAGGCCATTCAGCCCTCCAAGCCTGCGCAGATCTTGATGCCTGTCTAAACTAAAAACTTCTGCACTTCCGGGGTCCGTATCCCTTTATTCCCATCATATTCATGTATTTGTCAAGATGCCCCTTAAACGTTGCTATCGTATCTGCTTCCGCCTCCTCCCCTGGCAGCAAGTTGCAGGCACTCACCACCCTCTGTGTAAAGAACTTGCCTCGCACATCCCCTCTAAACTTTGCCCCTCGCACCTTAAACCTATGTCCCCTAGTAACTGACTCTTCCACCCTGGGAAAAAGCTTCTGGCTATCCACTCTGTCCATGCCACTCATAACTTTGTAAACCTCTATCATGTCGCCCCTCCACCTCCGTCGTTCCAGTGAAAACAATCCGAGTTTATCCAACCTCTCCTCATAGCTAATACCCTCCAGACCAGGCAACATCCTGGTAAACCTCCTCTGTACCCTCTCCAAAGCCTCCACATCCTTCTGGTAGTGTGGTGACCAGAATTATACGCAATATTCTAAGTGTGGCCTAACTAAAGTTCTGTACAGCTGCAGCATGACTTGCCAATTTTTATACTCTATGCCCCGACCGATGAAGGCAAGCATGCCTTATGCTTTCTTGACTACCTTATCCACCTGCGTTGCCACTTTCAGTGATCTGTGGAGCTGTACGCCCAGATCTCTCTGCCTGTCAATACTCCTAAGGGTTCTGCCATTTACTGTATACTTCTCACCTGTATAAGACCTTCCAAAATGCATTACCTCACATTTGTCCGGATTAAACTCCATCTGCCATTTCTCCGCCCAAATCTCCAACCGATCTATATCCTGCTGTATCCTTTGACAATCCTCATCACTATCAGCAACTCCACCAACCTTTGTGTCGTCCGCAAACTTACTAATCAGACCAGCTACATTTTCCTCCAAATCATTTATATATCCTGCAAACAGCAAAAGTCCCAGCACTGATCCCTGTGAAACACCACTAGTCACAGCCCTCCATTCAGAAAAACACCCTTCCACTGCTACCCTCTGTCTTCTATGACTGAGCCAGTTCTGTATCCATCTTGCCAGCTCACCTCTGATCCTGTATGACTTCACCTTTTGTACCAGTCTGCCATGAGGGACCTTGTCAAAGGCTTTACTGAAGTCCATGTAGACAACATCCATTGCCCTTCCTTCATCAATCATCTTCGTCACTTCCTCAAAGAACTCGATCAAGTTAGTTGAATCGCAGGGTTTTCCCAAAGACAGGAGGAAAGAGCAGCTGACGCACTGGCCTTCTCAGGGTCTGTTAGAGAGGTGCTGGCAAAATGAGCTGGGGGTTTCTTTTTCCTTGGCAAAAAAACCCAACTGTCTTTAAAACAGTTCACACCCCAACTGAACCAAAACAATATCTCAGAAGTGAAACCACAAACAGAAAGTCAACCTCCTGACCTTGACATGTGGTTTCTTTGTAAACATTTTCCCCAGGTCACCAAGGTTTCTGTTGTTTATTGAGCTGAAAGCACATGATTTCCAGCAAAGGTTGTTTTCAAACAACATCTCAAGTGTCTTTTCAGTGAACTTTGTAAAAAAAAACACATTCATGGAATCTTTTCAGTTTTAAAACACAAGCCCTAAAAAAAATTAACAAAAAATGGAAGCATTTTCATTACACCTCCATCCTTGGAGGAATGAAACATCATTTTTAAATGCATTTCATTACAAAGAGTGAAAAAACTGAAGTTGAGAGAGAAAAAAAAAACAAATTTACACACTCATTCTCGTTCACTCTTTACCGAATACAGTTCTGCTTTGTACCATCTTTGCACACAGATTCTTCCTTAACCTGCCCACTTGGTCACCTTTTCCCCTTCTCTCTAAACTTTTGCCGGCCATGTGCCAGCCTGTCCCCTTTTGTTCTCGGTGGGGGTCCTGTACAGTTTACCAGCTCTCTGCTGGAGGGTCCTTTGAACTCTGGTACAGGAGTTAGGGGTGCAGGTTTCACTGTAGGTTGGGTTTTCCCCTCAACCTGGCACATGTGACAACTCCTGCAGTACTCCACCACATCCTTGTGGTGTTTTGGCCAGTCAAACTGCTGTTTTATGCGGGCTTTGGTCTTTCGTATACCGGCATGTGCAGCTACTGTAGTCTCGTGGGCTCTTCTTAATATTTCTCCCTGGTACCTCTGCGGTACCACTAACTGGTGAACTACTGTCCACTCCTTGCTCTCAGGTTTGTAAAGAGAACTCCATTTCCTCATCAGTACCTCATTCTTTAAGTGGTAGCAATCAGGGACTCCCCCTGCTTCACTTTCAGACTGGCAGCCTGTGCTAACTCTCGCAATACTGGGTCAGCTCGCTGAGCCTCACCTAGGGAAAATCCATTTAATTCATTCCCTGGGTCTCCTAACTTTCCAGAGAAAGTCTCAGACAGACAGACCTGGTCATCTGCCTGCAGTGTCAATGCAGTCTCCTCTGGGGGAGCTGGTTTGATTATGGCCTGACCCACTACACATTCAGGGACTCTGCAGGAGACCATCTCCTGCCACCGCCCTGTCTCTCTGACCTCCTGCAGTCTTTCAGTACTGGGGGGACTACCACCTTCACCCCTGCCAGATCATTACCTAGGAGCAGGTCCCCATCCACAGGCAAACTAGGGACAATCCTTGCAGTCACCGGTCCCGAAACTAGGTCGCACTCCAGGTGCACCCGGTGCACAGGTACAGGCATACACTGCCCTTCAATACAATTCACCACCATTTTGGTGTTCACTGCACTCTCTGGGGAAAGGTCAGGCCTTTTCCCAGTAAAAGCGATCTCGTGGCCCCTGTGTCCCTGAGAATCACTATGGGCTTGCTGGCCCACTCGAGGTGTATGGGGTTACTTTCCTTTCAAACACAAAACCCTGATAGCCTTCAGGAATCCTATTAACTTTTCCTGCACTTGCTTGCCCCACTTGAGGGATATGGGGTTATTTTCCCTTCAAATACAAAACCCTGATAACCTTCAGGAATCCTTTTAACTTTTTCTGCACTGTCCGTAGTAAGCTTCCTGGGTTGCACTCTTACGGCAGTTAAAGCCGCTGCTTGCTCTGTGCTTGCCATCAGGGTCCCGTCTTCACTGAGCGGGTGTGCCCTGATTAACCCTACTGGTTTCCCCTTTAGTTTCCAGCAGTCAACTTTTAAATGCCCTGCCTTATTACAATAGAAGTGCACAGGTCTCCGGATCTTACTCTTGCTCACAGCACCTTCCTTTTTGGCTGTGCTCTTGCTTTTCTTTCTTTTCCAAGACTGCCTCGGAGGAGATCATCTTCCCACCCTTTGTCCTTTTTCGGATTTGTGGGGGTGATCAGGAAAGGTTCTCCCCTGGGAAACCGACTTATAAATTAAAGCAAATTCATCAGCCAGAACGGCCGCTTGCCAGGCTCTGTGAACCTGCTGCTCCTCCACATGGGTTTTTATTGAGAATGGGAGAGAGTTTTTAAATTGCTCTAACAAGATTACTTCACTGAGAGTCTCATAGCTGAGCTGTATTTTTAAAGCCCTGAGCCACTAGTCAAATGCCAGCTGCTTACTTCTTTCAAACTCCAGATAAGTTTGATTAGCTTACTTTTTGAGGTTTCTAAACTTTTGGCGATAGGCTTCAGGTATTAATTCCTATGACCCGATGATAGCATTTTTGGTCAGTTCATAATTGGATGAACTCTCATTTGGCAACAAGGAATTAATCTCATGGGCTTTTCTGATTAGTTTGCTTTGCAATAAGAGAGACCCGGTCTCAGCTGGCCATTTTAGCTGCCTTGCCAGTTTCTCAAATGACACAAAGAACTCTTCCACATCTTCCTCATTGAATTTTGGAATTAATTGAATGGGTTTTAGCAATTTTGTACCCAGCCCTGAATTATGTTCCTCCATATTGGCTATGCTTTCACTGGGGTTACTCTGTCGCCCCCTAGTTAACTCAAGGCGCTTCAGTTCTCTCTTCGAATTCTTTCTGGAATATGCTTTCCCTCTCTCTCTCTCTCTTGCCTTTCATTCCCTTCACGTTCCTATTGGAAGGCTCTCTCTTCCTCCCTCTTCTGCCTCTCTTTCTCTTTTTTCTGTCTCTTTTTTTCCTGTCTCTGCCTTTCTCGTTCTCTTTCCCTGTCTTCTAATTCAAGCTTCCTTTGTTCCAGTTGTATCTTGGCTAACAATACCCTGTCTGGGTCTGCTTCTAACACTGCTTCTGCTTCTTCAGATTCAAGGGAAAAATGGTTCGCCACTAGCCTTAGGAGTTCAGACTTTCTAGCTTTGCCACATACAGTGATACCACACTGCTCAGCCATTTTCCTCAACTTCTCCATAGACAGTGCTTTTAACTTATCCCAAGTTACTTCACCCTGGCTTGGAGAGCTACTTGCTTTAGTTGCAAACATGTTAGTATTCAATCACACACAAGCACAAGAAAACCTATATTGATTTGCTCTTTTTGATTGGAAATAATTTGGCATCCCACTTCCAATTTCACTTGTTCATCTGTGGGTACCAATCCAGACACTAGCACCCAATTTCTGTTATGACCAGGTGAGAAATGTGTCTAGAGGTCTTTTGCTGTCTTTACCTGGTCTTGGTGGAACAGGGTTTAATTTTAAACACACTGTGTTTTGAGCTCCCCTTTTTGTGACTCCTTGTTCACAGTTTCCAATTATAAGGTAAAGAAATGAACACCAACAGGCTCTCTTTGGTTTAAAGCAGAAAGATGAAATTTATTAAACCTTAAACTTAAACTCGAATATCATTAACACCTATGGATATGTGACGCGCCCACGCAAGCATGCACACGCAATGCACACACAATGCACACGCAATGCACACATGCAAATAAGGACAGAATAGAGAAGAAAAGTTAAGTACAGCAGTTTGAGGCAATATCTTGATACTGTTTCTCGAGCTCGCTGTAGTCCTTGATTGAAGATATGGTCTTGCGTTTCATTGGGGCCCAGTATTCTTCATAAACCTTGTTCACATAGCAGATTTTTCTCTCCCTGAGTTTATGTGTCTTCAGTGGTTTCAGTTCCAAAGAACAAAGAACAGTACAGCACAGGAACAGCCTGCGCCGATCTTGATACCTGCCTAAACTAAAACCTTCTGCACTTCCGGGGACCGTATCCCTCGATTCCCATCCTATTCATGTATTTGTCAAGATGCCTCTTAAACGTCCCTGAGAGATGAGCAAGCAGGAGAAGAGAGGTCTTCTCAAATCAGGAGTCAGGAGCTTTCTGATCTCAAGTACTGTTTTCTCCAATTTAAAACTCTCAGTTCAAACCTCTGCAACAGCCAGTTAGTCATCTGACTAAAATTGGTCCGACCACTTCTGTATATTGTGTACTGGTCCCCATTGTTTCAACACCATCTGTTACTATGCAAAATGTCTTTCCAGTCAGGGGCTTGCTCTTTTTAAATTTTAATGTTCATGTGGCAAAATAATGTGTTTTTAAAAAATTCATTCATGGGATGTGGGCGTCGCTGGCCAGGCCAGCATTTATTGCACATCCCCAATCGCCCTTGAGAAGGTGATGGTGAGCTGCCTTCTTGAACCGCTGCAGTCCATGTGGGGTAGGTACACCCACAGTGCTGTTAGGAAGGGAGTTCCAGGATTTTGACTCAGTGACAGTGAAGGAATGGCGATATAGTTCCAAGTCAGGATGGTGTGTGACTTGGAGGGGACCTTGCAGATGATGGTGTTCCCAGGCATTTGCTGCCCTTGTCCTTCCAGTTGGTAGAGGTCGCGGATTTGGAAGGTGCTGTATAAGGAGCCTTGGTGCATTGCTGCAGTGCATCCTGTAGATGGTACACACTGCTGCCACTGTGTGTTGGTGGTGCAAGGAGTGAATGTTTGTAGATGGGGTGCCAATCAAGTGGGCTGCTTTGTCCTGGATGGTGTCGAGTTTCTTGAGTGTTGTTGGAGCTGCACCCATCCAAGCAAGTGGAGAGTTTTCCATCACATTCCTGACTTGTGCCTTGTAGATGGTGGACAGGCTTTGGGGAGTCAGGAGATGAGTTACTCGCCTCAGGATTCCGAGCTTCTGACCTGCTCTTGTAGTCACGGTATTTATATGGCTACTCCAGTTCAGTTTCTGGTCAATGGTAGCCCCTAGGATGTTGATAGTAGGGGATTCAGCAATGATAATGCCATTGAATGTCAAGGGGAGATGGTTAGATTCTCTTTTGTTGGAGATGGTTATTGCCTGGCACTTGTGTGGCACGAATGTTACGTGCCACATATCAGCCCCAGCCTGGATATTGTCCAGGTCTTGCTGCATTTCTACACAGACTGCTTCAGTACAAGAGGGGTCGCGAATGGTGCTGAACATTGTGCAATCATCAGTGAAAATCCCCACTTCTGACCTTATGCTTGAAGGAAGGTCATTGATGAAGCAGCTGAAGATGGATTTGCCTAGGACACTACCCTGAGGAACTCCTGCAGTGATGTCCTGGAGCTCAGATGATTGACTTCCAACAACCACAACCCTCTTCCTCTGCGTTAGGTATGACTCCAACCAGTGGAGAGTTTACCCTCTGATTCCCATTAACTTCGGTTTTGCTAGGGCTCCTTGATGCCAAACTCAGTCAAATGCTGTCTTGATGGCAAGGACAGTCACTCTCACCTCACCTCTTGAGTTCAGCTCTTTTATCCATGTTTGAACCCAGGCTGTAATGAGGTCCATTACTGATGATTGAGAGTAGACTATTGGGGCAGTAATTGACCGGGTTGGACTTGTCCTGCTTTTTGTGTACAGGACATACCTGGGCAATTTTCCACATTTCCAAGTAGGTGCCAGTGTTGTAGCTGTACTGGAACAGCTTGACTAGGGGTGCGGCATGTTCTGGTGCACAGGTCTTCAGTACCATTGCTGGAGTATTGTCAGGGCCCATAGCCTTTGCAGTATCCAGTGCCTTCAATCGTTTCTTGATATCACGCGGAGTGAATCGAATTGGCTGAAGTCTGGCATCTGTGATGCTGGGGACTTCAGGAGAATGCCGAGATGGATCATCAACTCGGCACTTCTGGCTGAAGATTGTTGCAAATGCTTCAGCTTTACCTTTCGCACTGATGTGCTGGGCTCCCCCATCATTGAGGATGGGGATATTTGTGGAGCCACCTCCTCCAGTTAGTTGTTTAATTGTCCACCACCATTCATGGCTGGATGTGGCAGGACTGCAGAGCTTAGATCTGATCTGTTGGTTATGGGATCGCTTAGCTCTGTCTATCGCATGCTGCTTATGCAGTTTGGCACGCATGTAGTCCTCTGTTGTAGCTTCACCAGGTTGACACCTCATTGTGAGGTATGCCTAGTGCTGCTCCTGGCATGCCCTCCTGTACTCTTCATTGAACCAGTGTTGGTCTCCTGGCTTGATGGTAATGGTAGAGTGGGGGACATGCTGGGCCATGAGGTCACAGATTGTGGTTGATTACAATTCTGCTGCTGCTGATGGCCCACAGCGCCTCATGGATGCCCAATTCTGCATTGCTAGATCTGTTCGAAATCTATCCCATTTAGCACAGTGATAGTGCCACACAACACGATGGATGATATCCTCAATGTGAAGGCGGGACTTCCTCTCCACAAGGACTATGCAGTGGTCACTCCTACCAATACTGTCATGGACAGATGCATCTGCGGCAGGCAGACTGGTGAGGACGAACTCAAGTATGTTTTTCCCTCTTGTTGGTTCCCTCATCGCCTGCCACAGACCCAGTCTAAGAGCTATGTCCTTTAGGACTCGGCCTGCTCGGTCAGTTGTTGTGCTACCAAGCCACTCTTGGTGATGGACATTGAAGTCCCCTACCCAGAGTACATTCTGCGCCCTTGCCACCCTCAGTGCTTCCTCCAAGTGATGTTCAACATGGAGGAGTACTGACTCATCAGCTGAGGGAAGGCAGTAGGTGGTAATCAGCAGGAGGTTTCCTTGCCCATGTTTGCCATGAGACTTCATGGGGTCCGGAGTCAATGTTGATGACTCCCAGGGCAACTCCCTCCCTACTGTATGCCACTGTGCCGCCACCTCTGCTGGGTCTGTCCTGCCGGTGGGACAGGACATACCCGGGGATAGTGATGGCAGTGTCTGGGACATTGTGTGTCAGATATGATTCCATGAGTCTGACTTTGTCAGGCTGTTGCTTGACTAGTCTGTGGGACAGCTCTCCCAACTTTGACACAAGCTCCCAGATGTTAGCAAGGAGGACTTTGCAGGATCGACAAGGCTGGGTTTGCCGTTGTCGTTTCCGGTGTCTTCGTCGCTGCCGGGTAATCAGTCCGGTTTCATTCCTTTTTATTGACTTGGTAGCGGTTAGATACAACTGAGTGGTTGCTAGGCCATTTCAGAAGGCATGTAAGAGTCAACCACATTGCTGTGGGTTTGGAGTCACATGTAGGCCAGACTAAGTAAGGACAGCAGATTTCCTTCCCTAAAGGACATTAGTGAACCAGATGGGTTTTTACAACAATCGACAGTGGTTTCATGGCCATCATTAGACTAGCTTTTTAATTCCAGGTTTTTTATTAATTGAATTCAAATTCCACCTTCTGCTGTGGTGGGATTCGAACCCATGACCCCAGAGAAATACTTCTGTCTACCTCAGTATGCCTCAGTCTTGGCAGGTGGGGTGCTTGCCTGACACTTGGTTTTCTTTTTTTGTCGCAAATCTGTTAATGGAGCAGTTTTACTGCTAACATTTGGTACAAACTAGTGGTAGAAACCACACATACCCAAAAACCTCATAATTTCTCGCTTCGTCTTAGGGGTAGGTAACTCCAGAAATGTTTGTAGTTTTGCTGTTCTTGGCAACACTTGTCCTTGCCCTACTATATGCCCGAGGTAGGTTACTCTCACTTCTGCAAGTTTACTTTTGGCAAGGTTTATCACTAAATCAGCCGATTGTAATTTTCTAAATAGAGCTTCTAGTTGTTCCAAGTGGTCCTTCCAAATGTCACTGTATACCAGCACATCATCAAGGTAAACCACACAGTTAGGAACACTGGCAACCACTTGGTTCATTAGTCTCTGAAAAGTGGCTGGGGCATCTTTTAGCCTGAATGGCATCACTCGGCATTGGAAAAGGCCATTTGCTGTGACAAAGGCTGATATTTCTTTAGCTCGGGGTGTTAAAGGAATCTGCCAGTATCCCTTAAACAAATCTATTTTTGTAAGCAACGTGGCACTGTCCACTCTGTCAAAACAGTCTTCTAAACGAGGAATTGGGTAGGAGTCTGTCTTTGTTACTGCATTACCTTTCGGTAATCTATGTGGAATCTAGTTGAACCATCAAGTTTATGCACTAACACCACTGGGGAACTCCAGCTGCTTTGACTGGATTCAATTAGGTTTTCCAATATATATTGGATTTCTGCTTTTACCTGGGCCTTTTTCTCTGGACTTAAGCAATAAGGATGCTGTTTTATAGGAAAGGATTCCCCTATATCCACATCATGTGTGGCTAAGGTTGTACATCCTGGCTTGTCCTGACAGACTCTTTTAAATTCTGTGAGTAGCCTTGTTAGGTCTTCTTGTTGTTCTGCATCTAAATATGAAAACATTGTGTCCAATTTCCCTAACAATTCAGTTTTAGCTAACCAGAGGTTAGGAGGTTCAATTTGAGAATTGTCTAGGCCTCCTTCTGCCTCATCCTCACTATTCCTTTCATCCTTCACTGTCCTTACTACCTCACATACCTGTGCTTGCTTATCCTGCTGCTGATGATAGTATCGTTTTATATATTGATATGACACAGCCGATTCTTTTTCCAGTGATCTGGGGTGTCAATCAAATAATGTGCTTTACCGATTCTTTTGATCACTTTATATAGACTACTGAACTGTGCTTTCAGCGGTTCACCCTGTAGAGGCAGTAATACACCTCATCGCCTGGTTGAAATGTTCAGGGTTTGGCATGCTTGTCTGTCCATTTCTTCATAGTTGTTTGGGAAGCATTAAGATGTTCCAGAGCCACTTTGCAGGCTCTTGTGAGCCGCTTCCAGAACACGGATACATAATCTAGCGCAGAAGATTCGTCCCTCTGTTCTAAAAATCTTTCTTTGATAAGTTTAAGAGGACTTCTTATCTCATGTCCATAAACTAATTCAAAAGGACTAAAACCAGTAAACTTATTAAGTGAATCCCTAGTGGCAAACAAAAGAAATTCTAGCCCTTTATCTCAATCATGGGGATATTCAATGACCATATGCCCTGATCATCGTTTATAAGGCTTGATGGTACCATTCTAAAGCCCCTTATGTCCGTGGGTAGTATGCTGAAGACTTTAACAGTGTTACATCCAAATTATTCATAACTTCCTGGAAAATTTTAGACATAAAATTGGAACCTTGATCCAACTGAATCTCAATCGGTAATCCATATCTAGTGAAGAACTGGGTTAACTTCTCTACCACTACCTGAGCAAGAATTGTTTTCAAGGGAATGGCATCTGGGAACCAAGTAGACATATCCATGATAGTGAGTATATATTGGTGTCCTGCTTTTGTTTTCGGTAAATGTCCTACACCCTACTTAATGATTCCCTAAAAGCTGGTTTGGGAATTCGAGGTGCCGGTTTTATGGCAGGTTGTGGTTTTCCCACAATCTGGCACGTATGGCATGTTTTACAAAACTGCACCATATGTCTTTGGAAAGACCTGGCCGGTAAAAATATCAACCTATACGTGATTGGGTCATCCAGATCCCCACATGTCCTGACATAGGAATTTCATGCGCTATCCTTCATATTTCCTGGCGATACTTGGGCTGTACCACTATCTGGTGAACAACCATCCATTCTTTGTCTGCAGGTCTGTGAGGAGGCCCCAATTTCGTCATCAGAATCCCATTTTTAATATAGTAGCCTTCCAGAACTCCCTTTGCCTCAGCTTCAGTTAGAGCTGATTGTGCCACTTTAACACTAGATCAGTTTGCTGAGCCTTGATCAGAGAAGACTTGCTGAACAATTCCTTCGGATTATCCAAATCCCCAAAGAAAGTTTCAGATATTCGGCTATCTGTCTCTGGTGCCAATTTTACCTCTGACAATGGAACTTGTTTAGCCATTGCTCGGGTCACTGCACATGAAGGAAAAATTCCTGGAACCTTTTCCTGCAACTGTTCTTTCTCTTTAACTTCATTTGGTTTTTCTGTGACTACTGGAGAGCTAATATCTTCTCTCCAGCCAAATCATTTCCCAGGGGTAGGTCAATTCCATCTACAGGAAAACTATGGACAACTCCTACAGTTACTGCTCCAGACATTAAGTCTCACTCCAGGTGCACACAATACGAAGGTATGTGGAGATACTCCCCGCCAATACCATTCACTGAAACCTTGGCATTCAATGCGCTCTCTGGTGGAAACGTTATGCCTTTCCCCAGCAAAGAGTTTGAGTGGCTCCTATATCCCTCTATATAACAATAGGTTTACCTACCTCATTTGAGGGAGAAGAAGTTACTTTTCCTTTTGACAAGAATTCCCTATAACTCTCAGGTATCTTGTTCACGTCCCTAACACTCATAGCAGTTTTTGTACTTGACCTTACAGCTGCAATCAGAGCTACAGCCTGATCTGTCGTATTCTCAGTCAGGGCCCTGTTCTCTACATTGGCCTTGTGCACCCTAATAAGTCCCATGGGTTTACCCCGCAACTTCCAGCATTTGTATTTTGTGACAATGGTAGCACTTCAGCTTGTGGACCTCACTTCCACCCTCAGCATCTTCCTTTCTGGCCTGAGACAGATATCCCGGGGCATTCCCAGCTGTCCCTTCTTGGCCCTGGCTACTTGCCTTTCTTTCACCCTCCCACCTTCTATCCTTCTCGGGTTTGTCGGGAAGACAGACAAAGGGTTTGGGCTTATAAACAAGCACATAATCATCAGCGATTTCCGCTGTCTGTCTGGCAGTTGAAACCTTCAGGTTCTCTACATGGGTTCATAATAACGGAGGGAATGAAATTCTATATAAGTCTGCCCGGGCTGTCTCTGGAGGTTCCGAAATTTCTGCCTTTACGCTCAGGGACAAACTCATCAGCCAACTCATGTGCCATCTCATAATCTGCAGAAGCCTTCTCAGAAAGCATGGCATAAACTTCAGGAGCTCTGTCCATCAACCTGCTTTGCAAAAGTAGTGTCCAGCTTTCCTTTGATCACTTCATGAAAAATGAAAAATGCCTCTCCATCCCTTTCCTCAAACTTAGGGAGGGCTTGCACAAATTTAAACAGCTGTCCACCGTTCCTGGGCTGGAGTCAGATCTTTCCCCATCAAAATTTTCACTGGAGTCAAGACCACCCTTAGTTGTCTTAGTTCCATCTTTTAATTCGAATTCCCTTCCTTCTCTTTCACTTTTTCTCTTTGAAATTCTTGGTTCAAGCTTTTCCATTGTCAGTGCTCTTTCCTATTCAACCTTAAGTTTTTCCAATTCTAGTTCTTTTTCTTTTTATTTGTCAAGTTCAAGATGCCTCATCTGCAATTGCATTTTAGCTAATTCAACTGCACTACCATTTGGTTCACCTTTTTGATTTTCCAATTTCAAATGGTGTGCTATTACCTCAATTATATCTGCTTTCCTAGCTCCTGATTTTAACTCTAACACCAACTTTTCTGCCAGTTCCTTTAGTCTAACCTTGGTTACATTTCTCAAATCACTCAGGAATACATCCTCCTTCCTCAGAAAGGTAGCAGCTAACAAAGACATTCTGGTAGTGTAAATTTTACACTAATGCACAAGAAACCTGTTTTTTTACTTTTCCTCTTTTCAATTATTATTTCCCCACTTATAATTGCACGTCATCAGCGTTAGGTTATCCCGCACAGAGCCCCCAATTATATGCTACGACCGAGGAGTGCACTGTCTTTTCTGGTCTCTCTTCTTCACAGATCACAACATATATTTAAATGTTTACCCAGTTACCAATGCAGTCAATCATATACTCTGCTCTTTATCCCACAATAAAATACATCATCCAGGTTTCTTTAATAAATAACAAAATTATCAGTTTATCAAACAAGACATATCCACAAACAAAGCAAAGCATTAACACAGATTGAAATATGAAAGTTCCCTTTTTAAAATCCCCACAAACACACTCATACACACTGAAAAAAATACAGAAATTCTCTCTGCAGAGGTCTGTTACACAAAAAAAGACAAAAAAATACTTTGGCAAATACTTGCTAATTCTTGAATTAAAAGAAGATATGGAAGGAAGTCAGTTGTCTCTTTTGGTCTGGCGTCCAGGTATACGCGGATGGGCCACTGGGATCTTTTCAGAAGCAATTCTTTCTGGAGATGTTGAGAAATTGTCTGGTCGGTTTTCCAGGACATGTGGCATAAGGCGTTTAAGCCAACACACACTTGAATCGCAAGGTTTTTCCAAAGACAGGAGGAAAGAGGAGCTGATGCACTGGCCTTCTCAGGGTCTTTTAGAGAGGTGCAGGCAAAATGAGATGGGGGTTTCTTTTTCCTTGGCAGGCAAAAAAAAACTGTCTTCAAAACAGTTCACACATCATCTGAACCAAAACAATATCTCAGAAGCGAAGCCACAAACAGAAAGTCAACCTCCTGACCGCCAAAAATCTTGACATGTGGCTTCTCTGTAAATAGTTTCCTCAGGTCACCAAGGTTTCTGTTGTTTATTAAGCTTAAAATACATGATTTCCAGAAAAGGTTGTTTTCAACAACATCTCAAGTGTCCTTTCAGTGAACTTTGTAAAAAAAAAACACATTCATGGAATCTTTTCAGTTTTAATACACAAGCCCTCAAAAAAAATTAACAAAAATTGGAAGCACTTTCAGAACACCCTCCATCCTTGTAAACTACTGCTGCAACTGGAACCTCCCTTTCATTTCCAAATTCCTTGAAATTGTTGCCTCCCAAATCTATGTCCATATTTCTCAGAACTCCTTGATTGAATCCATCCAATCAGATTTCCACCCGTCTTAGTACTGAAATGGGTTTTACCAAAGTCACAAATGGAATCCTATGTGACTGTGACAAAAGTAACCTGTCCCTCCTCATCCTCCTCAACCTGCCTGCAGCCTTTGACACAGTTGATCATAAAATTCTCCTCCAGTGCCACTGTCAGTCTACTGGGTGGGACTGTATGTGCCTGGTTTAATTCATATCTACCCTGTCGTAGCCAGAGAATCACCTGCAATGGCTTCTCTTCTCACTCCTGCACCGTTGTCTCTGGTGTTCCCCAAGAAGCTATCCTTGGCTCCCTCCTTTTTCTCATCTACTTGCCTCCACTCAGCAACATCATCTGAAATCATGGCATCGGTTTCCATACGTATGCTGACGATACCCAGCTCTACCGGTCCTCTGTCTCTCCCGACTCATCGTCTGTCTTCTAAGTTATCAGACTGTTTGTCCAGCATCCAGTATTGGATGAGCAGAGATTTCCTCCAATTAAATATTGGGAAGAGAGAAGCCATTCTTTTCAGTCCCCATCACAAACACTGTTCTCTAGCTACTGACTCCATCCCTCTCCCTGGCAACTGTCCAAGGCTGAACCAGATTGTTCATAACCTTGGTGTGATACTTGACCTCAAGATGAGCTTCTTACCATATATCCGCACATCACTAAGACTACCTATTTCCATCTCTGTAACATTGCCTGACTTTGACCTTGTCTCAGCTTATCGGCTGCTGAAACTCTCATACGTGCCTTTGTTACCTCCAGGCTTGACTATTCCAATGCACTCCTCTCACATTCTACCCTCCATAAATTTGAGGTCATTCGAAGCTCTGCCATCCATGTCCTAACTCCCACCAAGTCCTGCTCACCCATCTCCCCTGTGCTTGCTAATTTACATTGGCTCACGGTGAAGCCACACCTTGATTTTAATATTCTCATCCTTGTTTTCAAGTCATTTTATGGCCTTCCCCTCCCTCTCTGTGATCTCCTTCAGTCCCCTATAACCCCTCCCCTAGATATCTGCACTCCACAATTTCTGGCCGACTGAGCAGTCCCAATTTTAATCTCTCCACCATTGGAAGCTGTGCCTTCAGCTGTCTTGGCCCTAAGCTTTGGAATTCCCTTCCTGTACATTTCTGTGCCTCTCTTCCTCTCTTTCCCCCTTCAGGTTGCTCCTTTCAGCTTTCCTCGATGACCAAGCTTTTGGCCATCTGGTTTAATATCTCCTTATGTGACTCAGTATCAAATTTGTTTCATAATTCTCATGTGAAGCACCTTGGGACATTAAAGGCACTGTATGGGCTGAATTTTGTGTGGCTGGAAGTAGCAGGAGTCAACGTGTGGGGGGCTGAAAAATTGGAATGGACGTGCTCACCTGGAAACCCAATATCATGACGTCGGCTCAGAGGTGGTGTTGCTGCTATTTTTGCATGGAGGTGATTGTGAGTTTAAGCGGGGGGTGGGGGGGGGGGGGTGTTGGTGGTGGTGGAGGGTTTAAATTTTGTCAACAGCAAATGCGGATCACTGCCTTCTGATCCCCAGCGGTTTAAAGGTGACGCCCCAGGAAGGCAGCCATGTGGATCAGTGGATAAGGGAAGAGAGGGGAGCAGGGGCCATTATCGGCCTGCAGAGCTGGGCCCACTGCCTGGTCGGGCTATATTTCAGGTGCAAGGGTCCAGTAGGCATGGCATTGGGCTCTCTGCCGAGTTGGGCTCTGTCTGATGCTGGGCTATCTGTAAGGGTGGGCACTGAGGGGCATTAGTGCGTATTCTGAGGGGAGTAGCAAAGGGAAAGGTGCAAAGGCAAATTTGTCTCTGCAAGGACAGTGCTTTGGAGAGCTATTGAACAGCTGTCTTGGGTCTCATACACTGCAACTTTGTGGACCCCCATGTCATACAGCAGCGGCTCAGAGGGAGGGAAGTCCAGGATGTAGCTGCGCCTGCCCATGCAGCACCAATAGGAGAGCAGCAACACCAATAGGAGAGCAGCAGCAGACAGCCACACCAAGAAAGGCTTATTCACACCAAAGAGTTTTCTGGACTCGCCTCAGCTACCTCCAAATGTCCAAGCGGCAGTATCAGCAAAGACTGCGGCTCTCCAGGGAGGCCATTACTGACTTATGTGCCATTGTGCAGGATGAGCTACGACCCATGGACTTCATTGGACGCCCATTGCCCATGGCCCTGAAGATCACCGTGGCACTCAACTTCTACACCTCTGGCTCTTTTCAGGGATCCACTGGGGACATGTGGCATCTCCCAGGCAGTAGTCCACCGCTGCATCAAGGAGGTGTACAATGCCCTGTTCAAGAGGGCTGGTGACTATGTGTGGGAGCAGACCGACCCTGACAGTCAAGCGGAGAGGATGATCAGGTTCAGGGCCACCGCTGGATTCCTCCAGATGCAAGGTGTCATCAACTGCACGCATGTGGCATCAAAGCTCGCACGGAGCAGCCAGTTGCCTTCATCAACAGGAAGGGCTTCCATTCCATCAAAATTCAACTGGTCTGTTACCATCGGAAGCGTTTTCTACAGGTGTGTGCTTGCTTCCTGGGAAGCAGCCACGACACCGACATACTTTGCAGTCACAGGTGCTACAGCTTTTCTGGCCCATCTGCTCACCTTCAGGGATGGATTCTCGGGGACAAGGGTACCCACTGAAGACATGGCTACTGACACCTGTGAGGAACCCTCACACCACAGCAGAGGAGTGTAACAACACTTGCCATGGCTCCAACTGAGCGACCAACGTGCAGGCCATTGGGCTGTTGAAGATGAGATTCCGGAGTCTGGATCAATCCAGTGGAGCCCTGCAGTATTCCCTAGAGAGAATTTTGCATATCATGGTGGTCTGCTGTGCTCTGCACAATCTAGCACTGCAGAACGAGGAGAACTTGCATGAAGAGGACATGATTAATCGCCAGTCCTCATCCAATGAGGAGGATGTGGAGGTGGATAATGAGCAGGCACTACTGCATAAGGATTCCCTTGCAGCAGAGACCAGGGCCATTGAGGAATGCACAAGTGCATCTTGGTGCTCTTCATTATATGTTTATGAGTGCTACTACATGTTGTGACCCCCTGTGCCAGCAGATGGGATGGAAGCAGGCTGCTGATCAGGCTGCCCCCTCACCTGTGATGACTTCGGCAGCCGTCCTCTGGCTACCTGAGGCCTAGAAGGCCCGGTTGGCTGAGGGGTTGCTGCACAGGTGCAGGGCTCTCCTCAGATGTCGCGACTGCTGGAGCTGGGCTCACCGGTGGAGGGGCTGAGGAACTACCGTCCACACTCCGAGTCCCCTGAGGGCAGCACCCAGCTGTGGAGGTCAGCCTGTCCTCCTCCCTTTCAAGACTCTCTTGAACCTCCCTATTCGCCAGAGAAGAATGATAACCTGGAGAAGACCTTGCCATTGCTGTATTGAGCTCATGGCCAAGGTGATGGTCTGCGGACATCTGTGGAATCTGGTTCTCCATGTGTGTTGCCAACCTTTCAATGGAGGAAGCCAAGCACTCACAAGCCTGAGACATATCAGAACCCATGGCCTGGATGGACCCATCCATCATCCACTCATGGCCACGCATTGCCTCTGGCAGCTCTGCCAGATGTTGCCTTACCTCGCTCTGCAAATCCAGCATATCCTGTGCTGCTGACACCAGGGATTCATCATCAGCCTGGTGCTCAGCATGGACCTGGCCACCTACAGTCCTCCGACTGTCAGTGGCCTCGGCTGTCACAGCCTCCATCAGCTGCTTGGGTGCGTGTGCCATACTGTGACCAGCTTGTGACCCTGAACCTAAGGCCGAACGTATACCTACCGAAGCAAAAATATCTGTGCTGGTAGAAGGTGCATGAGAATTATGTGACGGTGTATCCTCTGACTGCTAGCGGGACATCTAGAAAAATCACAATATGATCAGACAGAGCCAACAGTAACAAGCAGGGTGGATAAAGGGGAACCAGTAGATGTAGTGTATTTGGATTTCCAAAAGGCGTTCAATAAGGTGCCACATAAAAGGTTACTACACAAGAGAAAGCAGCGGGAGCAGAGTGGGGATCGGAGGCCGGACAGAAAGCAGTGGGAGCAGAGCAGGGTTTGGAAGCCGGAGAAAAGGCAGTGGGAGCTTTGGAGCCAAATCAAACATGGGAGGAAAAAAATCGAAAAATGACTTCGGAGTGATGTCACAATCAACAGAGTGCAGGGAAACTGGAAGCTGGCTTGGGTGAGTATACCGGTAAGCTTTTAATTTTATCTTAATTAATTACATATAAAATAAGACTTGATCAATTCATTAGCATAAAAGCTAAAAACTAAGGCGGATTTTAAAATTTATCATATAGAAAAAGAGAGAGAGAGAGAGAGAGATCAGTGGGGAGTTTAAAAGACCGGTCGGTGGCAGCAGAGAGAGAGAGAGACCAGTGGGAGGATATTGGTTCAAATTAGACGCTGGGAAATTAAAAATATTCAATCCGGGTAGTGTAATACTACATGTTATAATAAGAGTATAACCACAGAGATGGTAATAAAATTGATAGTTTAAACAGGATACTAAATAGATCATTTAAAAAAGGAATAGAGGGTTTTTGTTTCAGATCATGGATGGGCTGCTGCGACCTGTTGCTTGAAATTCCTGAGCCATGTGGGAACTTCAGGACACTTCATGTATCCTGGATGACCACGTGTAGAAGAAGAGTCTACAGCTGCTTCAGTTCAAGCTCAGGATTTCTGAGCTGGCATCACTACGGCGCATCAGGAGTAGGAGAGTTTCCTGGATCACACGTTCCAGGAGGTGGTCACCCAACAAGCAGTAGGAGTTTAGGATAGCAGGTGGGTGGCCATCCGGAAGAACAGGAAGAGGCAGGAAATGCAGGAGTCTTCAGGGTGTGTGCCACTCTCAAACTGGTACTCACCTTTGGAGATTGCTGGGAGTGTATACACCTTGAAGGGGAGCAGTCCAGACCATGGCACCAATGGGCAAGGGACTGTACAGGAGGGAACAGCAAGCTGCAGAAATGCAGTTGTTATAGGTGACTCCATAGTCAGGGGGACAGATAGGCATTTCTGTAACCATTATCATCAGTCCTACATGGTATGTTGCCTCCCTGGTGCCAGGTTAAAGGACATCACGGAGAGGATATGCTGCAGGGGGAAGGGAGTGAGCCAGAAGTTGTGGTACACGTTGGTACCAACGACAAAGCAAGAGCAGGTATTGAGGTCCTACGTTTAGATTTTCAGGAGTTAGGGAGGAAGTTAAAGAGTAGGACCTCAGAGGTAGTAATTTCTGGATTGCTGCCAGTGTCACATGCCATTGAGAGTAGAAATAGGAAGATAGGGACCATCAATACATGGCTTAAAGCGTGGTGCAGGACGGAGGGCTTTAGATTCCTGGGGCATTGGGACCAATTCTGGGGCAGAAGGCACCTATTCAAAAGGGACGGGTTGCACCGCAACAGGACTGGAACTGATGTCCTCGTGGGGAGGTTCACTCGTGTGGTTGGAGAGCGTTTAAACTGAATTGACAGGGGGATGGGCACCAGCATATAAAAGTAGAAAAGGGGAATAAGATGCACAATGTGAGAGTGTTGGACAGGACTAGAGAAGGGAGTAGTGTGGTATTAGATAGGAGCGGACTGAGAAGGACTATGAGGAATGCAAAGACAGGATTACAATGAATGTGTGTATGCACAAAGTGTGGTGAATAAGGTTGGTGAACTACAAGCACAAATAGCAGGATGGGAATATGATGTCGTGACAATAACAGAAAGGTGGCTTAAAAATGGTGAGGACTAAATGCTTAATATACAAGGATATAAAGTGTTCAGAAAAGATTGAGAAGGAAAAAAAGGAGTGGGATGGCAGTACTGATTAGGGAAGACATTGTAGTGTTGGAAAGGGAGGATGTCCTTGAGGGGGCAAGGACAGAACTTATTTGCTTAGAGTTAAGAAGCAAAAATGGTATGATCATGCGACTAGGGGTATTCACTAGGCCTCCAAATAATAAGAGAGAGTTAGAGAAGCAAATTTGCAAGGAAATCACAGAGATGTGCAGGAACTATAGAATGGTGATATTGGGGGATTTTAATTATGCAAATACCGATTGGGATAATTTTAGAGTAAAGGATAAGGAGGGGGAAGCATTTCTTTTCGTTGTGCAGCTTTTCCAGGAGCACAGGCATTGCGAGCGAGGAGTGAACAGCTGGGAAGTCAATTTCATCGGGAGTTTCGGTGGAGCAGGGACTGCTGGGTAAGTAGAAACCTATATATTTGGGCTGTGTAAATTCTCTTACCTTTTCGTTGTGCAGCTTTTCCAGGAGCACAGGCATTGCTCTTGTCGTGTCTCCCACCCGCCCTCCTCCTCTTACCAAAAAAAAGGACTCGGTTATGTGTAGGTAAGGTAAGGCTTTTTCTATCTCTCTTCTTGTTTTATCGTGTGATTGGTTAAAAAACTTGGGAATTTAGAATAGTGGGAATGGAGGTTAAGGCAGTTGAATGTTCCTCCTGCAGAATGTGGGAGGTAAGGGTCGCCAAGGGTGTCCCTGCTGACTGCATCTGCGGGAAGTGCACCCAGCTCCAGCTCCTCGAGGATCGCGTTAGGGAACTGGAGCTGGAGCTGGAGGAACTTCGGATCATTCGGGAGGCAGAGGGGATTATTGAGAGGAGTTATCGGGAGGCAGTCTCACCTCAGGTAAAAGAAGAAGGTAGATGGGTTACCGTCAGGGGAAGGAGAGGGAACCAGCAGGCAGTGCAGGGATCCCCTGTGGCCGTTTCCCTCAACAACAGGTATACCGTTTTGGATACTGTTGGGGGAGACGACTTACCAGGGGTAGGCAATTGGATACAGGTCTCTGGCGCAGAGTCTGTCCCTGTTGCTCAGAAGGGAAGGGGTAAGAGGAGCAGAGCATTAGTCATTGGGGACTCCATAGTTAGGGGAACAGATAGGAGGTTTTGTGGGAACGAGAGAGACTCACAGTTGGTGTGTTGCCTCCCAGGTGCCAGGGTACGTGATGTCTCGGATCGTGTTTTTGGGATCCTCAAGGGGGAGGGGGAGCAGCCCCAAGTCGTGGTACACATAGGCACCAACGACATAGGTAGGAAGACAGATGGGGATTTAAGGCAGAAATTCAGGGAGCTAGGGTGGAAGCTTAGAGCGAGAACAAACAGAGTTGTTATCTCTGGGTTGTTGCCCGTGCCACGTGCTAGCGAGGTGAGGAATAGGGAGAGAGAGGAGTTGAACACGTGGCTGCAGGGATGGTGTAGGAGGGAGGGTTTTGGTTTCCTGGATAATTGGGGCTCTTTCTGGGGTAGGTGGGACCTCTACAAACAGGATGGTCTTCACCTGAACCAGAGGGGTACCAATATCCTGGGGGGGAGATTTGCTAGTGCTCTTCGGGGGGGGTTTAAACTAATTCAGCAGGGGGATGGGAACCTAAATTGTAGTTCCAGAGTGCAGGATGTTGAGAGTAGTGAGGTCAGGGATAAGGTTATAAGGACACAAGAGGGCACTGGCAAGCAAGAGCTTGGTTTAAAATGTGTCTACTTCAACGCCAGGAGCATCCGGAATAAGGTGGGTGAGCTTGCAGCATGGGTTGGTACCTGGGATCTCGATGTTGTGGCCATTTCAGAGACATGGGTAGTGCAGGGACAGGAATGGATGTTGCGGGTTCCGGGATTTAGATGTTTCACTAAGAACAGAGAAGATGGTAAAAGAGGTGGGGATGTGGCATTGTTAATCAAGGAAAGTATTCCAGCGGCAGAAAGGACGTTTGAGGACTCGTCTACTGAGGTAGTCTGGGCCGAGGTTAGAAACAGGAGAGGAGAGGTCACCCTGTTGGGAGTTTTCTATAGACCTCCAAATAGTTCCAGAGATGTAGAGGAAAGGATAGCAAAGATGATTCTTGACAGGAGCGAGAGTAACAGGGTAGTGGTTATGGGGGACTTTAACTTTCCAAATATTGACTGGAAATACTATAGTTCGAGTACTTTGGATGGGTCTGTTTTTGTCCAGTGTGTGCAGGAGGGTTTTCTGACACAGTATGTAGACAGACCAACCAGGGGCGATGCCACATTGGATTTGGTACTGGGTAATGAACCCGGCCAGGTGTTAGATTTAAAAGTTGGTGAGCACTTTGGTGATAGTGATCACAATTCGGTTAGGTTTACCTTAGCGATGGGCAGGGACAGGCATATACAGCAGGGCAAGAATTATAGCTGGGGGAAAGGAAATTATGATGCGATTAGGCAAGATTTAGGATGCGTAGGATGGGGAAGGAAACTGCAGGGGATGGGCACAATCGAAATGTGGAGCTTATTCAAGGAGCAGCTACTGCGTGTCCTTGATAAGTATGTACCTGTCAGGCAGGGAGGAAGTTGTCGAGCGAGGGAGCCGTGGTTTACTGAAGAAGTTGAAGAGCTTGTCAAGAGGAAGAAGAAGGCTTATGTTAGGATGAGACGTGAAGGCTCAGTTAGGGCGCTTGAGAGTTACAAGCTAGCCAGGAAAGATCGAAAGGGAGAGATAAGAAGAGCAAGGAGAGGACACGAGAAGTCATTGGCGGATAGGATCAAAGAAAACCCTAAGGCTTTCTATAGGTATATCAGGAATAAAAGAATGACTAGAGATAGGTTAGGGCCAATCAAGGATAGTAGTGGGAAGTTGTGTGTGGAATCGGAGGAGATAGGGGAAGTGTTAAATGAATATTTTTCGTCAGTATTTACAGTGGAGAAAGAAAATGTTGTCGAGGAGAATACTGGGATACAGACTACTAGGCTAGATGGGATTGAGGTTCACAAGGAGGAGGTGTTAGCAATTTTGGAAAGTGTGAAAATAGATAAGTCCCCTGGGCCAGATGGGATTTATCCTAGGATTCTCTGGGAAGCCAGGGAGGAGATTGCAGAGCCTTTGTCCTTGATTTTTATGTCATCATTGTCGACAGGAATAGTGCCGGAAGACTGGAGGATAGCAAATGTTGTCCTCTTGTTCAAGAAGGGGAGTAGAGACAGCCCTGGTAATTATAGACCTGTGAGCCTTACTTTGGTTGTGGGTAAAATGTTGGAAAAGGTTATAAGAGATAGGATTTATAATCATCTTGAAAAGAATAAGTTCATTCGAGATAGTCAGTACGGTTTTGTGAAGGGTAGGTCGTGCCTCACAAACCTTATTGAGTTTTTTGACAAGGTGACCAAACAGGTGGATGAGGGTAAAGCCGTGGATGTGGTCTATATGGATTTCAGTAAGGCGTTTGATAAAGTTCCCCACGGTAGGCTATTGCAGAAAATACAGAAGTATGGGATTGAAGGTGAATTAGTGCTTTGGATCAGAAATTGGCTAGCTGAAAGAAGACAGAGGGTGGTGGTTGATGGTAAATGTTCATCCTGGAGTAGAGTTTCTAGTGGTGTACCGCAAGGATCTGTTTTGGGGCCACTGCTGTTTGTCATTTTTATAAATGACCTGGATGAGGGTGTAGAAGGGTGGGTTAGTAAATTTGCGGATGACACGAAGGTCGGTGGAGTTGTGGATAGTGCCGAAGGATGTTGTAGGTTACAGAGGGACATAGATAGGCTGCAGAGCTGGGCTGAGAGATGGCAAATGGAGTTTAATGCGGAAAAGTGTGAGGTGATTCACTTCGGAAGGAGTAACAGGATTGCAGAATACTGGGCTAATGGGAAGATTCTTGGTAGTGTAGATGAGCAGAGAGATCTTGGTGTCCAGGTACATAAATCCCTGAAAGTTGCCACCCAGGTTAATAGAGCTGTTAAGAAGGCATATGGTGTGTTAGCTCTTATTAGTTGGGGGATCGAGTTTTGGAGCCACGAGGTCATGCTGCAGCTGTACAGAACTCTGGTGCGGCCGCACCTGGAGTATTGCGTGCAGTTCTGGTCACTGCATTATAGGAAGGATGTGGAAGCTTTGGAAAAGGTGCAGAGGAGTTTTACTAGGATGTTGCCTGGTATGGAGGGAAGGTCTTACGAGGAAAGGCTGAGGGACTTGAGGTTGTTTTCGTTAGAGAGAAGGAGGAGAAGAGGTGACTTAATAGAGACATATAAGATAATCAGAGGGTTGGACAGGGTGGATAGTGAGAGCCTTTTTCCTCGGATGGTGATGGCAAACATGAGGGGACATAGCTTTAAGTTGAGGGGTGATAGATATAGGACAGATGTCAGAGGTAGTTTCTTTACTCAGAGAGTAGTAGGGGCGTGGAACGCCCTGCCTGCAACAGTAGTAGACTCGCCAACTTTAAGGGCATTTAAGTGGTCATTGGATAGACATATGGATGAAAATGGAATAGTGTAGGTCAGATGGTTTCACAGGTCTGCGCAACATCGAGGGCCGAAGGGCCTGTACTGCGCTGTAATGTTCTATGTTCTATGTTCTATGTATTCAGGGGAACTTCCTTGATCAGTATGTTCACAGTCCAACTAGAAAGGAGACGTTGCTGGATCTGGTGCTGGGAAATGAGTTGGGCCAAGTGTCCGTCAGGGAGCACTTGGGGAAGAGTGGTCATCGTATCATAAGGTTTAGACTAGTAATGCAGAAAAACAAGTAATGAAATGAGGTAGAACGTCTAGATTGAAAGAGGCTAATTTCAACATGATGAGACGGAATCTAGCCAGGGTAGAATAGAACCAAAGACTGACAGGCAAAACTGTAACAGAACAATGGGTTATCTGTAAGGAAGAAATGCTTCAGGTACAGGTTCGGCACATTCCAACAAGGGTGAAAGGTATGGAAGCCAAAAACAGGGCTCCTTGAATGATGAGGGTGATAGAAATTATGATGAAAGAAAAAAAGAGAGTTTATGATACATGTCAGGTGAATTCTTCAAGTGAAAACCAGGCCTTATAAAATAGGTTGAGAGGGGAGCTGAAAAGGAAAATAAGACTGGCAAAGAGAGAATATGAGAATAGAATGGCAGTCAACATAAAAGGGAACCGAAAAATCTTCTACCAGCATGTAAATAGTAAGTGGGTTGTAAGAGAGGGAGTGGGGTCTAATAGAGAAAAAAGGGTAATAGATGCTTAGAGGTGCCGGGCAAGGCTAATTAACTTATTGAGTACTTTGTATCAGTGTTCACGAAGGAAGTGGAATCTGACAACATATTGGTAGAAGCGGAGAGAGTGGAGGCAATGGATTCCAGGGTAAAATTGAGAGGTGGGAGGTACTAAAAAGGCTGGCTATGCTTAGGGAAGATAAGTTACCTGGTTCAGATGGTTTGCATCCCACGTTGCTAAAGGAAGGGGTGGAGATAGCAGAAGGGCTTTCCATAATCTTCCAATCTTTCCTGGATACGGGGGAGGTGACAGAGGATTGGAGAGTGGCAAATGTGACACCCTTGTTCAAGAAAGGGTGAAAGGACAGTCCTAACCACTACAGGCCAGTTCATTTAACATCAGTGGTGGGTAAGGTTTTAGAAACAATAATCAGGCCAAAAAAATTAACATACACTTGAAGAGATTCGAGTTAATTAAAACTAGCTAGCACGGATCATGCTTGACTAATCAAATTGAATTTTTTGATGAAGTAACAGAGGAGGTTGATGAAGGGAATGTGGTGGAGGTTGAGTATATGGATTTTAAGAAAGCATTTGATAAAGTACCACATAAAAGGCTGATTAACAAAATTGATGCTCATGGAATTAGGAAGATCAGTGTTGAGTATTCACAGAGTAAATCTCCATGAGGTCTTGTTGAAATTTTATTTTCACTTCCCAACAGAGAGGGCAACAATAACAAAATTGAGGCTCACGGAATTAGGAGGGGAGGTGTTGTGTCGTCACAGAGTAAATCTATATGAGGTCTTTACTGGGAGCAGCCATGTTGAAACTTTATTCACACCTCTCAATAGAGAAGGTGGCAGAGAGGCAGTATAGCAGTATACAAATGCTTATCTATCACAATGCAATCAGCTAGTTCAATACAATACACCACAGTCAGTGTCCAATTGGATTAAAAAAAAATTGACTTCAGGACAGAAAACAGTGAGTCATAGTGCTAGGACCACTATTATTTTTTGCTATATATAAATAACTTGGATCTTGGAATACAGAGTAAAATCTCAAAATTTGCTGATGACACCAAACTTGGAGGTGTGGCAAATAGTGAGAATGATATGAACTGCCTGCAACAGGACATAGATAGGCTAGCAGAATAGACAGACAGGTGGCAGATGGAATTTAATACTGACAAGTGCCGAGGTGATGCATTTTGGCAGAAGGAATAGGCAAGATACATTTAATGGCACAGCTCTGAAGAGTGTGCAGGAACAGAGGGACCTGGGGGTGCATGTGCATCGATCTTTGAAGGTGGCAGGACATAATGAGAGAGTGGTTAGTAAAGTATATGGGATCTTGGGCTTCATAAATAGAGGCATTGAATACAAAATGAGGGAAGTTATGCTGAGCTTTAATAAAGCTCTGGTTAGAACCCAACTGGAGTATTGTCTCCAGTTCTGGTCACCACACTTCAGGAAGGATGTGAGGGTCCTTGAGAGGGTGCAGAGGAGATTTACCAGAATGGTTCCAGGGATGGGGAATTTTAATTACTAGGTTAGGTTGGAAAAGCTGCAGTTGTTCTCCTTCGAAAAAAGATTGAGGGGAGATTTATTACAAGTGTACAAGATTATGACAGGCTTGGATAAGTTAAGCAAGGAAAAACTGTTCCCATTAACTAATGGTACAAGGACTAGGGGACATAGATTGAAGGTTTTGGGCCACAGATCCAGGGGGAATATGAAGAAGAACCTTTTTGCGCAGCGGGTGTTAATGACCTGGAATTCACCAAAGGTGGTGGAAGTGGAGACAATCAATGACTTCAAAAGAAATTGGATGGGCATTTGCATGAAATGAACTTGCAGGACTATGGTGATCGAGTGGGGGAGTGGGAGTGACAGGATAGCTCCGTGGAGAGCCAGCATGGACTCAATGTGCCGAATGGCCTCCTCCTGTGCTGTAAATGACTCTAAGATAAGAGCTCATGGTGCTGGGGATGATATATTAGCATGGATAGAGGACGGGCTAACTAACAGGAAACAGAGAGTCGGGATAAGTGGGTCATTTTCAGGATGGCAAACTGTAACTAGTGGAGTACTGGAGGGATCAGTGCTGGGGCCTCAACTATTTATGATCTATATTAATGTCTTGGATGAAGGGACCGACTGTATTGTAGCCAGATTTGCTGATGATACGAAGGTAGGTAGGAAATCAAGTTGTGAGGAGGTTACAAAGAGTCTGCAAGGGGATATAGATAGGTTGAGTGAGTGGGCAAAAATTTGGCAGATGGAATATAATGTGGGAAAATGTGAGGTTGTTCATTTTGGCAGGAAGAACAGAAAAGCAGAATACTATTTATATGGCAAAAGACTGAAGAATCAAAACAGAAAGTGCTGGAAATACACAGCAGGTCTGGAAGCATCTGTGGAGAGAGAAACAGAGTTAATGTTTCAGATCTGTGACCTTTCATCAGAACAGCAGCTCCCACCATTCGAGGCCTTCCACCATAGGCTGGCAATGGTCTCTGCTCCTTGCTCTTCCCCTTCAGGGAAACCAACAATCACCCAACAAAATCAGAATGGCTGACTTCCAGAGGTGGCACTGAGGCCTTGCCTTGGTGCTGCTTGCTTTAACCAGTTGGGGATCTGAAGCCCCTGTGATCCCCGTTCACTGACTGTAAAGTGCCAAACTCCGCATAAAATCCCAGACAGGTACATGCAAATTATTCTCAACTACCTTGTCAATGTGCTTAATTACAATCCTGCTACGTCGTAGTGGCAGTGCCACCTTGGATCTTTCCCACCGCATGTAAAATGTAGAACCAACGTCACAACATCGATGTTCCAGCTGAGAGCGTCCCCTACCAATGTTTCGCCCCCCCCTCCCCCTCCCCAACCTCCTATCCCACTCCTGAGGGCCCCATAAAATTCAGACCACCATGTGCAGATCCCACTTCTATGCTTCAGTGTCACAGTGCCAGTATCTGAGCCAGTGGCTGCACATGTCAGATCAAGTGACTGTGTTTCTTCCTCCTCAGTCTGCTCTTCCTGTTAGCCTTCCGTCTCAGGCCCCACTGCCTGGCCAGAAGGCAATTTTTGGGTATTTGAAAGCATAAGTTCACAAGGGGAGATTCGGAGGGAAATAGGGAAGGGGGGAAAGCAAGAGGTGCCTGGTCATTCCATCTGCAGCTTGTATGTCGTGACAGATAGCAGGATGAGGGTGAAGTGGGATTTGACAAGATTCATCCTCAATGGTTTCAGCGACACCTCTGGCCACGGTCTCAGTGACAGCCACTCCAGTTATTCCCAGCACCGTCTTCTCCATGGGGGTCAACACATGTAGCCATGCCTGTTGATTGTGGGCCACTTTGTCCTGCAAAAGAGAGGGATATGCGTCCGTGAGTGTTTTGCGATGTGTTTGGGGTGATGGGTGTGTCACAGTTGAAAAGTTGGCATTATGTGCAGGCTGTGAGATGTGAGTGTGTGAAAATTGCAGCAGTGCTAAATGTGTGAGGGTGAAGTGAAGCATAAGAACATGGGTATGAGTCACGGTTGATATAGATTGTTCGTAGGTGAGTGAAGGAGGTGTGGTGAATGGAGCAGTGTGTGAGGTCATTAAACTTCTTGCGGCACTGCATCCAGCTCCTTGGCACCAGACTGTTGGCATTGACTACCACCGACACCTGCTCCCACTGCCTTCTGAGCACTTGTCTGGAGGGCCTCCTGGCTCCTGAGGCTTGCACCAGCACAGCGACTCCAGTGCTGGGGGCATACTCTCTTGCCATTTTGAAGGCCTTCAACTGTTCTGCAAGCAGTTCCAGTCCTTGCTGCAGCCAGAATGAACCTCCTCTTAAAGATGTACAATCTGCCTTTAAATATTGCAGGCTAGCTTTAGGTGGCGCTAGACTCGCACAACCTTGGGCCCCCTGCTGAGCATGCAGCCACTCAACGGTATGTTCTGCACTGAGCTGCTTGTCACAATCATGGAAATGAGCAGGCAACACGGAGTTTGCGTGCGATCTGCTTTAATTTGATCACATCGTGATCCCTGCGCCTGATTTCGGGGCTGTGCAACTTCTTCTGATCTGACCCCGAGTTCTAAACTCTTCAGCCAGGGCAGTCAGCCTCTCAGTATCTACCCTGTCAAGCCCTCTAAGAATGTTTCTATGTTTTAATGAGATCACCTCTCATTCTTCTAAACTCCAGAGAATATCGGCCTCTTGCTTTCCCCCCTTCCCTATTCTACTCAATCTCTACTCATGGGATTGCATTCTCATCCCAGGAATAACGCCTGTTCATCAGGAGTCCATGAGCAAATAAAGGTGTTCCATACTGATGAGTATGAGTCAAGGAAGGAAATAGTTGTATTGGTGACTAAAATCTTGATCACTGGGCAGGCTTGAAGGAAGATTTTAAAGGAGAGGTGGAGAGGTTTAGGGAGAGAATTAAATAGTTTCGAGAGTTGACGGCATGGCTGTTAATTGTGGGATGAAAAAAGTGGGGATGCTCAAGAAGTCAGGATTGGAGGGATACAGAGTTCTTGGAGGTTTGTAGGGCTGGTGAGGCTACAGAGATAGGAAGAGGAAAGTCCATGGAGGGATTTGAACACGAATGAGAATTTTAAATTCAAGGTATTGGTGGACTTGGAGCCACAACGTAAGTCAGTCAGCAAAAGGGTGATAGGTGAGTTGGTATGAGTTAGGATATGAGGAGCAGAGGGCTGAATTTTACCAACTCCCCGATGTCGGGGGCCATGGCGGGGGGTGGGGGGGTTGAAGAAAATTCATCTGGGAGAGGCCCACCATGCTGCCCGACACCGGGAAAGCCTGGGCCCATATTGCCGCCGGTGGTGAGGCCACAGGGAGGCCCCCCCACCCACCCACCCCCCATCCCCCTCCCCCCACCACCACCACCACTGCTTGGGGATGGGAACCCAATTTCAATAGGCATAGCACTACTTACCTTGTCACATTATGCATTGCACTGCCCCTTTGTAAACAGTATTCAGGTGAACGGGCGGCTCTCTTGTGCCTTCCCGTTCCCGACCAATAAAAGCTGGCAGCCAGAAGTTGCAGTGCTTGGAGCCTGTGAAGGTTAGTGTTGCGAGATGGGTCTCATCTCGACAGGCATGTCGGGAGGTCGGGGGGGCGGGGGGGGGAATGGTATTACTGGGGGTACAACTCTGCAGGCATGAAGGGAGCTACTGCATACCCTTCCTCCGTATAGGGGGGCACGCTGCGTCATTGAATGTTTGTGTGAGTGAAGGAGCAATGGCACTCCGGAACCCTATGTGTGTGGAGGGTGCCATAACTGGTAGGTGCTTAAAGGTAATCTGGCTGGTGGGCCAATTGATGCAACTGCTACAATCTGAATGTGGTCATGCTGTGCCAGTCTTAGTGAAAGCTAAGACGGGCAATGCCATATCACGTCACATAGTCGATGCATGAAAGCACCTGATGTCCCAGCCAACATCATTCTTTGCCCTGTTAGGTACCTTTGAAGAAGTGAAGGATCCGAATTTAATTGCAACTTGGAGTTGGAGATAGTGCACCCTGTATTCATTGATCTGCTTGTCGTGAGGAGCCATATGCACCACAGGCAAAGCCAGCAGGCAGGGGCGTCCCAAGTGGAAGCCCCCGGTCGTGAGCAGCAGCAGCCCCCAAGGTGAACCTGCCACTATAGAACGCCGTGCATCTTCAGGTCCCGCATGACATACCTGCCCTGTCTGAGCGCCAGTGTCAAAGGTGACTGCAGATGTCGAGAGAGGCGGTAACACATCTCTGTGCCCTGCTGAACGATGAACTGCAGCCAATGGGCTTTGGTGGACATCTTATGCCTGTTGCCCTCAAAGTGGCAGCGGCTCTTAACTTTTACGCCTCTGCATCATTTCAGGGACCCACCGGCGACCTATGTAGGGTGACACAGTCAGCAATGCACCGCTGCATCAGGGAGGTCACCAATGCCCTGTACCGGAGGGCCGGTGACCATGTCCACTTCAGGACAGACCCTGAGAGCCAGGCTCCGTCCTGGGATTCCCACAAGGTGCAAGGGGTCACAGACTCCACCTATGTGGCCATCAAGGCTCCTGCCGGGAGACCTCCTGCATACCTAAACTGAATGGGCTTCCACTCGTTCAATGCGCAGCTTGTATGTGATCACTGGAAACGCTTCATGCAAATCTGTGCCCGCTTTCCAGGCAGCTGCCATGATGCCTTCATCCTGCGCCAGTCCCAGGTGCCGTTGCTGTTCACTGAACTGGCTCACATCGAGGGGTGACTTCTTGGAGACAAGGGCTACCCCTTGCAGAAATGGCTCCTGAAATTGGGGAGAAACCCGATCAGTGATGCAGAGGAGAGATACCACACCAGCCATGGCGCTACAAGAGCCACCATTGAGCAGGCGATTGGCATGCTGAAAATGCGCTTCCGCTGCCTGGATAGATTGGGTGGTTCCCTGCAGTATGAACTGGAATAGGTAGCTCGCATCGTTGCTGTCTGCTGTGCTCTGCACAACTACGCACTCAAGAGGGGGGAGGCCTTGCAGGATGAGGAGAGATGTGAGCAGGACTCCTTCTTAGACGATGTGGATGCAGAGGGCTTGCAGCAGGTAAGGTGCATGGGAGGAAAGAGAGCATCCAGGTGCCACATGCAGAGCGAGCAGCGAGCAAGGAATGCACAGCAATGCCTATTGATCAATGGTTCTCTGTGCCATAACGACCAGCATGTGCTCTGCAAGCCACACAGCACCCTTGTTCACCTGTTGTGCAGCACCCCGCATCTGCAAGATCTTTGTCTCCACCATTACTGGCAGCAGCAGACTGAGCCATTGTCCATGTTACTGCATTCATGGAGATGCACAGGAGTAATACTGGAATGGCAATGATGTTATTCCATACATTGACAGTTCTGAAAGGCCAACGATATAATGGGAGGTGACACGCTCAGTACATGCTCGCACAGATCATTCACACAGTAAAAACGACATACATGTTAGTGAAGAACATTCAGTGATTGAACTTTTTACAGTGTTGTGTCACCCATGCAGACCCATTTGTGTCATGTTTGTTTTGAGACACTTGCAGGTGCTCCTTCATGGTGCCAAATCTGCGCTTGCGGCCTGACTGGAGGAAGAATGCCCTTTGGTTTTGGATAACATCAGTGGCCGTCCTCTGTGCACACGAGGCCTGGAGGGGCCGGGCTGGCTGGGGGAATCCTGTGTCAGTGCAGAATTCTCCTCAAACGTTGTGGCTGCTGGAGCTTGACTCACTGGTGAAGGGGCGAAGGGCCGGTGTCCACATTGGAATCACCTTGAGGGGCGACCCCAGATCATAGAGTCATTGAGTTATACAGCACAGAAACAGCCATCAAGACTATCAATTCTAATCCCATTTTCCAGCACTTGGCCCGTAGCCTTATATGCTATGGCGTTTCAAGTGCTCATCTAAATACTTCTTAAATGTTGTGACGGTTCCTGCCTCTACCACCTCTTCAGGTAGTGTGTCCCAGATTCCAACCACCCTCTGGGTGAAAAGATTTTTCCATAAATTTCCTCTAAACCTCCTGCCCCTTACCTTAAATCTATGCCCCCTGGTTATTGACACCTCCGCTAAGGGAAAAAGTCTCTTCCTATCTATCCTATCTATGCCCCTCATAATTTTGTATACCTCAAGCAGATCCCCCCTCAGCCTTCTCTGCTCTGAGGAAAACAGCCTATCCAGTCTCTCTTCATAGCTGAAATCATCCAGCCAGGCAACATCCTGGTGAATCTCCTCTGCAGCCTCTCCAGTGCAATCACATACTTCCTATAGTGTGGTGACCAGAACTGTACACAGTACTCCAGCTGTGGCCTAACTAGCGTTTTATACAGCTCCATCATAACCTCTCTGCTCTTATGTTCTATGCCTCAGCTGATAAAGTCAAGTATCTCATATGCCTTCCTAACCACCTTATCCACCTTTGCTGCTGCTTCAGTGATCTCTGGACAAGTACACCAAGGTCCCTCTGTACTTCCCAGGGTCCTACATCCATCGTATGTTCCCTTGCCTTGTTAGTCCTCCCAAAATACATCACCTCACACTTCTCAGGATTAAATTCCATTTGCCACTGCTCTGCCCATCTTACCAGCCCATCTATATCGTCCTGTAATCTCAGGCTTTTCGCCTCACTATTTATGACACCATCAATTTTCGTGTCATCTGCGAACTTACTGATCATACCTCCTATATTCACGTCTAAATCATGAATGTACACTACAAACAGAAAGTGTCGCAGCACCGATCCCTGTGGTACACCGCTGGTCACAGGCTTCCAATCACAAAAACATTGACCATCACCCTCTACCTCCTGCCACTAAGTTAATTTTGGATCCAATTTTCCAAATTGCCCTGGATCCCATGGGCTCTTACCTTCTTAACCAATCTCCCATGCAGGACCTTATCAAAAGCTTTACTGAAGTCCATGTAGATTACATCAACCACTTTACCCTCATCTACACACCGAGTCACCGCCTCGGAAAATTCAATCAAATTTGTTCGACACGATCTCCCCCTGAAAAAGCCATGCTGACTCTCTTTGATGAATCCCTGCCTCTCCAACTGGAGATTAATCCTGTCCCTCAGAATTTTTTCCAATAGTTTCCCTCCCACTGGTGTTAGACTCACCGGCCTGCAATTACACGCAGGCTCGCCTCCTCCATCTCAGGGCTCGTTTGAATCTCTCTGCTGTCCCGGGAAGGACCAGGGACAGTCTCCATGCCCCTGGTCCCTCTCTCGCCTAGCCATTGCTACGTGGATCTGATAGCCTCGGCGAAAGATTGCAGGTCAGCGTGTATTAATGGAATCTTACTCACCAAGAGGGCCGCAATCCACTCCATGGACGAAGCCATGCCCTCAAATGCCTGGGACATGGCCGCTGTCATGGCCTGGATGGACGCCCCCATTGTCCGCTCAAGGCTGCGTACGGCCTTTGGCATCTCCACTAGATGTTGCTCCAGCATACCCTGTGCTGTCGACAACAGAGGGTCATCAGTAACCTGGGGCTTAGCCTGGGCCTGGTACCCACAGCCCTCTGTCAGGGGCTTCGGCTGTCTCAGCCTCAGTCAGCTGCTCGGACACATGTGCAGTGCCCTCACCACCTTGTGACCCAGACTCTAAGCCCGATCGAACTCCCACCGAGGTGACTGTATCTGCACCAGTGGAAGGTGCAGGAGTGTCATGGGACACTCCGTCCTCTGAGGATGTCTCTGCCTCTGAGGTGTGGGAGGAGTCCTGGGCCACCGGGTTCGATTCAGAGTATTGACCTGCAAGGTACAATGTGAAGAGCACACTGTCAGTCTTTATGGTGCGCATGTAACAATTATTACAGTATTGTCACCCAGGACTCCGAGCTCAACGTTACCGACTGAATGGTCCATATGTTTAGCTGCAAGATCCAGGGCCTCCACCTCAGCCTTTGACAGCAGTTGGACATCTGGTACTCCTCCACCAGTACTATTTGCCTCCCGAGCATTGTGGGCCATCTTTGGCTAGAGGAGAGAGGAGGGAGATATTAAGCATGGAAAAGCGACAACACGATACATATCACTAGAGGGGTGCTGGACCCAGAGGTGGGGAAGGCTCAGTCTGCACAACTGGGTGAGCCTGTCATGTAGGTGCCACGCTCTGAACAGCAGACAAGGGTGAGTTCTTTCATCCATTCATGTCATGTCATTCCTCCCTGTCCGACTTCCCTGTCTTTGGCATGGTACTGGCACACATGTGCCTCTCTGTGTGGGGACACCCTGGTTTTGTGGAGCCATGAAACAAAGTGCAGCACTGGACCCAGTCATGCCGGATGCCCCCATGGCTACTAACCTCCTCTGCCACCTCCAGCCAGGCTGCCTTGGTCAGGCGGCAGGGCCTCTTCTTACCACCTCTGGGGAAAAGGACCCTCTGACTTGCCCTCACAGCCTGGAGGAGAATAAGCAGGGAGGCATCACTGAAATGTGGGGCCACCCTGGACGCGCCTCTGCCGTATTCAGATTTTTCTGCGGTCCTTTAACTCCACTAGTTACTCCACAGGTCTAACTGCTCTCAGTTGTAGCTGTCAAACTTATTCTCAGCATTTGAAACTAATGCAGGGCTGGCTGCCATTTAAATAGAGCTCCAGCACCTGCTCCTCATGACCCCAATGCCGATCACGGTGGCGTCAATCTCGCCCCTCCACTGCACTCCCTCGGCAGCTCCACGACAAGTGGTCTGCGCAGGTGGACCATCAGCTCGCTGGGCTGGTAAAATTCAGCCCAGAATTTTGGATGTACTCACATATGAAGGATGGAAGGCTGTCAGGAGAGCATTAGAATAATCGAGTCTGGAGTTAAAGCATGGATTAGAATTTCAACTGCAGATTAGCTGAGGCAAGGGTGGAGATGAGCGATGGTAGGGAGGTAGAAGTAGGCAGCCTTTGTGATGGAGAGAATATGAGCTCAGCTCAGGGTCAAATAGGATGTTTAGGTTGTGCAAAGTCTGGTTCAGCGTGAGACAGTGGCCAGAAAGGGGGATGGAATTGGTGGTGAGGGAATAGAGTTCATGGTGGGGGCTGAAGACAATGACTTCAGTTTTACCAATGGGAAGAAATTAAGGCTTAGCTACGACTGGATGTCAGACAGGCAATCTGACTGCATAGAGGTGGTGGAGGGGTCAAGAAGGTGGTGGTGAGGTAGAGCTGAGTGTCCTCAGCGTACACGTAGAAGCTCATGTCATGTTTTCGGTTGGTGTCAGTGAGAGGCAACATGTAGCTGAGCAACAGCAGGATGCCAAAGATAAGAAGCTTGGGGGAATACCAAAGGTAATGGTACAGGGTGGGAAGACAAGCCATTATAGGGGATAATTGAGTGGAACCAAGTGAGGGCAATCCCACTAAACTAAACAACAGAGGAGAGGCATTGGAGGAGGATGGTGTGGTCAACTGTGTCAAAGGCTACAGTGAAGTTGAGAAAGTCAAGAAGAGATAGTGATGGGAGGGATAGTGTACCACGGTAACGGTCACAGAGGATGCCATTTGTGACTTTTCAGTGCTGTAACAGGGGCAGAAACCCAATTGGAGAGATTCAAACATGGGGTTGCAGGAAAGATGAGCACAGATTTGTGAAGCGAGAACACATTCAAGGCCAGTTGGAGATGGGGCAGTCGTTTTGTAAGGTTGGAATAGCTGAGGATGAGTTTTATGAGCAGGCGGTTAGGACAGCCAATTTGAAAGGGAATGTAACAATATCTGAGAAGAGGGAACCATTTACAATTTCAGCCAGCAGGGAGGCAGGAAGGGAACATAGGAACAACAGTAGGCCATTCCACCACTCAAGCCTCTTCCACTAATCTATGAAATCACGGCTGATCTGATGAGATTCTGCCTGATCTGTAGTTAGGTGGTCAGCAGTTTAGTAGGAATAAGGCTGAGAAAATAGGAGCTGGGTTTCATGGACAAGATATGCTTGTTGGGGGCATGAGGAGAGAAAAATATGGGGGAAGCGAGAGATGCGGCAGTAACAGCTGAAGAAATGGTCTGAAACTTAATGACAGAAGTGTCCGTGAGCTCTTCACACTTATCGCTCATTCGACCTTCTTTATAATATGTACGAAATACATGTACAATGCAACTGGATTGAATGGCAAAACAAAATTGCAAGTCTACCACATGACTCAAACTGAAATGATAGGAAGCTTTATTTGACTATTTGATACCAGAAAATAACATATCATATCACATAATGTTATATGGTCATATGACAGTTTGTGCACTGCAACTGAATAAAAGATCATCGACCTAAGGCTGTTCACTTACCATCATCATAGAGTAACTTTAGATCACATGATCTAGATTCTACGCTATGTTGGTTGATGACGACGTCATACAATGCATACTAAACTTTCATTTTAGAAATATTACAGATCTTGATAAATATCATTCTTCCTGAGTGTTCAAGGAAGTATTTAGAAAATTAAGGCTAATACGTGATCAAATGAAGATTACAAGTAAGTTTATGTCAAACATTTGCCTTTAGTATTATGGCAGAACTTTATTAGTTAAAAAAACTTGTGAAAAGGTTGGCATGAATATAATGCAGGGAATGCAGCTTTCTAGTCATGCCAACTTATTTGATGAAATTAATGAAGAGAGAAATTTCATCCCTAATGATAGTGTGAGATAATTAAAAATGGCACTAATTTTCTCAAACTGAATCACCGCCTGCATGGAGTGTAAAGGTATACACCATATCCAGAGCCTGACACACTAGCATACAGCTTCAGAGGCTTTGATGCCTCAAAATTAATTTTTGTTCTTGCAGAAAGCATTACAGATCCAGGAGAACAGTACAGCTTTCATGAGTTCAATTAACCTATGACCCTGTTGGAACAATCATGTCCCATTATTTTGTTGCAGGGTGAAGAAAATCATACGTTTGCTATTGCTGTCTTGATTTGAAGCACTGCACCCTATTTTTCACACCACAATGTTTTAGTATACTTAGAAGAACATAAGCGATGAACAATGTATATTTAATTTTGGTACTGGAATCCTGAAACGGCTGTTACCTAAGTAATAATTTATACAATAATAATGCTACAGATCCACCTTTCATCTTCATTCCGTTCAGGTCTATTTACTTCATCTGTCTCTCCCAATAGGTTTTAAATGTTGTAAACATTTAAGTTAAAAAAAGCAGAATAATTTATTAATAGCTACTTTAGTCTAATTTTAACCTAGTTCAACTACTTTAAACATTGACTTATTCCACGTCTGATTAAAAGAGCCCCAACTTTCCCTTATATGGGTGCAAGTCTATCTATGAGCTTTAAGTTAGACACTGAAGGGGCACAATTTGCCACTTTGGGAAAGGATTTCATCTGACTGCTTTTCGTTGCAAAATCAAAAACATGCTTCTTATACCTGTGTTTATGGATCTGCTACTAATAATAGAGAAAAACCTTCTCTTTTGTGTTCATACACATTCATTCTTACACGCAATTTCTTGTTCTTAAAATAAATAGGAAAGTATATGTTAATGAGATAATAGTGATATGGGTGTGCCTCAGCAGTTATCGTGCAGTCACAGGAGAACATAAGAAATAGGAGCCTGTCCACCATTCAGTGAGATCATGGTTGATCTTCTACCTCAACTCCACCTTCCTGCACTATCTCCATATCCCTTGATTCCCTTACTATCCAAAAATCTCACCTATTCACAGTCCGAAATAGCCAACCCCTTATTCTGAGACTAGACTCCGCAGCTTGGGGAAACAGCCTCCCAGCATCTATCCAGTCACGCCCCTTAAGAATGTGGCATGTTTCAATGAGATCATCTCTCACTCTTCTAAACTTGAGGGAATACAGGCCTAGTCTAGTCAATCTCACCTCACAGAAGAATCTCCCCATCCCAGGAGTCCATCTAATGAACTTTCTTTGCACCCCCTCTAAAGCAAGTACCTCCTTAGGTTAGAAGACCAAAATGGTACACAGTACTTCAAATATAGTCTCACCAAGGCCCTACATAATTGCAGTAAGACTTCTTTACACCTATCCTTTTGTATTAAAGGCTAACATATCATTAATTTTCCTAATTGCTTGCTGTACCTCTATGTAAACCTTCTGTGGTTCATGCAGGACACCCAGATCCCTCTGAGTACCAACATTTCCCAGTCTCTTGCCATTTAAAAAAATATTCTGCTTTTCCATTTTTCCTACCAAAGTGGACAATTCACATTTCTCCACAGTATAATTCCAACTGCCACATTCTTTCCCACTCACTTAACCTGTCTATATCCCTTTGCAGCCTCTTGCTATCCTCCTCACAGTTTACTCCCCCCCCAGCTTTGTATCGTCAGCAAACTTGATCACATGACACTCAGTCCGCTCATCTAACTCATTGCTATAGATTGTAAATAGCTAAGGCCTAAGCACTGATCCTTGTGGTCTCCCACTAGTTACAGCCTGCCAACCTGATTTTTTCTGTCCATAACCAATTCTCAATCCATTCTAATATATTCCATCCAATCCCATGACTCCTAATTTTGTGCTTTTTGAAAATCCAAATACACTACATGCACTGGTTGCCCCCTTTTTACCCTGCTAGTTACAACCTCAAAAACTCTACTTTGTCAAACATGATTTACTTTTGATACATCCATGTTGACTCTGGCCAATCACAGTCCAATTTTCTAATTTCCCTGTTACCATTTCCCTAATAATAGGTTCTAGCATTTCCTTATGACTGATGTCAGACTAACTGGCCTAGTGTTCTCAGTTTTCTCTCTCCCACCTTTCTTGAATAGCGCGGTTATGTTTGCTACCTTCCAGTCTGTGGGGACAATTCTAAAATCAAGGGAATTCTAGAAGATCAAAACCAATGTATCCACTATCTATGTAGCCACCTTTTAAAATTCTAGGGTTTAGGTCCTCCACCCCAAGAGATTTGGTGGCTTTTAGTCTCATTCATTTCTCCAGTACTATTTCTTCAAGAGCAATGGAGGCATTAGGCTTCTCTTGCATGCAAGTGACCATTTAACCCATTTAGTATATATTTAAAAATATATTTGTGTATTTTGTGCTAATGGAAAATGACAAAGTAATATTAAAAAAAAGGACCCAAATGGATAGATGCTCGTGTGGGCCTCAGAAAAATACAAGAACACATGAAATGAAAGCAGCTCAGTGTCTCGTTAATTCTATTTCTTGAACGGAAAAATTACAATTCACTCAACTGACTCAATCTCTCCAGGAAAGGTTTTGTAAAATATCTTCTTTCAAAACTCCAGAAATCTGTCTAACCTAACAGCCACATAATACACCCTAAACTACTTTTCCGATGATACTTCCACAGTTCCAACAGCACAGGAATAAACATGGTTCACCAAACATTCTGTTAATATTTATTTCTTAATTTGTTCTTAATTTTGAATTCATCACCTTATCAAAGGTATTAATTTACAGAATGTTAATTCTTTGTCCAAAAATCTATTCTATAAATCACTAACTATTATGAGTGGGAAATAATCTCCTAAACTCCAGTTGTGATTGAAGATGGTCAATTTAGCTTGCAGAATGACAATTCGAATTCCATTTTTCACCCATCATTTGGGAAGAAAATAATAATACATGTTCCAAATGTTAATCCAAAGGCTCCAAACCCATCTACTGACTAAATAGCTGTCAATAGTGGAGTGCAATTTCTTTAAGTAATTCGTGTTATTCCCTTGAACCCAATGCACAAGAGAAAATCTGAGCTCCAAAATACCTGTCTCACTGGATTGTTTTCTAAAATGAATTACTGCTTTTATCTATGCCATTTTCAGCTGTATTGTAATGATGCAATTTGAGAACGTAAAGTAACATGTCATGTATTTGAATATTGAACAGTCACATTCTTGACCTTATCCACCTTTGGTTGAACTGTTTCCAAATGTTATGTTAGTCATATTCAGACTGCAAAGGTGTTTTACAATATTTGTGGATTTCAGCTCACAGGATTATTTAATACTTATTGAAAAAGTAGTATTTGCAGCCCAAAGATTATTAGCCTTACAGCCAGTACAAAAAAAGTCTGAGAAAAAAATAGAGGCATTCAAAATTATGAGGGGTTTTGATAAAAGTAGATAGGGAGAAACTGTTTCTACTGGCAGAAGAGTTGGTAACCAGAGTACACAGATTCAAGATAATTGGCAAAATCCAGGAGTGAAATGAGAATTGTTTTTGCACAGTGAATTATGTTCTGTGCATTGCTTGCAAGGGTGGTGGAAGCAGATTTCAATAGTAACTTTCAAAAGGGAATTGAATATATCCTTAAAAATGAAAAAATTGCAGGGCTATGGGGAAAGAGCAGGGGAGTGGGACTAATTGGACACTCTTTCAAAGAGCTGGCACAGGCTCAATGGGCCAAATGGCCTTCTTCTGTGCGGTATCATTCTATGATTCTATAACACAATAATGGAGCTCATTAGAAGATGATCAAAATTGTCTTAGAAGAATGAATCTCAGGTGTGTCCATGTAAAAAATAAGAATTATAGTTTACTCACAAAAGTAATGCTCATTAGTATTAAACATGACATATCATTAGTTTGCAATGAGAATTTTTTTGGTGCAGGTAAAATATGGTTACGCTCAGAATACTATGATATTAGAAATGTTCTTTGGTTCAGCACATTTTCTCATGGTTCGAAGCTATGTTATCCAGCTTTATATTAGGAGCATGCACACAGTTTGAAAGCTGCATAATGTGTTCAAAGGGCTGAAAGGCGTGGATTTTAATTTTCCCTTCAATAGTACATGCTGTGACTGCAAATCCTAAGAATTCCACCCAGACTGAATTAGATAGATAGCATGTAAGGAAGTGAACCTAACCATTCATTACAGGTTCACCTGTGCCACAGAATGCAGAATAAAGGTAAAACCCATACAAATGTCAAACACTTTCTCCTAATGTGACTGGTGTCGATAGAACCACTCACCAATTACATTTCCAACTGGTCTTTCTACAACTGTATATTTTGTCCTTTTCAGTATAAATGTCCCCGAGTCACTATTGTGCTGAGCATTAGAGATATGGTAAAATGCAGGTAATACAATGACATTTAAACCCTGAGCTAACACTTAGAATTACTTAAAATTTTTAATATAAAAATAGATGACCACCACTAGAACTAAAAGTTGAAAATAAAACTAGAATTTTGCTTTTTTTGAGTGTCTTAAATGGCTGGCAACTGTAGGACGATAACTTGTTAAAGAACCTATTAAGAAAACATGGAACAACAGGCAATCAGAAGAGCATTAGGGATAATCAGACATACATACATGACCATTTTCATTGGATCAGGATCAGCAGCAAAAATCAGGGTAACAAATAATAATAATACCCCTAAACAGCAAAGTCAGAGACCTTAACCTTCCTACATCTTTCTTCAGTTGTGATTGGCAACACGGCACATATCACATGTTTTTATTAAAAGTACAATATTAAATCCCTTTGTTACCAAAAATTTTGATTTTTTTCACCAGCTGGTCATTTATAATGTTTGTGTAGTCATTTGTTCTGTATGCTCTACAACACTCCAAATTTCTCATTGTTTACAATGAAAGCCAATTATAAATCCATCTGTTAACAAACCTGCATATTTCATATTTTCTAATTGACAATCCAACACAGTGGTTGGTTGGTTGCGGGGAACTGCACCACTAAACCAACAACATTCATGCATCATTCAAGCACTGCCATTAATGAACTTCACTGTTAGTTTATGAGTCTCTGTAAAAAGATAGAACAGATACACTTCTTACTATCCAGAACGTTTTGCAGCCATTCCTTTTGCTTTGTGGAAACTGTAAAAGTAGAACTTAGATATTAAAATCAGAATTAATGTATAAATCATAACAAGTCCAGACCAAGTCTTTATTAAATCCGGTTTTTTTTAGCTGCATAAAATAAGCAGAGAGGATGATGTCTTGTTTATGGAAACAAAGCCAACTGCAGACGAGCAATCTTCAGAGTTTTTCTTTTCATCTGAGGTCTGGGTGAATATAAAGCAACCTGGCACTGGTTAACTGTACCTGAATGGCACCTGGTGGTCTTTGGGTAAAGGGGCAGCAGGCTAAGTACCTCTTTCTGCTTTAAAAATGTAACTGTTCCAAAATGGAGTTGTGTGTTTGATGACGTATCCAAAAGGAAAAGAGTGTTTGTCCTTGATTTTAAGGTAGTGTCTCTATTGTATGTCACAGATTATCTCCACTGTCTTTGCAGTACCAGGAGTAGAGAGATGACAAATATGGCCAGCCAGTGCGGGCAGGGTCTGACTGCTGTAGAACCTTTTGGCTCACTCTTGTTGGGCCCTGGTGGAGCCTCAGTTGTTGAAAAGTCAAACTCTGGAGGACACATTTCATCGGTGCAGCCGCTACCACTCCCGGAGCCGCTAGCTTCATCAACTGAAAAGAAAAATGGTTCCAGTGAAAATTGACTATTTGATGAGAGGGACTTCCTAAAGAGCATGGACCTGAAATTCCACTGGGCTTTTTTTCTGCATTCTGAATAGTACTGTGAGCCATGCCTGCTACCAGGAAAAGCAACAGAACATATTACCACATCAGCTGTCCCAGCGGCTGGGATCAACAGCAGGGTTTAGGTCCCCGAAAATGAGGGGCAGATTTTAAACGAAAAGCTATTAGCAGTCCCATTACAGAGGGAGCCTTATGTTCTCGCCCTTCCCTATGTCTGAAACCTCCCCAGCATGTCAACACATACCAGAACTCTCTTCCGATGACTCCATCATCTTGAGCATCTATCCCTCCCTTTGCTCCCCCATTGCAGCCAGGCCTTCACCTTCCCCCTTCTCTGCAGTCTTCCTGTAAGCCCTTCTGTCTGTCCACTTCCTTGTCCTCTCTTAGTTTCCTACTTCAAATCTACCCTTCAACCAAGCATTTGGTCATCCCTCCAAATCCCTTCTTTGGCTCAGCATTCATTTTTCCTTATATCTCTCTGAAGCATGGTAGAATATTTTAAAGTTAAAATTTCTATAGGAATGCAAGCTATTGTTGTTCTGCCAAAGCCTGAGGAACTAAGGTGTGCCTCAGTGGTTATATTATGGATATAAGCAATGATCCAACATATCCTTAGATAAAACAGAGCTTATTAAAGAATAATAGCTGCCTTGTGCCTTAATTGTCTCACGGTCCTCCATCTCATTACAAAATGCACTGGAATGCTCAGTTTTAATGATCAGTAGATTGGCAGATTAACTATTGAGTTTGTTCTAGGAATCCAAACATTTATGAAAAGACCATTCTCTCTGCCAGCAGGATGATTGATTCAATATTCTTTAGGCAATCTGGAATACTGGCCTTCAATCTGACCTTAATATAGCTAATACCTTGTGATTTAACCATTTTGAGGTAACTTACTGCTTGAAATACTTATTCCGTGATAACTCATTTCAATACTTCAAGCTAAATGACTAAAATATACCTTCATTGTCAACTGTGGACAGTTCAACTCAGTGATTTTTACCAAAATATTAAGAAATGATAATTTCCATTAAATTAGTCAAGCACAACCTGCCCTGTATAAATACTTATATTATGGACATGTAGATGACCATTGTTATGAATGAGCGCTATCAGCAGGAAACTTCATCTGCTAGTTGCGTGTGACAGGACATTGTGGTCTTGTTGCCCTTTAATTTTAATTGATGGAAATAACTCAATTTCCCAAATACCCAAGCAGGTTGTGTGCACTTAGTAAAACAACCCTTTTATGTTTTCCCACAATTGAGGTTAAGATTACCTGGCCGATAACTTTTCAGTTTGTCCATTCCTCTTCAATTTGGAGTGAATATTTTCCAACCTCGAGTGCTCTGGCACAGTTAAACACTTTCAAAGAAAATTATGCTTAGAGCTGCCACTATTTCCTCTTTAACCTTTCAGAGTTCCTGGTGACTTTTCCACTTTTAGTCCTATTAAGGTTTTGCTACAGATTACTTTTTAATATTTATTTCCAATAGTGGCTCTTATTAATAATGGTGATCTTGGTCATGTTGCAAGGACACATGCGATTCACAAAGGAAATCAACTTATATTTGTGATAACCTTGAGACTTTATGGCCACACTTCAAACAAGATTTTTTTTCTGTAAAGTGAATGTTATTGGCATGTGGGATCAGCTATGCTCTTGACCTAGGATAAATTATAATGGGGCTACATTTCATCAGTCTGCACTGCCAGTGGGAACCTTATCATTAAATTCAAATTTAAACTAAATTCAGGCATATATAACCTTTAATGATTGAAAAATTATGGTCAGCACACATCTGAACCTCTGCAATAACTGAATGTGCCACTGTGTAATCTTTCAGTGGCAGTATAGTGGTAATATCGAAGTGGGTATACTGTACATCATGGTCAAGATTTTCTTTCTGGAGAAACTAAGGAATACCTTTCCCCCAGATTCTGATTTTTGACACTATTTGGCACATTTTCCTGAATTTTGGAGTACATTTTGACTAATAAATACTTGATGATGTCACAACTACAATTAAAACACAGGAAACACACTCCCATGATGGGAACAATGAACAGCTGAGCTAGATAAGGACAGCAGAACAACCTCCCACCTAAAGTCAGAATGTAACCCGCGAAGCTGGTAACTAGTATTCTTATAATTCCATTCTGTTCCTCTGTTTTCCCTTGCCACCAGTCTGTGACGGTGCCTTGCTCCCCCATCCAGGCTGGCAATTTGTTGCCTCATTTCTCAGTACCCTAGTGGCATTTTAGTCCCTACCCCCAAATATACTGGCACTCTTTCCCCTTCCCCTCCCTCCCACTTTGATGCAGCTCCTCCCTGAACACATCTGTGGCTACTTTGAAAGCTGATGATTAAACATGGCGGCACCTTGTGGGGGAAAATCCTGATCTCACGAGACTTTCTATCCACAGTATGCAGCAGTATTCAAACACAGGACTAGGATAAGATCTGTGGCAGGATGAGGATTGGCAGTACAGATTTGACAAGTGAATGGTATAGTTCTTAGGTCCAAAGAAGTGAGCATACACTTGTCAAAAGAAATTAAAAGTCAGTTTATCTCCATATACCTTCCAATATACTCCTGTCTGTGAATGAAGATTATTAGAATAGCCACTTACTTGAATCTTGGAAGTTTACATCATTCCCATTATAGGCATTCTTCAGTTTGTTGGTCATCACTCTAAGTGCCATGATTTGCTGACGAATCATTGTATCTGGTCTAGTGATGTCTACATCTACTTCCGGGTTGTTGATCTGATTGGTTAGACCATCATTCATAATTTCAGGTAGGTACCTGCAGATTCAAATTATTACAACATATAACTTGGGCTGCATGCAACCAAGAAAGACTGACCACACATGTCAATTCAAAACTGATTTCTTTATTTTATGAAAAAAGTGTAATTGAAATTCTATTTTTGTGTCATTCCAGAAAATAAATTGATAGGTTATATTTTTCTTGTCATGAGGAATGAACCAATTTGACACACTGTAACACAGTGTTGTTATTCTATTTGGTCAAAAAAGAAAAGCTACTTTAAAAAAAAAGTTAAACACAGAAGAATTACTAGACATTAAGGGCTAGATTTCGTCCTCAGCCCAACGTTGGATTTCGCGGTGGGGTGGGCTGGAGCATTTGAGCGGCAGCGGCCACCACAGAACCCACGCCAGGATTGCCGGGCTCAATCTTCCTGGCGGAGGAGAATCTCCGTGGCAACCCCTCTATTGCTCTCAACAGGACTCTTGTTAGAATATTTAAAGTACTTCTCTGCATACATTACCACGTTATCCATCGCAATCTTTCCATCCATTCCCGATCTTCAGAACGATGTGCGGCACTCAGGCACCTTTGCTTTCCTGTCCAGGAGAAGCCTGCGCCGTGGAGGAGGGTAAGGGGTCACCGCTGCATTCTGAGTATAGATGGGGTGAGGGGGGGATAGGGTCAACCCTGCATTCAGTGTATACATGGTGGGGGGGGGGGGGTGGGGGGGAAGGGGTCAACTCTGCATTTAGTGTATACATAGTGGGGAAGGGGTCAACTCTGCATGAGCATAGGAATAGGAGGATAGAACAGCGGCACAGTGGCGCAGTGGTTAGCACCGCAGCCTCACAGCTCCAGCGACCCGGGTTCAATTCCGGGTACTGCCTGTGTGGAGTTTGCAAGTTCTCCCTGTGTCTGCGTGGGTTTCCTCCGGGTGCTCCGGTTTCCTCCCACATGCCAAAGACTTGCAGGTTGATAGGTAAATTGGCCATTAGAAATTGCCCTTAGTATAGGTAGGTGGTAGGGAAATATAAAGAGGGATAGGTGGGGATGTGATAGGAATATGGGATTAGTGTAGGATTAGTGTAAACGGGTGGTTGATGGTCGGCACAGACTCGGTGGGCCGAAGGGCCTGTTTCAGTGCTGTATCTCTAAACTAAACAGCTAAATGCATGGCTGAAGACATGGTGCAGGAGGGAGGGCTTTAGATTCCTGGATCACTGGGTCTGTTCCTGGCGAAAGTGGGACCTGTACAAGTTGGATGGGTTGCACCTGAACCAGAACGGGACCAACATCCTTGCTGGGAGGTTTGCTAGTGCCGTTGTGGGGGGTTTAAACTAATTTGGCAGGGAGATGCGATACAGAGTGGAGGTATAGTAGGGGGTGATGCACAGTCAAATACAGAAGAGAAATTAAGTTAGTCTGGAAGGCAGAGCAAATATAGACCTGTTAAGGCACAAGCGAATAATGTAAGGCTGGATTACATCTATTTTAACGCGAGGAGTCATACAAGTAAGGCAGATGAATTGAGGCCGTTGATTAACACATGATAATATGATATTATTGCTATCACAGAGACATGGTTGAGGGAAGGGCAGGACTGGCAGCTCAATATACCAGGATATAGAATCTTCAGGTGTGATGGGGGTGGGAGGGTGTAAAAGAGGTGACATTGCACTATTGATCAAGGAGTCAATTACTGTAGTAAGGAAGGATGATATCTGAGATGGCTCCTAAAATGAGGCCATATGGGTAGAACTTAAAAACAAAAAAGGGGCAATCACTTGGCTGGGAGTTTACTATAGGTCTCCAAATAGTCAGGGAGAGATAGAGGAGCAGCTATGTAGGCCAATTTCAGAGAGGTGTAAAAATAACAGGAGGCCATTTGGCCAGTTGTGTCTGTGCTGGTTCCAGGAATGAGGAACTTCAGTTGCTCCAAAGGAGCAATTCACCTATTGCCTTTCCCCCACATTCTCCCCGTAGCCCTGCACATTCTTTTCAGATAATAATCCAATTCCTTCTTGAATGCCTCGATTGAAACTGCCTCCACCACAATCTCAGGCAGTGCAATCCAGATCCTAACCACTAGCCACATGAAAAAATCTTTCCTCATGTCGCCATTACTTCTTTTGCCAATTGCCTTAAATCTGTGCCCTCTGGTTCTCAATACTTCCATCAATACGAACAGTTTCTCCCTATCTACCCTGTCCAGACCCCTCATGGTTTTGAATACCTCTATCAAATCTCCTCTCAACCCTTCTCTTTTCCAGGAAAACAGTCCCAACTTCTCCAATCTATCTACATAACTGAAGTTCCTCGTTCCTGGAACCATTCTCGTGAATTTTATTTGCACCTTCACATCCTTCCTAAAGTCTGGTGTCCAGAACTGGATGCAATACTCCAGTTGAGGCCGAACCAGTGTTTTATAAAAGTTTGAGATAACATCCTTGCTTTTGTACTCTGTGCCCCTACTGATAAAGCCCAGGATGCTATCTGCTTTATTAACCACTCTCTCAACTTGTCCTGCCAACTTCAGTGATTTATGCACATATGCACCCAGGTCCCTCTGCTCCTGCACTCTCTTTAGAATTGTACCCTTTATTTTATATTGTCTCTCCATGTTCTTTCTACCAAAATGAATCACTTCACGTTTCTCTGCATTAAATTTCATCTGCCGCTTGTCCAACCATTCCACCCACCCTACCACCTTTTGAAGTTTTATCCTATCCTCCTCAAAGTTCACAATACTTGCAAGTTTTGTATCGTCCACAAATTTCAAAATTGTGCCCTGTACACCAAAGTCTAGGTCATTAATATATGTGAGGAAGAGCAGGGGTTCTAACACCGACCCCTGGGGAAGTCCACTACAAACCGTCCTTCTGTCCGAAAAACATCCAATAACCAGTACTCTCTGTTTCCTGTCACTCAACCAATTTTGTATCCATGTTGCTACTGTCCCACTTATTCCATGGGCTCTAACTTTGCTGACAAGCCTGTTGTGTGGCACTTTATCAAATGCCTTTTAGAAGTCTATGTTTACAACATCAACTCTCTCTATTACCTCATCAAAAAACTCAAGCAAGTTAGTTAAACATGAAATAAAAACAAGAAATGCTGGAATGCTGGAACCACTCAGCAGGTCTGGCAGCATCTGTGGAAAGAGAAGCAGAGTTAACGTTTCGGGTCAGTGACCCTTAGAAGAAGGGTTAACTCTGCTTCTTTTTCCACAGATGCTGCCAGACCTGCTGAGTGGTTCCAGCATTTCTTGTTTTTATTTCAGATTTCCAGCATCTGCAGTATTTTGCTTTTATTTTAGTGACACATGATTTGCCTTTAACAAATCCATGCAGGTTTTCCTTCATTAACCTGCATTTGTTGAAGTGACTATTAATTTTGTCCCAAATTATTGTTTCGACAAGCTTCCCTACCACCGAGGTGAAACTCACTGGCCTGTAGTTCCTGGGCAGGTGAAACTCACTGGCCTGTAGTTCCTGGGCAGGTGAAACTCACTGGCCTGTAGTTACTGGGCAGCTTATCTTTACCCCCTTTTTGGAACAAAATGCTACTTTTGCAATTCTCCAGTCCTCTTGCACCACACCTGCGTCTAAGGAAGATTGAAAAATTATAGCCAGTGCCTCTGCAATTTCCACTCACTTCCCTTAGTATCCTTGGATGCATCTCATCCAGTCCGTTTTTAAAATTCATTCATGGGATGTGGGCATCATTGGCTAGGCCACCATTTATTGCCAATCTCTAACTGCCCTTGAGAAGGTGTTGGTGAGCTGCCTTCTTGAACCACTGCAGTCCATGTGGGGTAGGGACACCCACAGTGCTGTTAGGAAGGGAGTTCCAGGATTTTGACCCAGCGGCAGTGAAGGAACGGCAATATAGTTCCAAGTCAGGATGGTGTGTGGCTTGGAGGCGAACTTGCATTTGTTGCCCTTGTCCCTCCAGGTGGAAGAGGTCGTGGGTTTGGAAGGTGTTGTCTAAGGAGCCTTGCTGCATTGCTGCAGTGCATCTTGTAGATGGTACACACTACTGTCACTGAGCGTCGGTGGTGGAGGGAGTGAATGTTTGTAGATGGGGTGCCAATCAAGCAGACTGCTTTGTCCTGGATGGTGTTGAGCTTCTTGAGTGTTGTTGGAGCTGCACCCATCCAGGCAAGTGGAGAGTATTCCAACACACTCCTGACTTGTGCCTTGTCGATGGTGGACAGGCTTTGGGGAGTCAGGAGGTGAGTTACTTGCCGCAGGATTCCTAGCCTCTGACCTCCTCTTGTAGCCACGGTATTTATATGGCTACTTCAGTTCAGTTTCTGGTCAATGGTAACCCCCAGGATGTTGACAGTGGGGGATTCAGCGATCGTAATGTCATTGAATGTCAACGGGGAGATGGTTAGATTCTCTCTTGTTGGAGATGGTCAACTGCCTGGCACTTGTGTGGCATGAATGTCACTTGCTACATATCAGCCCTGGATATTGTCCAGGTCTTGCTGCATTTCTACATGGACTGCTTCAGTAATTGAGGAGTCGTGAATGGTGCTGAACATTGTGCAATCATCAGCGAACATCTCCACTTTTGACCTTATGACTGAAGGTAGGTCATTGATGAAGCAGCTGAAGATGGTTCGGCCTAGGACACTACCCTGAGGAACTTCTGCAGTGATGTCCTGGAGCTGAGATGATTGACCTCCAACAACCACAACCATCTTCCTTTGGGCTCGGTATGACTGCAACCAGAGGGGAGTTTTCCCCCTGATTCCCATTGACTTCAGTTTTGCTCAGGCTCCTTGATGCCATACTCGGTCAAATACTGCCTTGATGTTAAGGGCAGTCACTCTCACCTCACCTCTTGAGTTCAGCTCTTTTGTCCATGTTTGAACCAAGGCTGTAATGAGGTCAGGAGCTGAGTGGCCCCAATCTTATTTACTATATACATGCACAATAAACCTAATTTAGACATTATTACTTTCCCCCTTACTCTGAACCCACCTAATAACTTACTATTTCCTACTCTAGTGCTATCTGTCTCTCCCAGTATTCTGTGCATCTTTTATTCCTCTCTAGTATTACCTCCTGGTTCTCACACCCCTGCCAAGTTTGTTTAATTCCTCGCCAATAACACTATTACATTGCCCCGCAAGGAAATTGATCCTGACTCTGTTTAGGTGCAACCCGTCCGTCCTGTACAGGTTCTATTTCCACCAGAGCTGGTCCCAATGTCCCAGGAATCTAAAGCCTCCCTCCTGCACCATCTTTCCATGCAAGCATTCATCTGCTTTATCCTCCTATTTCTATACTCATTTTTGTGTGGTGCTAGGAGTAATCTGGATAGATTGGAGAAGCTGGGGTTGTTCTTAGAGAAGAGTAGGTTTGAGAGGTTCAAAATCATAAGAGGTCTAGACAGAGTAGATAGAGAGAAACTGTTCCCATTGGTGGAAGAGTCGAGAACCAGAGGACACCAATATAAGGTGATTGACAAAAGAACCAATAGCAAAATGAGGAAAAACATTTTTACACAGTGAGTGGTTAGGATCTGGAATGCACAGCCTGAGGATGTGTTGGAGGCACACACAATCATGGCTTTCAAAAAGGATTTGGATTAGCATCTGAAGAGAAAAATTTGCAGGGCTAAATGGAAAGGGCAGGGTGTGAGACCAACTGAGTTGCTATTGCAGGGAGCTGGCATGGACATGATGGGCCAAATGGCTCATTCTGAGAAGGCTGATTTGTATGCACACTGAAATGCTTGGTGCATTGACAATCCTGCCAGAAAGCCCGTGGCCATTGTCAAGGAGCATGGAGCAGTCCAGCATCAACTTGGCAGAGGGCTTTGTGCAGAGCTTTAGCCATCCTCTCCAGCATGGAAGTGGTGGTCAACTGAATGAGAACATCCGTGGACCCAATCATGATGCAGCATCTGATGACCGATGTCGCAGCTTCCATTGCAGCACAAGCAGAAGCCACCCAACATCTGGCTGCTGCAGTAGAAGCTCAGACTGAAGTCATGCAAGCTCGGCTTGCTGCCACGCAGGCTAAGACTGCTGCCGTCATAGCTACGGAAACCAGTGTTCAAAGGGGCTTGTAGGGTGTCACAGAAGTCCAGCAATCTGTCCTCTAGCACATTGCTAGGGTTACTGAAGCACTACCCTGTGAGTGTGGCAGTGGCATTGTGGAGTATGAACCAGTTGTCCTCTCTCAGGATGACAGCTTTCATCATCCCATCCCCGACAGTCCACCAATTCCCTTGCTGTTGCCTGCCCAGATTGCTGCCGCCCATGGTGAGCCGTTACAGTCGAAAGCCAGGCCAGAGCTGCTTGTGGCCATTCCCCACAAAAAATCAGCTGCTATGCTCCACCCCATAGGAGCACTAGGACAGGCAAAGGCCCATGGAAGACAGGCACTGAGGGATTGCACAAGGTTGATTCGCTGCCTTTTATATGTAATATGGCATGATTTGATTTATAAATTTGGTATGGAATGTTTGTTTTGTGGTGGCTTTTATTTTAGCATTGTGGCCAAGAGAACTCTGTGATGGTCAGTAACAGAGGGAAGGTAAGGTGTGAGACTGTTGGTGAATGAGGAATTGGGTTGTGCTCACAGAAAGGGAATGTGTTCATTGCCTCCTTCTTCCTCCCCCTCAGTTGGTTGACATACAGCAGGGGCCATGGACTGTGCCCTCATGATGACAAGGTTGTACAGTGTGGGGCAGACAACGATGAATCTTAACATGCATTTTATCAAGTACTTGTAGGCCTCCTCCAGAGTGGTCCAGGTAACAGAACCATTGTTTAAGCACCCCATGATCTTCTCAATGACATTTCAATGGCAACATGACTTTTGTTATATGCATGCTGCCTACGTGTCCGTGGGTTGTGCAATGAACTCATGAGCCCAGTGGTCAGCGAATAGCCTTTGTCATCCAGTAAGCCATTCTCTGGTTTGTAAAGGTTTTGTAGTTGTAAAGCCAGCTGGCACAGTGGACTGCTGCAGAATGAAAACTCGTGACTGCTGCCAGCATACCAGGCACTGAACTGCATGATATGCTGAGTAGTCGCATACCAGCTGGACGTTGAGGGAGAGGAATCCCTTCTGCTTGTGGTACATCTCAGAGTTGACATGCGGTGCCTGCAAAGTGATGTGCATACAGTCACTAGCACCCTGTGCCATAGGAAGCCAGGTGTTTACTCTGCCTGCTTCTCACGTAGTCAGTTGTCTCGAAATGCACAGCCTCAGTGACCTCCCCTCTGCAATAATGGATAGTAAACAGGGAGATGTTACAAATATCACCTGCTCCAGCTTGGAAGGAGTCAGACACATAAAAGTTCATGGCCATGGACACCTTCAGAGTCTATGCCATGCTGTTCTAACCCTTCTCTGAGGCTGCAGTTGTGACTGCAGCAGGTGGCAGATTTCAGTGAGGACCTCCTTAGTGCAACAGAGACGTCTAAGGTTCCTTGCTGACATTTAGGTAGGTGAATTGCTCCCAGAACAATCTGGGCAGATATCACCTCCTGCAGACGGCCCTTCTCTCCCCTCCTTCTCCTCCTTCCTCCAGCAATTTGTCCTCCTCTGTGTCACCTCTGTTCATTCTTTCTGTCCTGTTGTAGTCCAAGAGGGATGCAAACTACAGCACCCATGCCTGGGAGCAAGTGGTTTATGCAAAATCTTTAAAGTTGGGACAAAGTCCTTCAGCATGTGCCATATTACTCCTTGTAGACTTCAGCAAATTTAAACAACTCTCTATCAAACACTTCTACAACTGCAGTAAAAGCCAGTAGAAATCAATCAGCAACTAACCTCAAAGAAGTTGATAATCCCTATAAATAGTTGCAGATTGGCTGCATCCTGCTGCTGAACATGTGCGGAGCTGCGTGAGGTTAAGACAGGGCAGTAAATGGAGCACTGAGCTCCAAAATGCCAGTGCTGGTGTCAAATCAGCATTTCACACTGACTGACATTACGATCTAACTACTCTGAATACTTCTGGTGGAAACTCTGTGCACTAACACTGTCAAAATGGCATCACAGTAGCTAGCACCAGAAGTGTGTGCGCTGCATGGACAGTATCTTAAGAGACAAAATGGCACCCGTAGTGCTGAAAAACTGTGCACTACAGAGGCAAATTTCATGGCCTTTATATTCTGTGGATGTGAAAAGGGTGTTTTCTCTTGTGGGAGAATCTGGAACTAGGGGTCACTGTTTAAAAATAAGGGGTCACCCATTTAAGACAGAGATGAGGAGAATTTTTTCTCTCTGAGTCTTTGAAACTCTCTTCCTCAAAAGGTGGTGGAAGCAGAGTCTTTGAATATTTTTAAGGCACAGGTAGATAGATTCTTGATAAGCAAGGGGATGAAAGGTTATTGGTGGTAGGCGGGAATGTGGAGTTGAGGTTACAATCAGATCAGCCATGGTTTTGTTGAATGGCGGAGCAGGTTTGAGGGGTTAAGTGGCCTACTCCTGCTCCTAATTCGTATGTTCGTACATTCAACTAGTTTTTTCTTTAACTAAACCTGTGATACTGAAGGAGAGAAGGTGGTATTAATGGACATACCAACTATAAAGGAACGAAAATGAAAATAAAACTCAAAATTTGCAGATCCCAATACAGAGACATTAAGCACCTAGAAAGGGTAAACTCCAGCTTGAACTCCTCCCTCAGTGTGATCATAAAACTGCCCTGTTCTGGTCACAGATTTTTGGAAATCAGACCTTGAATTGAAGCTGAATCAAACCTATTTAAAATTGTTATTGAAAGTGTACAATCAAAAGGATTCAGAGAGTGACATAAACATTACAAACCTCTCTGTTACATCATCTCATTCAGAAGCAGAAGGGCATAAATATTGATTACCATGCATGCCTACTAATTTTTTCCTCCAATGTTGTCGTCTTTCCTTTCTCCTCTCCTGAAGGCATTGTCTCAGCTAAGATTGGTTTCAGGGATGCTGCCAGGCCAGCCATTCTTTATGTGTAAGTTTATGTGGCAGTAGGCTTATTGGCCATGGTTTTCAAAGCACTGCCAATGATCTGTCCCCACTGTGACCTGCACGCATCACCACTTTTCAGCAAAGAGCCAATAGATTGTGGCTAAGGTCGCAAGCTAACATTCCCCCCCTTCCCTATCCCAAAAAGGTGAGGTCAAATGCAATGTTACCATGACTGTCCCAGCTGAGATTAGCCACATCAGTAGAGACTCAGGGATCAAAGCTGGTTCAGTACCACACCATATAGCACACTTACTTAATGAGTCAACATGAAGGCTTTTTTTTCATTCTTCCATTCTTAGAGTTTGCATATTTGGTTAAATTATAGGATTATGCTACATTAAATTTTAGTTTAACATGTACTTCAAAGATGTAAATTGAGAGGCTGATAATGTTATAGTTGCTTCTGCGAAAAAGGCTGAATTCAAGGGGAAGGCTAGGTAGGTGGAAGATTCATAGTGCACTGAAGGTGAGCAGTACTAACACTTATTATTGCCTTTGATGGGGTCTAGGTGCGCTGAAGGACATTGGTGCCAGTACTGAATGGAGAGGGACAATATTAGCATTAGTCTTCATGGAAACCTGCATTATAGATAATGTACATCAGGAGCAATTAATTGCAAGTTCAATCTGACTCATTGCTTTCCATCGTACAATATTTTTCTTCCTGAAATTACATTGACATCACCAAGAATTTTCAAACTGGAACTAATTAGCTTGTTGAAGATTTATTGTAATGACACTGCACACTTGACAACTCCCAGCACTGTCCTTATATCAGCAACATGCATAAGCTGCCACCAGGCTGACCACCTGTTTGTGAATGAACAGGAACAGTGTGCCAGCTGCAGGTCCCTGATGCTAATATGATGGGAATGTCTCCTCCATAGGGTACCTCACCTGCCCTTGGTGTGTCCATTCCAGCATTCTTCTTCATCGGGCATACCAGCTGTCACTTTGTCATCATTACAGATGGTATAAGGCAATGTGGACCAGAACTTCTTCGCCAACTTTAGTTTCTTTTTTACGTCAGTAACCTGAAGATGTCACGAGACAAAACAGCATCTTAATCTTCAATATCAGCCAAACAGTGGAGTAAAAATAAATCAGGAATGACTGCGATGTTACAATGGACATCAATAAAGGTAAATGGCTTTTATATATGTCCGGATTCAAAACTTCGCTTTCTATCTTAGAAATCTTTGCTTCATTTAATCTTAAAAACTAATCTTCTCCTTTGACAAAACATCAACTGAACCAAGTTGTTGTTTGAAAATAATAAAAAGACAGTAATAATATTGTTACACAAGTGCTTGGAATATTCTGCATATTTAACTTTATTTCTGCAATTTTCTGGAGTCCAAGGTTTCTCTTCAAAGGAGGCCTTAATAGGGACACTCAGTAGGGATAGTAATTCTACTAGCTCATTCTACTGACAAGGGAAAATTTAATGGATATAACTTGGAACATTCAAGAAAACAGTCAATCATTCATCTCAAGCACACTCCATCTGGTTGGAAATTGTAACTGAGCATTTACCATAATGGCCTTGATTGTATTCTTTGTAAAAGAATCTGAAGCAATATACATAACCCAGGGACAGGCATCAAGGGCGGCACAGTGGCTAGCACCGCAGCCTCACAGCTCCAGCGACCCGGGTTCAATTCTGGGTACTGCCTGTGTGGAGTTTGCAAGTTCTCCCTGTGTCTGCGTGGGTTTCCTCCGGGTGCTCCGGTTTCCTCCCACATGCCAAAGACTTGCAGGTTGATAGGTGAATTGGCCATTAGCAATTGCCCCTAGTATAGGTAGGTAGTAGGGAAATATAAGGACAGGTGGGGATGTGGTAGGAATATGGAATTAGTGTAGGATTAGTATAAATGGGTGGTTGATGGTCGGCACAGACTCGGTGGGCCGAAGGGCCTGTTTCAGTGCTGTATCTCTAAACTAAACTAAACTAATACCTTATTCCCATTACATCACAGTTTGTACTTGTTCTAGGGTAGAAGGGCAGGTGGTTCTGTCAGTCTAATTAATAAGCTGTGAAATCTGGAGGTCTGCAGAAACTTTCCTTCAATACGTCACTGAAAAGAGGCTGGGGTGTTGTTCAATTCTGCACCTCTGGTCATCTGGGCATTTTGACTCACCAAAGAATAAAGCTGTCACTAACAGATTTGGAAATGGAAAAATGCACCCCTGTGAGAAACTGCACAGATGTGACCTTCCTTAAATTAGTCAACAGTCAAGAACATGTTCCTGTCTTGTGTGCTTACCTAAGTAGACCAGAAAAAAACACTAATTGTTTCAAGTTGCCCATAACCATTTCACATTTATGCTTTCACTGAGCACCAGGAAATGTTGCAAAATTAAAAGAGAAAATGGGAAAGGAGGGTTTCCATTCACAGAGAGCTTTTCCCATTAAAAGGATTACAAAGATAAACTTTGCAATGCCTCACAATCATTGGGAGATGCTACTAAAGCAATCGTGTTTCTCAGTAAATGTCTGGGTGCAACAGTAATTCGATATGACTCAAAGCATCTTGCTGGTTATTCAGTTATTCTGGTTTGATGGCAATGCTGTTCATCGCTTCTATCAATTGTACAAGACATACGGGAGCTTTGACAACTATCCACAGTAGGCTGGAGTTCAGCAATTTCTAAATGGTAAACTAATTTAAAGGAATATTCTCACAGCAATGGCTTGAATAAGCTCTGCTGATGATAAATTTTGGAGTTCATTTTAACTGTGTATGTAACTGCACAAAAACTTAAAACCTGAAATCCTTGGGGTGCAGCATTACATATATCAAACATAATTCAATTTAAAGCTAATCAATTTTTAGGAAAGAATAGTGACAGTCTTCTTGAATGAAACAGGTAACAAATCCATGCAGTCGTGTTCTGAGGAGGCACTGAGTGCAAGCGAAGTAACTGCTCAAGCGTCTGTTTACTATTCTGCTTCTTTGCAAATGCATTGTAGCACCTACTCTTGGCTTCATATGATCTAGGCTTTGGATAAACACATTGGCAGCACACAAACAATCATACTCAGGAACATTTGATGTGATTTCCCTCTCTAACAACCAATTATACTCATGAAGTTCTCCAAGGAATACTGCTGACACTAATAGTGAGTCCAAAGCCAAATCCCATGTTTTACAAATATGAAGTTACAGTAGCCTGATATATAACACCAAATGTATTTTTCTTCCATTTTTATGCTCTGCTAAGTTGAAGTGGAAAATTCAGTCTCAACTAGAGACACATACAGATTCATTAGCAATCTAATCCTTTCAAGTCTTACTAAAAGGTATCTCAGCCCTCCATCTATAAGCTTTCTCTCTTTAATCCTTCAGGTTTCTCCATTTTCTTTGAATGCCCCATTGCATTTTTTATTTTATGAAAGGTTGGCTTCTCTATGGTGAATTAATTATTTGTTTTTTATGAATTGTTGTTAAGATGAGAAAGTTGAAAAATTATTCTCCTGAGCAATATCTGAACGCCACAAAGCAACCTCTCTCTCTCTGAATGCTTTTACATTAAAAGCATGAAGCAGTTTGCACTTTACATTGACACTAGTGTACATTCAGAGTTTGGCCCTGACCGAACTTTGGAATGAATGGAACGAGGTGTACTCTTCCCAGGAAATCTCACTCTGCTCCACACTGGAATCAGGACAGGCTCTGACCCTGTTCACTGCATTTATACTGTAGTGCTTGCTTGAATTGAAACTGCTACATTTGTAGTGAAAAGTGCCTGTGTCTACACTTATGCTTGTTGATCTCTGTTGATGTGTTGTCGTTTTTATCTCACTTTCTCATTATTTTAAAGAGCTGTCTCAAGCCTGAATGGCAAATTTGAGACCCAGCAGGAATATAAATATTGCTAACAGTAGTGAAAAAACTTGTTTTGCAAATGCACGTTTTGTCCAAATGTCAAAGTAAAAATTCAGAGTAAAATCACAGTTAAACTGCACAATGTCTCTGAGTCACTTCTAACCTAAAAAACAATGTGGCTGGGCTTCTCTGCCATTTTCCTGTTTATTAAAATGATTAAGGGGAAAATTATGGGCTGGCAAGTGCACACACACAATCCTTGGTCCACATCCCTGCCAGGAAGCTCATCCAATTACTTTCCATCAACGATAGTACAACCAAAACTATTTTTGGTAATAGGAAGACTGTTGCAAGTGTTTTGTAATTATAGGCAAAGGCTAGCTCACACTAAGAGCCCAACACAAGCTCCACATTCTCTTCAATGTCTTTGAATTAATAACATAAAATGAACTAACATTTTCATAAGACCAATGCTTTATTTTCCCCATTCCCCCATCCCTGTCACCCACGTGCTATGCTTCAGTGAATTTTACACACAAGCTGGGAGCTACGCTTTTGCAGATGGAAGTTTCAGTATTGCCTTTGCATGGTTCAAAACTTTAAATTTTAAGAGCTAAACATCACAACTACTCAGTTATATTTCTCTTCTAAACGTGAGATCTGATAAGATTCAACAGCAATTAACATTACTGAGCACTCCAGGATTATTTCCAATAACCTGTTGTCAATCAACTATTTGTACATCCACCACATAATAGGAAAACAAAATCCAAAGGTTTATTGGGGCATTCTGATTCAATCATGGGATCAACTCTTTGATCTCCCACACCAAGGGCTGGATCTTGTTCTCCTGCCGCCGGGAGCCGAAGCGGTGCAGAAATTGGCGGCCGCCATGCATGGGCCCTGTCCACAATCTTGTGTCTGGCAGCCACTTAGCATATGGATGGCAGCCGCCCCCCCAGTCATATGGCGGGGGTGGCATTGGCGACGTCGCTCATGGCGTTGCCTGACGAAGGAGCGGGTGCTGGCGCCTATTGCTGAAATCGGCCTAGCCCAGGTTAGACTGTTTCTGCTGTCAGGTCCTTCCCCAAAACGCTCTTTATGACTGATTATATATAAAACAGGATCAAAAAATGGAAACTTTTTTTCAATGACTGCTTTCCCAATAGGCTTTACAGAACCATTAAAGAATAATAAGCCAAACCCATTTTTCCACTTCTCAGCATCAAAGTTTCTACATATTTAATGAAAGCCCTCCAATGCAGGCCTAGTTACTAATTCACTTCACAAGAATCATTCTTGTAACATCCAGTATGCAGTCAGCCACTGATCACTTGATTGAATAAAGTTAGTGATTTATTTCTGCAATAGGTGTGCAATAAAAGCTTAGCAGCAACCAGCAGCAATGCCTTGGAGGACAATTCAAAAGAAATCTACCATTTTAAAGTTGACCCCTTCTCCTCCCCCCTATGCAGTACATAATGCAGACTTGACTCCTTCTCCACTTTGGTGGAGCCAGCTTCCACTGGATTGGAAGGTGAAGGCATGTGAGTGCCGCACGACAAGCTCAAGATCGGGAACTGAAGATAAGATCGCTGCGGGTTACATTTAAATTAATGCAAAGATCTAATTAGCATATGGAAAGCAGGATCCCATCGCAGAGCAGCGGAGGAGCCACCACGGAGCTTCCTGCCTCCGGAAAAATCAGGCCTGGCAATCGTGGCGCTGGGTTTCGTGGCAGCCAGTGCTGCTCTTATTCACCGCCCCACTCCAAGTCATGGAACCCAACGTCGGGCTGGGAACAAAATCCAGCTCCAATTTTATATATCTCTTTAAACTACCAAGATCTTATGGAGTAGACTATTAACAGTGGCCTATAGTTAACAATAGTAACACCAACAGTAGCCCATTTAAATGGGTTACCATCAACGCTACGATCAGAAAACTTAGGCCATTATGTTCAATTAAATGGCATTTCTAATATAATTCTTTATAATGAAGGAAACCATTCGGCCCATTGTGCCTGTGCTGGCTCTTTGAAAGAGCGGTCACACTGAGCCCACATCTCTGCTTTCGGTCCGTAACCCTGGAAGTTCCTCATCCTCAAGTACCTGTCTACTTCCCTTTTAAAATTATTTATGGAATCAACCTTCAACCACCTTTTCAGGTCGACCATTTCAAATCTCAACAACTCCGTGTGTGAAGATATCTCTCCTCATCTGCCCTTTAGATCTTTTGCCAATGCTTTTGAATGTATGAAACTTTAGTTATTGGTCTACTCACTGGAGGGAATAGTTTTTCTTCAAAAACCTCTCATCATCTTGAAGAATTCAATGAGGTCACTCCTTAACCTTTTCAGTTCCAAGGAAAACAGACCTACTTTCCAACCTCTCCTCTTAACTGAAGCCCCTCATTCCTGGTAACCTCCTGGTAAATCCCCTATGTATCTTCTGTTAGGCCTTTATATCTTTCCTGAAGTGTGGTGCCGAGAATTATCCACAATACTCCAGCTGAGGCCTAATCAGTGATTTATAAAGTTCTAATAAATTATTTCAAAATGCAACAGTTTATAAAAAATACATTATTCTATCCATCCATTGTCAATGGGTGGAAAATCAAGCCCAGTATGTTGGATTGAGTACAAATCCAGCTCCAAAGGTCAAGTGAATTAAAATGTACTTGAGTATTGCTGAAAATAGAGACATGTTGTCGAAGCTTTTCGTCTTGCACTCATCAGGACAATCCGCAAGAATAACCAATGTAATGGAAAACAATAACGTATACGGCACAAGAAGAGAGTGCTGATTGGTTAGCAAGTGAACTCTGATTGGTAGAGGTGTTGGCATGGCACATGCACCAGTTTATGGTGACTGACAGTTAACTGCCAAGCTTTGTTTAAAATTTAAAACAGGTAGCTTGACTCTGATTGGTCAAGGCATTGCCCTGAGGAATGAACCAGCGAATGGCTGTCACTTATTTTTTTCAGCTGAAACAGGCACAATGTGTGTACATATTATTTCTGTCTGCAAAGAACAGGGCCTTGTGTATTAATATCTGTAGCTTCCAGTACGTGCAAATGCGCCACACTGTGAGCCCTACTGACAATCTTAAATTGGTTATCAGCATAATTCTTAGCACACTGAGGATTATTTAGCAAATGTTGCCCAATCGTATATTCACATTTAAAGTTGAACACTATGCTTTGATTTTTGCAAGCATGGGCTGGTTGGGTACGGCCTGTACCTTGCCCGTTGCGAACAGCAGAAAGGACATGTTGTTTGACCCGATCCACCAGTATTTGGGATGTACGGTCTATATGCCTAGCATCACACTGGCATTGAAATTCATATATCACATTACTCATTTGTGTAGGTAATGTAATTTGAGCAACAGGTGAAGCTAGCTGTTTTGTGCTGCTACTCTGCAGTAGCAACAAGTGTGGTATTCACTAACAGGATGCTGCTGTCAAGCCAAAAAGACATCCTGCCTATCACACAAATGAGTAATGTGAGATATGAATTTCAATTCTAGTATGATGCTAGATACGTAGGCCGTACGTCCCAAAGACTGGCGGATCGTATCAAACAACATGTCCCTTCTGCTATTTGCAACGGGCAAGGTACGAGCCGTACCCAACCAGCCTGTGCTTGCAAAACTCAAAACACAGTGTCCAACATTAGATGTGATTCCGTGATTGAACAACATTTGTTCAATGTTGACTGTACTCTTTGTTTCTCCAAAAAGTGGGTTATGTAACTCAGCTACGCTGTCAGAAAGGTGCAAGATGGGGCAAATAGGTGCCTTAGAGGGAGCCATGGGAGGCCAAAGAGGCAGAAAATCCATGGGTGTGGGCCACATACCAACGTACAGGCCTGATTTCCTTGCTGGGACCTCCACTGTTGACTTTGACAAAATGTGTGCAGTCAAGGTAGTAATGAACTGGAACCCACTGCCCATGAGGATGATGGAAGCAGTGACAATCAATGATTTTGAAAGGAAATTGGATGGGCACTTGAAGGAAATAACCTCGCAGGGCTATGGGGATCAAGCAGGGGAGCGGGACTCACTAGGTTGATCTGCGGAGAGCTGGCATGGATTTGATGGGCCGAATGGCCTCCTTCTATGCCGTAAATGACTCTATGGCTCTAAGGGGATGTCCCTTTGTTAACATGGGCAATACCAAGCACTTACATGAACAGGGGTGCATCTCGAATACCCACCTTCCCCAGAAGGAGGAGACTATCCATCTACATTAGCCCTGAAACATATGCTGCCCATCAGCTCCCTTTGAAAGAGTGCTGAAATAACAAAGAACATTTTTTGAGATCTTCAGAGCTCAAGGCTGCACCCTGGGCTTGGACCCCAGTTGGGCCCATATGTGTCATTTGGTGGATGGGTAGGCTAAAGAAGTGCTGCATCCCTCTCAGGTTGAGAGATGTGAGAATTCAATATAACTTCTTTTAAAAAACTTAGCTTGAACTGGTTTTCCATTCTTTTTAGATTCCACTGTCCCATCATTCAGCAAACACTGGCTGGGTGAAGATGTGTTGCCCTGTTCGATGCATAGGGGGACATTTGACTTTGGCTGATAGCCCGTGTTAATTGTCTCCTGATTTTCTATTGAAGTCAATGGAAATAGAAATTGGGAGTGGTGCAAAATGGGCTGTCGTTCACTATCACCCATTTTACACTGCCACCCAAAGGCAAAATTACCCCCAAATAATGGTGTATCATACAATGTGATGTCAATATTTCTGTGTGTATGGTTTGCGAGTAGGGCATCACTGTTCTCTCTGCACAAACCAGGTAACAGCCCAAATCATCTTCAGAATGAATTCTTGCCATCAGGTGATGCCAATTCTAGCAATTTATTTTAATGTAAGCAAATTGGGACAGGATGTACATGATTTATAGACATTTCTTCTAATGGACCGATACTGTGACACTTTGGTTTGTCCAAATATGTTTAGGAAATTAGTAATTGGAACATACATTGTGTTATTTCCTTTTGAAATCAGAATGGACTGGGTGGACAACAATGCCTTTTCCCCATAATAATGAGTTTGTTCAACAGGCTAACTGAAGCAGAGGAACAATACTGAAGCATACATACACATACAGACACACATACATACAAACATAATACAGTATCATCATTCAACTGTCTAGTACACCCAAGAGTTGTGCATGATAGTGTGAATGTCTTAATTCAAATCATTAGATATTGATAGTTGTTTAGTTCAAAACTTGTCACAGTGAGTTCATATGAATAAATTAACATTTCCTTTACTGCAAAAAAAAACAAGAAAGTATTTTCACATTAACTCCACTTCCAACTCTATTTTTTCCTTTAAAAAATTATTCAAAACCCATCTCTTTGACTAAGCTTTTGGTCACTGTTCCAAAGCTCTATTTACCAGCTTGGCGTTTATTTTTAATCTACCTTCTTTGAAGTGCACTGGGTTGACTTTTTCTTATGTAAAAGACACGATGGGCTGAGTTTTATCAGTGTGCCGCGCTGCGCAGTGGCACACAGTGGCGCACGGTGAAGTCAGCAGCCTACCAACGCAGAAGTGCCGCCACTGTGCTCCCACGATATTACTCGCAGGGGCTCACATAAATGGAGGAGGCAGAGTGGCCACCCCAATGATGTCATCAGGGGCAGCCACTGTGTCCCCGGCAACAGTGTCCAGCGCTACCGCACAGGCACTAGCGCCATTTTTAAGGGCTTCAAGCCCTTCATGTGATATTTGAATCTTTAAAAGGAAGTTACCTTTTACATTTTTATAATAAAAATCAAAAGCAGGAAGCCCTTTCCCAACCCCCCAAATGGTTGTTTTATGTGCCAATCTGACAGACATTAATTTTATTCCCACCCTGAACTTTCCACCCAACCTAGTCACCTTTGCCCTTCAACCCCTTCCGACCATCCCCACACCCAATAAGACATTTTCCCTGCTCCTCCCTGCACCCACCGCTCCCCACCGGTTTCTCGCCTCAGTACTCTGTACAGGGTTGCGAAGGCGCGCGAGTTGCGATTGGCTGCTGTAAAATTGGCGTGGGACAGCTGCCGGTAAGTTCATCTGCATTTTAAGTAACCTCATTTCCATATTTTAATGAAGACCCCGCCACCAAGCAGCGGGGCGGCCACACCAAGGCCTTGCTTCCGCCGCGAATAACTGGCAGGGCCTTCTCGGCGTCGTGGGTCGTGGCGGGTCGCTACCTCAAGCATTTTACGGGCCTCCCCACCAGGATCCACAACGCCGAAGGGCTGGTAATATCCAAGTTGTTGTGTGCCATTGATACCTAGAGTAAAGGCTAGAACCTTTAGACCAGAAAGAGGGTCTTATAGGACCACAAAACTAGGTGGGAATGTAAGTTGTGAGGAGGATGCAAAGAGGCTTCAAGGGGATTTGGACAGGCTAAGTGAGTGGGCAAGAACATGGCAGATGGAATATAATGTTGAAAAATGTGAAATTATCCACTTTGGTGGGAACAACAGAAATGCAGATTATTTCTTAAATGGTGAGAGAATGGGATGCGTTGATGTCCAAAGGGATCTGGGTGTCCTTGTTATACATCACTGGGATGGTGGGATTGTCCTGTGAGGAGAAATTGAGGAGATTGGGCTTATATTCTCTGGAGTTTAGAAGAATGAGGCATGATCTCATTGAAACATACAAAATTCTTACAGGGCTTGATAGAGTAGATGCATGAAGGATGTTTCCCCTGGCTGTTGGGGGAGGGGGGGGGGGTTCTCGAACCAGGGGACACAGTCTCAGAATAAGAGGTAGGCGATTTAGGACTGAGATTAGGAGGAATTTCTTCACTCAGAGGGTGGTGAATCTTTGGAATTCTCTGCCCCAGAGGGCTGTGGCTGCTCAGTCATTGAGTATCTTCCAGACAGAGATCGATAGATTTATAGATATTAAAGATATTAAGGGGATATATGGGGATAGTGCGGGTAAATGATGTTGAGGTAGAAGATCAGCCATGATCTGGTTGAATGGTAGAGCAGGTTCGAGGGGTCGAATGGTCCACTCCTGCTCTTATTTTCTATGTTCCTATGTTTTAATCAGCTTACTGTTACAGTAATAAATTTTGTTGATAATTGGAGTAACTTTATTACTGTAACATTACAATTTGTGTCAGTGTGTAAGCTGAAAACTTATAATAATGGCTTGCTAGTGAGACTGGAATTCCTCAGAGGTGTAAGCAGCTTACAATTAAATTGCTATTGGCTAAACCTTTTACATGTTTTTACTGCTCATCAAGAGATTCCAGCAATGGTGGCACTTGGCAGGAATTTGGTCATGTGGCCAACTCCCCCCACCACCACCCCTCCCCCACCCCACACAATATTCCATTGTTTAAAGTAATGGATTTCTGCAGGGAGTGCTACAGATAACATTCTCACAGAAGGAGAATTTATACAGCTTGCGGGAGATAAAGTTCATCAGGAAACTCAAGGAGTAAATCGACATATGTCAAGAGCAGGACCCTTCTAGGAATGTTTTCATCAATGAATTGTTGTTACCTTGTGTGTCATGGGGCTCATTGGGCAACTTGTGAGAACAATATGACAGCTGCCATGGAAACTAAACTATAGACACAGCTGAATGTGACACACACGAACTGCAAGTAGGAAATGGACTGCTTCTGTCTTATTCAGAATATTGAAATGGACTTTATACAAGTTAATTAAAACAAACAATACATAATTTATAAATCTATTTGACATTAAAATGCCTTGATACTGTGTAACCGGCACTGCTGAACCATTGGGTCTTGGAATCTCCATCTAAAACACTAATTCTGTGCAATACTAATATAGAAATCTGTTTAATTTATTCACAGTGACACTCAACAGAAAACAAAGATTTCCCTTGATACAATCTGGCCTGACATCTTGTATACAGCAGATGCTACAACTTGTCTGCAGTGTAAATGAATGATACCTTCACATTTTTCCTTCTGGTGTAATTCTTTTTCTAGTTTGCTTCAATAGCTACAGTAATTTATCTCCCTAAGGAGACACTTTAATAAATCTTTATAAAACTCTGTTCCTCTATAAAACAAAATCTATATAACTTAATGCTTAAGGAGACCTCTGTGGCTTTGACTGCTTGTATAAGCCACTGCTCTGTACATTGAAGTACACACTTACCTTTTACATCGCATTGACAAAATAGATTAACCATACAGTCAGTAGGGGGCAGCGCCACTCAATCTTTACCATCTGGACTCAAACTATAAAGACTGCACATAGCAAGAACTACCAGTGTTATCCTTAGCTGAATACATTTCTTCTCTCACATTATATCAGGAGTAAATATCCCGCAAATACAACAAAGAAATTCCACTGCAGATATAATCCATTTATCTTACTCCCCAAACTATTTTCAAATGCTGACATGACAAGGCTCTTCATTTTGCTCAAATGCTATCACATAAATATCCTCCAAACCTACCCTGAAATCCATAGTACATAAAAATTGCAGTACAAAGACAAATGTATGGATAGAAAGGTTAAAATCAAACTATGCTAATCGCTTTGGCACAAAGACGTGCCAAGGTAAACAGTTCTTTCATGCTCTGCAATGCGGAAATCATGCTACCACTCCATTATGGCATCTGTCCACCTAGGCCAATGAGTATAATTCCACATGAACAAACAAATGAATATTATAGCACATGAACTAAGAGCTAAGAATTTGACAAATCATTTGGTATTTTAGGAAATAAATGATGCGGCACAGTGGCGCAGTGGTTAGCACCACAGTTCCAGCGACCCGGGTTCAATTCTGGGTACTTACTGCCTGTGTGGAGTTTGCAAGTTCTCCCTGTGTCTGCGTGGGTTTTCGCCGGGTGCTCCGGTTTCCTCCCACATGCCAAAGACTTGCAGATTGATAGGTAAATTGGCCATTAGCAATTGCCCCTAGTATAGGTAGGTGGCAGGGAAATATAGGGACAGGTGGGGATGTGGTAGGAATATGGAATTAGTGTAGGATTAGTATAAATGGGTGGTTGATGGTCGGCACAGACTCGGTGGGCCGAAGGGCCTGTTTTTCAGTGCTGTATCTCTAAACTAAACTAAACTAAATATTTGATCACACGCTCTAACTTTTCTGTTGAAAAAGTTAATAAAAATGTTTTTTTTAATCCAACAGAAGTTACCCGAATCATTATTACAGTGTAAGGCTATAATAAAACAATGGATGATATATATATAGCTATATATATATATATATATCTATATCTACATTAAATAATCTGCAGAGACTTTGAAACAAAAACAAAAAGTGCTGGAAATACTCAGCAGGTCTGGCAGCATCTGTGGAGAGAGAAACTAACATTTCACGTCAGTGACGTTTCATCAGAACTGGCAGAAGTTAGAGATGTAATAGGTTTTAAGCAAATAAAGCGGGAGTGGGGCAAGAGATAACAAAAAGGAAGGTGTTGATAGGACAGAGGGTCACAGAGAATAACTGACCAGAAGGTCATGAAGCAAAGGCAAAGGGTGTGTTAATGGTGTGCTGAAAGACAAAGCGTTAGTGCAAAGAGGGTGTGAATTGACAGAAAAATGAACAGCCTGGCCAAAAGCACAAACATGAAAAAAGTGGGCAGACACATGGTAAAAAAAAATGGATGATGAAACCAACTAAAATAAAATAAAAAGAAAAAGTAAAAAAGAAAAAATATAACTAAAAACAAAAAAGGGGGCCCTGTCATGCTCTGAAATTATTGAATTCAATGTCCAGTCCGGTAGGCTGTAGCGTGCCTAATCAGTAAATGAGATGCTGTTCCTCGAGCTTGCTTTGATGTTCACTGGAACACTGCAACAATCCCAGGAAAGAGATGTGGGCAGGAGCGGGGGTTGGGGGGGGGGGGGGGTGTTGAAATGGCAAGCAACCGGAAGCTCGGGGTCATGCTTTTGGACTGAGCGGAGGTGTTCCGCAAAGTGGTCACCCAATCTGCATTTGGTCTCCCCAAAGTAGAGGAGACTGCATTGTGAGCAGCGAATACAGTATACTAAATTGAAAGAAGTACAAGTCAATCACTGCTTCACCTGAAAGGAATGTTTGGGGCATTGGATAGTGAGGAGAGAGGAGGTAAAAGGGCAGGTATTACACCTCCTGCGATTACATGGGAAGGGGACAAGGTGGTGGGGTTAATGGAGGAGTGGACCAGGATGTCTTGGAGGGAACGATCCCTTCAGTTTGCTGACAGGGGAAGGGAAGATGCGCTTGTTGATGACATCACATTGGACGTGGCAGAAATGGCGGAGGATGGTTCTTTGGATGTGGAGGCTCGTGGGAGATGGTAGCACAATTCAGCACTAGATTGTCATGCTGAGTATGTGATTGTGTGAGTGAGAGAATTCAATAGAGAGAGAAAAGGGAGGGAAGATGCACAAAGATATTGCTATGCAAGGCCTCCAGTCTGGCCATCTGTGCTGCATGTACTCTGTCAATGATGCAAAGGCAATCTCTTCCATTGATCTCAGTGTTGATAGAGTGGCAGGAGGTCATCCTATTCCTGAACTCTCCTCTCTGCTCAAGTGTTTTCAAGATGCATGAGACTGCTTAGCATCGTGTAAACAATGAGAGGAAGAAACAGTAAGTATGACCAAGAGGGCAAATTAGTTGTGAGGTGGTAGGAGGATTTGAGGGCGTGAGTGCAAGCAGAAAGGAGATGAAGTGAAGTGTTCCTTTCTGAATGAAGCAGAGGCAGGGGATGGAAGGATTGATAGTACTGGGGATACAGTAGGGGTTGTCACTTTTGAAAGTTCAAATTTTGAAACTATTTTCTTGTATTGCAGGCAGGTCTGAGGATATGCTTGTGACATTTAGAGGCTCTGTAACCTCCTTGCCTACTGCTTGATTTTTCTGAGCTCCCATTGCTCGTCAATGGCAAGAGCACTGCCTCCCTGCTGCTCTCTTGGTCACTGAGCACCTCCACCATGTTGTGAAATGACCTGAAGGACGGACCAACTTAAGGACTACAAGCGAACATCACCTGAGGAAGTGATGTGTCACATGTGACCAGTTAGTTGTGGGTGGAGCCCAACTTAGTAAGACGTGCTCAAGTTTATCTCCTGCAGTTATTATTTTGTATAACTGTTCCAGTTCTGTTATAGGAAAACTCCATGTTTATTTTGAATATTACTTGTGTTCCCATGACTCCTAACAACAGATCACACCCCAAGGGACAAGTAATATTACATGTTGGCAGTGTCGGGATCTATCTTGTACAAGACACTAGTTCAGCCTCAGCTGGAGTATTGTCTCTAGTTCTGGGTACCGCACTTTAGGAAAAACGTGAGGGCACTGGAGAGAGTACAGAAAAGATTCACGGGAATGGTTCCAGGGATGAGGAATTTCAGTTGTGAAGATAGATTGGAGAAGTTAGGACTGCTTTTTGTGGAGAAGAGAAGGCTGAGAGGTGAGTTGATAGAAGTATTCAAAATCATGAGGGTCGGGACAGAATAGATAGAGAGAAACTGTTCCCACTCATGAAAGGATCGAGAACGAGAGGGCACAGATTTCAAATATTTGGTAAGAGAAGCAAAAGTGATGTGAGGAAAAACTTTTCCACGCAGCGAGTGGTTAAGGTCTGGAAAGCACTGTCTGAGAACGTGGTGGAGGCAGGTTCAATTGAAGTATTCAAAAGGGAAAAAGAAGAATGTGCAGGGTTATGGGGAGAAGGCAGGGGAATGGAGCTGAGGGAGTTGCTCTTTCAGAGAGCTGGTGCAGACACGATGGGCCGAATGGCCTCCTTCTGCGCTGTAGCAATTCTCTGATACTGCGATTTTTTTTTCTGAAGACCACTGAACATCACATTGTGGCAATTTTTGATTTTTCCTGAAGAATACTTCAAAAAAGAGAACTAGGAAAAGTAAGTTCCCTACCTGATCCAGAGATCCAGCAGGGGAGTAGCTAGCAAGAGACTCCCACAAAACTGCAACAAGCAAAGGTCACATCCAGGACCCCGGGAGGTTGGAGCTCTATAAGTACAGCAAGCAATTTGCTGGGAGATCAGAGTTTTCACCTATCTGCCATTGGTTAAAATGTTTCAAAAAGCAGTAGCTGCAGCCTTTATTGTTATAGCTTTCCCAGGTTTTTGCCCCTTCATGAGCAGGGCCAAGCCCAAAAGAATGAGAACAAATAGAGAGCACCACTGGGAGGTCTATGATTATGTTAAAAACTGACTGGTAGCTGTTAGTAACTGCAAGCAGCCCTTTGAAAAAAATCTTTGGAAAAAAATCAGCTCTCAAGTCACTGTTGAAAAAAACAACTGTGTGAAAAGGACAGCACTGTGCAAACATTGAGAGCTTTCTCTCTTAAAAGGGGCAGGCACTGAATCTCTCGTAAAAGGGAAACCCAACAACTGTTCCTGTGTAAAATACCTGCAAAAGCCATATATTTATAAAAAAAATAAAAAGGATCATTATGACAATGGCTTTCAGGTATCCAGTCATGGACTGGAAACAGTCAGACTGAGCATCTGCACTTAAAGTATTCTGTATGTTTCCTAGATATGGAAGTCACTGAACCAGAGAAACAAGCTACCAAGATTAGGATTGCACTTGGCAGCGAAGTTTTGTAATGGTTTAATACCTCAGGATTTTCTGATGAAGATCCAAAGGATCTGAATAAGATCTGGACATTCTTGCAGCAGCAACTGAAGGTACAACTAAATTTCCATTTACATAGAACCATAGAAAAATTATGGCACAGAAGGAGGTCATTCAGCCCATCATGTCTGCGCTGGCAAAACAAAACTAGCTGCCCAATCAAAATAAGCTTGTGCTTATGACCTACCAGCAAAGGGAAGATGAGTCCATTGACCAGTTTGTTGCTAGGTGCTGTGACAAAACTCGATACTGTGAGTTGCTGATAGCAAATTGTCAGAACGAGTTATAGAGTTGGTAATCGCATCTACCCCACTAGAGACCTTTCAAAAAGATCTGCTAGAAAAGAAGAAAGGGCACAACATAGAGGCGCTTCTCAATGATAAAAGGAAATTCAAAGCCATCATGCTGGGTGCCAACAGTTACAAGCATTGGGTGGCGGCTACCACAATCGGTAAGCTTGCCAAGGCGCAGAAGTCTTATAAGTCTTGTGGCAAACGTGTCCTGACCTACTGGGACCTGTGCAAAGTTTGTAGCATGCGAGGTCATTGGGCAAGGCAGTACAGAAAGCCAAGCTCAAATACTGCACACAAGAATGGTTACAGAACACAGGCAGAGACAATGTCTGCAAGAAACAATGGCAAACGCAACAAGAGGTAAGCCAACACAACAGAAGCCCAAGCAGGTACATCGGGTCAGCAGACAGACAGATTGCCAGGAGGACACTGATGAAGAATGCACTCATATGAACAGCGAGCAAGCATTCCACATAGTCAACCTCGATCAGTATGTCAATGTTATTACATAAGCTGAGGCATTCACCATGATCAGGATTATAAGTCCACAGAAGAGTGGCAAGCATAAGCTCAGAGTAAAAATCGACACTGGAGCAAATGCAAATATTTAGCCCTTCGTATAATTAAGGACGTGTACTCCAAGAAATGGGAATCCATAGTGCAACCCACCATAGCTAGGCTAACATTCCCTAATCAAGTGCATTGGAATGATAACCATACAGTGCAGCTATGAGAGCTCCAAATGGCGACCACAAATGTTTTAACATTGTAGACACAACTGGACCAGCCATCACAGGACTTTCAGCATGCCGAGGTCTACGAGTTGTCACCATACATGAATTCAGTAATGCACCAAAAATGGCAGAACATGTCCAGGTTCAGCGTATCCGGTCGGTCCATGTAAAGGACGGCACAAAGGCTGGCCGGCTTGGAATGAAGAAGCGGTACGACTGGGAGTCTCTCCTCAGACTTCAGTTTGTTGCGGCAAGTACCCAGAGAACAGAAGGATTACCAGTCATTATTTCTCTTAGCTTTCCAAATGAGGGAAGAGATTCACGATTATCAGATTCAGATGAATAAGCAAATCTCCTCTACGATTTAGAAACTATTAAATTTGCTGATCTGTAAATAATGTTTTGTTCAATTACGTATAGTTAGTCCGAACCACAACATCATTGTTTCTTGTACATATGATTCTATCTTTGGAAAAAAGGGGGATGTTGTGGGATGAACTTAAGGGTGGACCACCTTAAGGACTGCAAGTGAACATCATCAGAGAATGTGATGTTGAGTCACATGTGACCAGTTAGTTGTGGGCGGAGCCCGACTTAGTAAGACATGTTCCAGTCTATCTCCTGCATAAGAACAGACGAACTAGGAGCAGGTGTAGACAATTCAGCCCTTCGAGCCTGCTCCGCTATTCAATACGAACATGGCTGACCTCATCTCAGCTTCAACTCCACTTTCCTACCCGTTCTCCATACCCCTTCATCCCATTACTAATTAAAAATCTGTCGACCTCATCCTTAAATTTACTCAATGTCCCAGCATCTACCATACTCTGGGGTAGTGAATTCCACATACTCACGACCCTTTGAGAGAAATAATTTCTCTGCATCTCTGTTTTAAATCTGCTACCCCTTATCCTAAAACTATGACCTCTCGTTCTAGATTGCCCCACCAGAGGAAACATCCTCTCTACGTCTACTTTGTCAATCCCCTTAATCAACTTATATACCTCAATTTGATCTCCTTTCATTCTTCTAAACTCCAGAGAGTAAAAGCCTAAACTGCTCAATCTCTCTTCATGACAAACCCCTCATCTCTGGAATCAATCTAGTGAACCTCCTCTGAACTGCCTCCAATGCAACTACATCCCTCCTCAAGTAAGGGGACCTAAACTGTACGCAATACTCCAGGTGCGGTCTCGCTAATGCCTTGTACAGTTGCAGAAACACTTCCCCACTTTTATACTCTATTTCTTTAGCAATAAATGCCAAAATTCCATTTGCTTTCCTCATTACCTGCTGCACCCGCAAACTAATTTTCAGCGATTCATGCACGAGGACACTCAGATCCCTCTGCACTGAAGCACTCTGAAGTTTCTCTCCATTTAGATAATAATTTGCCTTTCTATTCTTCCAACCAAAATGGATAACCTCACACTTATCCATGTTAAACTCCATCTACCAAATTTCGGCCCATTCACCTAACCTATCCATATCCATTTATAAATTTCTTATATCTTTATTGCAACTTACTATCCCACCTATTTTAGTGTCATCTGCAAATTTGGCTATAATACCTTCTATCCCTGCATCCAAGTCATTAATATAGATTGTAAATAATTGGGGCCCAAGGACCAAACCCTGTGGCACCCCACTTGTGACATCCTGCCAACCAGAAAAGGACCTATTTATCCCAACTCTCTGTTTTCTGTTGGTTAGCCAATCCTCTATCCCCCTAACCCCATGTGATCTTACCTTGTGTATTAACCTTTTGTGCGGCACCTTATCAAATGCCTTCTGGAAGTCCAGATATACTACATCTACAGAATCCCCATTATCCACTTTACTTGTTACATCTTCGAAGAACTCTAGCAAATTAGTCAAACATGATTTACCCTTCATAAAACCATGCTGACTCTGATGGATTGTGTTTTGACTTCCTAAATGTCCTGTTATTACTTCCTTAATAACGGATTCCAACAATTTCCCAAAGACAGATGTTAAACTAACTTGTCTGTAGTTACCTACTTTCTGCCTCCCTCCTTTTTTGAATAAGGAATATTAGCATTTTCCAATCCACTGGAACCTTTCCCGCATCCAGGGAATTTTGGAATATTATAACCAATGGATCCACTATCTCCACTGCCACTTCCTTTAAGACCGTAGGATGTAGGCCGTCAGGCCCTGGGAACTTGTCTGCCTTCAATCCCAATGGTTTGCTCAGTACTTTTTCCCCAGTGATGATGATTGTTCTAAGTTCCCCCCTTTCTATAACCTCTGCATTACCTGTAACAATTGGGATGGTACTAGTGTCTTCCACTGTGAAAACTGAGGCAAAATACTGATTTAGTGTCTCCGCCATTTCTGTGTTCCCCACTATTAACTCCCCAGTCGCATCCTCCAAGGGACCAACATTCACTTTAGCTACTCTCTTCCCTTTTATATACTTAAAGAAGCTTTTGCTATCTGTTTTTATATTTTGCGCTATTTTCTTTCATAATTTACCTTTGCTCTTTTTATTACTTTTTTAGTAACCCTTTGTTGATCTTTAAAAGTTTCCCAATCTTCCATCCTGCCACTGGCCTTTGCAATATGGTATGCCTTAGTTTTTGTCTTTATGTTATCCTTAACTTCCTTGTTTAGCCATGGATGTTCTTCCCCCACTTACAATCCTTTTTCCTCTCTGGAATATATATTAGTTGGGAGGAACTGAATATCTCCTTAAACATTTGCCACTGCTCATCAACTGTCCTACCTTTTAGTCTTCCTGCCCAGTCCACTAGGGCCAAATCTGTCCTCATGCCTATGTAATTACCTTTGTTGAACTCCAGAGCACTAGTGTCGGACTCCAGTTTCTCACCCTCAAACTAAATTTGAAATTCTAGCATGCTATGATCACTCTTCCCCAGAGGATCCTTAACTATGAGATCATTAATTAATCCCACCTCATTACATAATACCAAATCTAGAATAACCTGCTCACTGGTTGGTTCCACAACATATTGCTCCAAAAAACAATCTCTAATACATTCAATGAACTCTCCCTCGAGGCTACCCGTGCCAATTTGATTAATCCAGTCTATATGCATATTAAAATCACCCATGATTATTGCCGTACCTTTCTTACAAGTCCCCAAGTTTATACTGTGCCCCGCTGCGGAACTACTGTTTGGGGACCTTTCGATTCCTCCCACCAGGGACTTCTTTCCCTTGCTATTTCCTGCAGGTACTATTTGTATATATGTTTCAGTTCTGTAATCATAAAACACCACATTTATTTTGAATATTACTTGTGTTCCCATGACTCTTAACAACAGATCCCAAGGGACAAGTAATAATAACAGATCCCAAGGGACATTGTATCTAAGAACCTGGGGACCCAGGTCAGAGTTGCTGCCCTATAATATTGTTGTCGGCTATCCACCATCAAAAAATGCCCCTTCCCTTTAAGGTGCTGCAGGCTATCGTTAAATAAAGGTTGCCCCACCAAATTTATTGCCCTCCCAATTGGTGAGTTGCCTACAAGCACTTTGCACTGGCAGCTCAGCGATGTAATTCAAATGAGGCCAGACCATAAAAATTACATTCGCCCCATGCTGATTTCTTTGGCTGAATGCAACACATGACTTGCCCACTGCTGGCCCCACTAACATTGTTCAAAACTGGTTCAGCTCATGTTTTATTAGGCAATTGGAGACCATCAGAGGAAATCCCTTAAACATAATCCACTCTTCAATTCTGCCAAATAATAGGACAATACTTAGAAATTCTGAAAATTAACACTAATCATAAATTTATCTTCCTTCATAAAAAAGGAAACAAAATACACATTTACTTAGCTGTCAATGAGAAAAGAACACTGGTAAAGATTGCAATCTGGTTACAATCTTTGCAATGCCCTAATCCTGTGGGACACCAGGAGCATATGCCAGTTTATTGAGCGAGATAACAACTGCTTAAATCTCCTTGCAGGCAAGGGATAGGATTAACATTCAAGATGAAAGTGCTTTTCCAAACACATAAAGAAGCTTATGCTAGAAAATTGGTAGCATTAACTCCCTAAAGCCTCTGTTTTATCAGCTTTGTTGCTGCAAGAATTGATGTCATCACATTGTTTTCTGCATGTGTCCAGATTAGCAGAATTCAGAATAAATAGAACCAGACTCTGGAAGAAGGAATGCTGCAGTAAAATTCTTTACTATTACCAATATCTAAACTTACTTCCTTTTGGGAATATAAATACAAATAAAATACATGGTGGTGCCTTTCTAATTTATGATAAAATCAATTTAGAAAGTTGTCCCACTTCAGTCATGGACAATGCTTCACACAAATGAATCCCTCCTCCACATGCAGCTACAGTCAAAATGGTGGCTACTGAGATAGAGTAAGGAGTTTGCAGTTGGAGAACATGGATGCACTGTCCCAGGTGGACACAAACGCAGAATCAACTGCTGTGTTCAAAAGGGAGACAGGCACTTACTTGGGAAGTAATGGTGTTAATGGATGTAGAGAAAGGGAGGCTATTTGGGATTAAAAAGATAAAGAACTCTCATTGTTAACAAAATAGTGGATCAGGCCTGGTGAGTTGCATGGCTCAATCCGATGATCACATAAGATCTTTGAAGAAAACAGCTGCCACTTAATCAAAATTTATGTCAAAGTTGTTAACAGCATATTTTGATCATTCATACCTTGAATATCTGTCAGCTTTTTGAACTGATTCATTTATATTTGCTTCTATTTCCAGCATTTTTCCAACACATATCTTCCTTTTGGGAGATGGGGTGGTTTCGGAGTTGCAGAGGTATAAACACCTGACTGTTTAGGCTGTAAATTTTACCGTGATAACTCTCAAGGTTGCCCATGATTATGATTGGATAAAATAAATTATGTTAGCTTTTCAACCACCAGAGCTGAAAAGACTCATAAATGTGGCTGACAATTGACAAAATTGTTCCTGTGACCTCCTGGTAAATAAATACAATGAGAGAGTGGATTTCAATCTGAAGAAGCATGTGTGTTTGGGGATGGGTGGGTGACTAAAAGGATCTGAGGGGGCTGAAAAAGGGACAAGCAAAAAATGGTCTAAATACTGAGACCTCACACCTGCTTTCCTGCCAAAGTGAAATGCTTCTGCTCACAAAACTTGATCTGGCTGTTTCTACTACTTTGGAGTTAAGTGCATTTGATTTGCATTTCCCATCTGTCAATCTTCAGTTCAGCATTGGTGCTGTTTATACAGTTTTATCTTGGACCTCAGATGATCAAGCAGCAGCACCAGCAGAAGCAACAAGATCAGCACCAGCAGAAGCAACAAGAACAGCACCAGCAGAAGCAACAAGAACAGCACCAGCAGAAGCAACAGCCTTCTCCTTATCCACCTGCCATTCCACCAGAGAGAGGAGATTAGTGCAGAGCTCTAGGCTGCAGGAGGCGATACCCTTAACACAAGGTTTGCAGGCAGAGGTTAAGCTTCCTGGAGGATATGCTTCCAGAGAATGGTAGCATAGTGGTAATGTTACTGGACTAGTAATCTTGAGGCCTGGCCTAATGCTCTGGAGGCAAGTATTCAAATCATGGCAGCTGGGGGCATTTAAATTCAATTAATTAAATAAAAAGCTAGTTTCACTAATGGTGACCATCATACCTGTGGATTGTTGTAAATAAAAAAAATTATTAATATTGTTTCGGGAACGAAATCTGCTGGTATTACCTGGTCAAGCCGACAGCATCGTGGCTGACTCTTAATTGCCCTCTGAAATGGCCTAACAGGCCACTCAGTTGTACCAAACTGCGGCAGGAAAACTGAACAAGAATAAAACCAGACAGAACACCGGATGTCGACCGAGGCACCAGGCGCAACAAAGGCACATACTGACCAGTCAACCCTACAAGTTCCTCACCAATAACATCTGGGGATTTATGCCAACAATGGGAGAGCTGTCCCACGGATTCGTCAAGCAACTGCCTGATATAGTCATACTCGCAGAATCATTCCTTACAGCCAAAGTCCCAAACTCCTCTCGTAACCACCCATGGGTATATCCTGTCCCACCAGAGGTAGTGGTATGGCAGTATACAGTTGGAAGGGAGTGGCCTTGGCAGTCTTTAACATTGACTCTGGACCCCATGAAGTCTTATGGCATCAGGTCAAACATGGACAAAGTCACCACCTGCCACTTTCCCTCAATTGATAAATCAGTACTCCTCCCTGTTGAACACCAACTGGAAGAAGCACCAAGTGTAGCAAGGGCATAGAACATAACCTGGGAAAGCGGCAGGTGGTGATCAGCAGATGGTTTCCTTGCCCATCTTTGACCTGATGCCATAAGACTTCATGGGGTCCGAAGTCAATGTTAACGACTGCCAGGGCCACTCCCTTCCAACTGTAAACCGCCATGCCACTACCTCTGGTGGGACAGGATATACCCAAGGTTCAACGTTCATGACCAAGAGTGGTTCAGTAGCACCACTACTGACTGAGCTGGTCAAGTCCTTAAGATATAGCTGGCAGACTGGGCCTGTGGCAGATGGTGAGAACACCAACATGAGGGAAAAACCTACTTGACCTCATCCTCACCAGCACATGCATCTTTTCATGACACTATTGGTAGGAGTGACCACCCCACAGTCCTGGTGAATTGGTCCCATCTTCACACGAAGGACATGCTCTATCATACTGTGCTAAATGGGATAGATTCAGAACAGATCTCGCAGCTCAGAACTGAGCATCCATGAGGTGCTGCAGACCATCAGCCGCCCAGAATTGTGTTCCACAACAACCTGTATCCTCTTGGCCTAGCTTGTCCCTCACTCTACCATTACCATCAAGTTCGGGGATCAACCCTGGTTCAATGAAGCATGTAGGAGAGCATGCCAGGAACAGCACCAGCCATATCTGTTGATACTACTACACAGCACTACATGCATGCTAAACAGCAGAAGCAGTATGTTATAGCCACAGCTAAGTGATCCCACAACCAATGATCAGATCAAAGCTCTGCATGAATCCAGCCATGAATAGTGATGGACAATTAAACAACTAACTGGAGTCAGACACTCAACGAACAGGCCCATCCTCAATAGTGGCGGAGCCCAGCATGTCAGTGCAAAAGACAAGACTGAAGCATTTGCAACCATCTTCAGCCAGAGTGCTGCATAGATGGTCCATCTCAGCCTCCTCCTGAGCTGAACACTGGAATCCACCCAACAAAAAGCAGGACAAATCCAATCTGGCCAATTACGGACCTGTCAGTCGACTCTCAATCATCAGCAAACTGATGGAAAGTATCATCAACCCTGCTATCACATGGCACTTACTCAGCAATAACCTGCTCACTGATGCTCTGTTTGGGTTCCGCCAAGACCACTCAGCTCCAGACGTCATTACAGCCTTGGTCCAAACATGGGCAAAAGAGCTAAATTCCAGAGGTGAGAGTGACAGGTCTTGACATCAAGGTAGCATTTGACTGTGGCATCAAGGAGCCGTGGTAAAATTGAAGTCAATCAGAATTGGGGGAAAATTCTCCACTGTCTGGAGTCATACCTCAAACAAAAGAAGACTGTTGCGGTTGTTGGAAGCTAATTATCTCAGGCCCTGGATATTGCTGCAGGAGTTTCTCAGAGCTGTGTCTTAGGTCCTACCATCTTCAATCTCAGAATCTTATAGTATCCAGACATCGCTTTGCAGAAAGGACAGTTAGGGTCGGGGAACAAATGCCAGCAATGCTCACATCCCATGAAAGAATTTTAAAAAGCATCATTGTCTAGAGGTGGTATGACTTCCGTGCTGCGCGCTTGCCTTACACTATCTGTTCTTTCCCCTTTTCCATGTATACTTGAAATGCCTGTGAAATGGTTTGCTTGATTATTTCTAGGGGGAGGTTATTCCAGTCTCTTATGGTATTTTGTATGAAGCCATTCAGATATGCTTGTGCACGACATTGGAGAGGTACAACCCTATTGGTGTTTTCCCTCCTGCATCGGACTGCTTGTTTAACATATGGTGGAATATCAATACCAACTTCATGGTGAACTGTTTTGTAGAACAGTGTAAGGCTACTCAGCTGTCTTCATTGTTGCAGTGTAGGCCACTCCAGGGAGTTCAGCATAGACAAAACATTGGATGGTCTCGCATAGTCATTGAAAATGAACCATGCTGCAGGTCTTTGAACTATTTCCAGGTTGGCTTGGTGGGAGTCCCAGACTGTTGCTCCAGTTTGGGATGTGCCAAAATCTTGCATGCAGCAATCTGGACTTTTTTGTGTCCTATTTGGTTAGATTTCTCCTTACAAATCCTAGGATTTCATTTGCATCATTTACAGCATGGTTTATGTCATGTCACTGGATAGGAGGACACCAAGATACAGGATTTGCTTGATGGGTGTGAGGTTGACTCCTAATATGTTATATGTGACTATCTGTATCTTGTTGCGTGCATGGTGTGGCATTCTGACGGGTTAAAAGTCATTTGCCACTATCTCAGTGCATCTAAGTCCTTCTGCAGCTGTACTTGGTCTTCCTGCCCTTGAGTGGTTTGGCAGTTTTCTGCAAAGAGCTTGATTTTGGTGTTGGGACTAATTCTATCTCCTATGCCATTTATATACAGCAGGAACATCAGGGGACCAAGAACGGTGTCCTGGGGAACTCCCGGTGTAACTGGTATTAAATGTGACCTTTCCCCATTGACAACAACATGCTGACTTCTCTTTGTTAGGCAAGTTTCTGTCCACTGTAGGGTTTCACCTGTTATCCTGTAATGGTTGATTTTATGCAGGGGCTTTTGGCGAGTCACGGAATCGAATGCTTTACTAAAGTCTAGTTTCTGCATATCGATTTTCTCTCTAGGTTCCTGGTCAAGGTAATGCAAGATCGCTTCCAAAGAGTTCACAAGTTACGTCTCACAGGAGTGTGCTTTCAAAAATCCATACTGATATAATTTCAGTATGTTCTTCTACATGGGCCATGATACATTGGGAAATTATATGTTCTTATATTTTACAGGAAACCGAAGTGAGTGAGAGCAGTCTATAGTTAGCGGGAGTGATGGGTTACCTTTTTAAAAGATAGGACAAATGCAAGCAGTTAACCAATCTGCTCACAACCTCCTTTCCTTTATTGCCAGGCTGTATATTTTATTAAGTGCTGGTGCTAGTTCTTCAGCACATTCCTTCATTATGTGCACAGGCATTTCATCAGGTCAAAATGCTTTGTGTTGATCCAATTCCTTTAGGAGTTTTAATACTCTAACAATATCTATGTCAAAGCTTGGCGTGGTTTGGGTGGGGGGTGTATCCATTGATAGAACTATGGTTTGATCATTCTGAGTGAACACTGATCCATAGTGCTTATTCTGAGCTTCTGCTTTCCCAAAACCATCACAAAAGAATCCTTGTGCTGTTTGCAGTGGGGGTATTCGAAAACGATCTCTCCTTTTGTGCACAACAAAAGACCAGAATCGTTTGGATGCTGAGTGGAGATTTTTTGGCATTTATTATGTCTTGGATGTGTTCATTTTGAGCCTTCTCCAGATCCTGTCTAATATTATTTCAAAGCTTGCTGAATACTTCCCAGTCTGAAGCTTTCCCTGCTTTTGGCTCTATTGTAGAGACATCTGCTTCATTATGACTTTCCCTCCATCATAAGGCCAGAAGTGGGGATGTTCCCTTGTGATTGCACAGTCGTCTGTTCCATTTGCAACACCTCAAATAATGAAGTAGTCCATGCCTGCATTCAGCAAGACCTGGACAACATTCAGGCTTGGGCTGATAAGTGGCAAATAACATTCACGTCACACAGGTGCCAGGTAATGACTATCTCCAAAAAGAGAGAATCTAACCATCTTCCCTTGACATTTAATGGCATTACCATCACTGAATCCCCCACTATTAACATCCTGGGGGTTACCATTGACCAGAAACAAAACGAACCAGTCACATAAATACCATGGCTACAAAAACAGGACAGAGGCTGGGATTTCTGTGGTGAATAACTCATCTCCTGACTCCCCAAAACCTGTCCACCATCTACAAGGCACAAGTCAGGAATGCGATGGAATACTCTCCACTTGCTTGGACAGATGCAGCTTCAACAACACTGAAGAAGCTCAACATCATCCAGGACGAAGCAGCCCGCTTGACTGCCACTCCATCCACCACCCTAAACGTTCACTCCCTGCACCACTTTTTATATATTTTTTTTTGTGGCCTTTATACCCCAGGCCCCTTTTATATTTTTCATGTCGAGGGTGCCTTTATTCCTCAGGCCCCCTTTACATACATATTTACATTTTTAAAAATAACTTTATTAAAACCAGATAAATAAACAAAAAACTCAAATTAAAATGCCATTCTCGGCGTAAATGATGCACTCCAGTCCCTGCGGTGTCCACCGGTCGCGGAAGGCCTCAAGCGTACCGGCAGACACCGCATGCTCCTTCTCCAGGGACACCCGGGCGCAAACGTAACCGCAGAAGAGGGGCAGGCAATCGGGGAGGACGGAACCCCCGACCTCCCTGCACCACTGGTGCACATGGGCAGCAGTGGGGATTATCTACAAGATGCACTGCAGCAAATTGCCAAGGTTCCTTTGACTGCACCTTCCAAACCCTTGACTTCTACAACCTCGAAGAACAAGGGCAGCGCCACTTGCAAATTCCCCTCCAAGCCACACACCATTCTAACTTGGAAATATATCGCAGCTCCTTCACTGTCACTGGGTCAAAATCCTGGAACTCCTTCCCTAACAACACTGTGGGTATACCTACACCTACAGCGGTTCAAGAAGGCAGCTCACCACCACCTTCTCAAGGGCCATTAGGAATGGGCAATAAATCACACACATCCCATGAACGAATAAGAAAAATGACTAGGCAGCACTGTTACAGGAGGCTTAGGGTATCGCGTTAGGTGGTCGCTGACATTTGCAGCCTCCTAGAAGAGCTCCTGCCAATTGGACTAGGTGGGCACACGTTGCCAATTCTGTCAAAATCACCACTGCCCTTAATTTCTTCACCTCTGACTCCATACAGGAATTTGCAGGAGATATTTGCAGAATCTTGAAACCTTCTGCCCACAAACACAATTCAGAGGTAACCGATGCTATGTTTGCCAGGGCCGGAACTTATGTGAACTTTTCAATGATGAAGCCAGTCAGAATGAGTGGCTGGTCAGCTTTGCCGCTCTGGCTAGCTGCCCAGAGGTCCAGGGAATCGTGACTGTACAGATGTGGCCTGGAGACTTTGTCAACCGAAAGAGTTTTCACTACATCAATTTTCAGCTCGTCTGCAACCACAAAATGCCTGTTTGTGTAAGATTCCCAAGGAGCTGCCATGATGCTTTCATCTAGCGCCAGGCAAGCCTTCCTGATATCTTCACATCCTGAAGCAGAGTTAGCAGATGGCTCCTTGGATATAAGGGCTCCCTACTGAAGACCTGGCTGATGCTGCCCGTTAGGAGCCCAGAAAAAGATGCACCCACCAGAGGTACAATTAAAGCCAACTGAACCAGTTGTCTTCGAGCAAGTAATCGGAATAAATTAGAATTAAAGTTATTGTTATGGCTGGGTGAGGAAGGGGTCTCAGGCTCCCCTCTTGCCCCTTTCCTGTTTTGGCCGTAACAGGGTTTAGCTTTTTAAAACATGGTGATTTTTAGCTTACCCCCTCAGTGGGCCCTTTGCTCACTGCACTCTAATTGGAATTGAAAATGAACCAATCAGACAGGTATTCTTAGGTTTAAACAAGAAAGATGTAAGTTTATTAACCTTATTACTCTAACTTGGTTAAAATTAGTAAAATAAGTGATGCAACCTCGCTCACATGCACATGAGAGAAACACACAATAATAGATACAGAGGGGAGGAAAGAATTAGGCGGGGGTGGGGGGAGGGTGGTGTTAAAATAGAATGTGTAATAAAGGGAATTCAGTTACTGGTTGGAAATGTCCTTGATAAAAGTTGAAGCCTTGGAGTTCTCGCTGGGGCCCAGTGCACAATTTCTAACTTGCTTCTCTGGTACAAGAAGGCTGAAGAGGTGCTCTGTCTTGAGGCTTAAGTTGCTGCTGTGGGTTCCTGGGACTTTGCTGGAGAGAGAGAGAGAGAGACAGGAAGAGAGAGCTTCCCTCTCTTTGATCTTCAAATTGCAGTCTGTTCCCTTTATGTGTGGCACAATTCAAACAATCCCCAATTTGACCAGCAGGTAAGTCATGTGACTATCTCTTTGTTTGAAATAGCAACTGCTTAGAGGGTTGTTGGACTTCAGAGTCCCCCAGACATTCAGTGGGGGGTCGGGGGGTCGGGGGGTGGGGGTGGGGTAGGGGGTGGAGTGCCGGCTCTTACACTGACAAGATTTGGATCATCACTGTTGTCCTGATCAATCTTGTTCATTGAATCAGTGAGCACGTCCATTGTTTCTGTATTCAACTGTTTCTCAGAATGCAAATGCGTTTTCAGCTGTTCAGCTCTGTGGTCTTTTTAAACAAGTTATGTGCAATGTCCAGTAAAAAAAAAAGTTCAAGTAGTGTCCCATATGACTAAATTAATGTTTCTATTTGGCACGTATGATTTCTGTAACACCTCCACCCTCGCCGAATGAAATGCGGCATTAGGGGAGCACTTCATTATAAATTAGAAGGGAGAGAAAGTACAGGAAAGCACACATGCATTTCTCTCATTCATTCTCATTCATTCAGAGATCTTAAAATTGTTACAGCCTGTCTTTCTTTTGTAGCAGTGCTGCTTTAAGTTGTCCCTTTTTCCTTGAGGTGGGCCTCAGATAGTTAAGTGTTGCCCAAGGGGTTTAAAGTTTCCTCATTATCAGCTTGCAATAGGTTGGCATCCCAATAAACATGTGATTTTTCGGGGAGGTTTGGGGTTTGCACATTTCCATGATTGTCTCGGGTGCCTTTGTTCCTGTTGAGGTCTGCAGGGGGACAGATAGATTTAGTTAGCCCTAGTTTGGCACTCTGATCATGGGAATCGGCAGTGGGTGGATCCACTCTGACCTCACTTTCATGCTCTGGTGAGTCATGCAAGTGCTGTTCACTTCAGGGTATTGTTGGTTCTCTTTTATCCTGACTGTGGGGGAAAGATTCCTTGCTAATCTTCCCTTTGTCTTCTGGGACATTCCTGCTTGTAGGTATTTATCCAGATTCTACTGCATGCCCCTGCAGCACTTCGACTAGGTGAGGCATCACCCTCATGGTTTCTCTGCCCTCTTGATGACTTTCTTTGTCCCTGCAGGTTTCTGCAAATGCTTTTAGCAACCCTGGTGGAGTGTTTCTGGTGTCTGCATTTACATCGGAGGATGTGGGGTCTAATTTTTCCAACATTTCAGGGTTGGCTGGACACGAGAGGTTTTCATTTGGGAATCCTCCCAGACCTCCTTTAACCTGTCCTCTTTGTGTCCTTTCCTCTCTAACTTTTTGTCAGACCTGTGCCTGTTTATCCCCTTTTGTTCTCGGCAGGGGTCCCTTACAATGCACCAGCCCCTCTGCTGGAGGGTCCTCCAAACACCGGTATAGGACTTAGGGGTGCAGATTTCACTGCAGGTTGGGGTTTCCCCTCAACAGGGCACATGTGGCAACTCCTACAGTTCTCAGCCAGTCAAACTACTACCTTATGCGGTCTTTGGTTTCTCGTATACCAACATATACAGCCACTGTAATCTCATGGGCCATTCGTAATATTTCCTTCCGGTACCTCTGCGGCACCACTAACTGGTGAACCACTGTCCACTCCTTGTCCTCAGGTCTGTGAGGGGAACTCTACATCCTCATCACTACCTCATTCTTTAAATAGTAGCAATCAGGGACTCCCTCTGCTTTAATTTCAGTCTGGGCAGCCTGTGCTACATTTCTCAATACTGGGTTGGCTCGCTGAGCCTCAGCGAGGGAAGATCCATTTAATCCATTCCCTGGGCCCTCTAACTTTCCAAAGAAAGTCTCAGACAGACAGACCTCATGGTCATCTGTCTGCAGTGCCAATTCAGTCTCCTCTGGGGAAGCTGGTTTGGTCATGGCCCGATTCACTACACATTCAGAGGAACTGCAGGGGACCGTCTCCTGCCACTGCCCTGTCTCTCTGACCTCCTTCGGTCTCTCTTTCACTCCTGGGGAAGCTACCACCTTCGCCCTGCCAGATCATTACCTTGGAGCAGGTCAACCCCATCCACAGGCAAACTTGGGACAATCCCTACAGTCATCGCTCCCGAAACTAGGTCGCACTCCAAGTGCCCCCGGTGTAAAGGTACAGGCGTACACTGTTTAAAAATAAGGGGTCACCCATTTAAGACAGCGATGAGCAGAAATTTTTTCTCTCAGAGAGTCGTGAGTTTTTGGAATTCTTTTCCTCAAAAGGCGGTGAAAGCAGAGTCTTTGAATATTTTTAAAGCAGTGGTAGATAGATTCTTGATAAGCAAGGGGGTGGAAGGTTATCGGGGGTAGGTGGAAATGTGGAGTAATCAGTTTAGCCATGAACTTATTGAATGGTGGAGCAGACTCGAGGGGTCGAGTGGCCTACTCCCGCTCCTAATCCGTATGTTCATATGTACACTGCCCTGCAATACCATTCACCACCATTCTGGTATTTACTGCACTCTTTGGGGGAAGGTCATGCCTTTTCCCAGCAAAAGGGATCTCGTGGCCCCTGTATCCCTGAGGAGTACTATGGGCTTGCCTGCCCCACTCGAGACACAAAATCCTGATAACCTTCAGGGATCCTATTTAATTTTCTTGCACCCACAGCAGTATGTTTTCTGGGTCTTACTGCTGCTGCAGTTGAAGCTACAGCCTGCTCAGCTGTGCTTTCCATCAGGGTCCCTTCTCCTGCACTGAGCGGGTGTGCCCTGATTAACCCTACAGGCTTTCCCCGTAGTTTCCAGCAGTCAGCTCTTAGATGACCTGCTTTATTACAATGGAAGCACACAGGTCTCACTCCTACTTTCAGCACTGTCTCTTTTGGCTTGAAGAAGGTCCCCTGTGTGTCCTGCTTTTCTTTCTCTCCCTGGACTGCTTGGGATCCTATCAACCTCCCACCCTTTGTCCTTTTCGGGTTTGTGGAGGTGACTAGGAAAGATTTTCCCCTGGAGAACCAATTTGTACATGGAGAGAGGGAGAAAGTTTTTAAATTCCTCTAGGAGAATTACCTCTCTGAGGTTTTCATACATGGGCTGTACTTTAAGAGCCCTGAACCACTGGTCAAAAGCCAGCTGCTTACTCCTCTCAAAATCCAAGTCAGTTTGATTAGCTTGTTTCCTGAGGGTTCAGAACTTCTGGCGGTAGACTTCCGGTACAAGCTCATATGCCCTGAGGATAGCATTTTTAGTCAGTTCATAATTTGATGAACTCTCATCTGGCAACAGGGAATAAACCTCATGGGCTTTTCCTGTTAGCTTGCTTTGTAGCAGTCGTGTCCAGTTCTGGCCATTTTAACTGTCTAATAAGCTTCTCAAAAGATACAAATAATGCTTCCACGTCTCCCTCATTGAATTTTGGAATCAATTGGGAAAATTTTAAAAACTCAGCCTCGCATTACTTGTATTCGCCAAACTTTCACAGGGGTTCCTCTGTCATCCCCTAGCTAACTCAAGCCACCTCAGCTCCCTTTCCTTCTGTTCCTTCCGGAAGCTTCTCTCTCTCTCTCTGTCTTCCAATTCAAGCTTCCTTTGCTCCAATTGTATATTTGCTAACATTACCCTGTCTGAATCAAATTCTAACCCTGTCCCTGATTCTTCGGTTTCAGGGGAAAAATGGTTGGCCAATAGTCTTCGGAGTTCCGATTTCCTAGCTTTGGCACTAAGGTGATGCCACACTGCTCAGCTATATTCCTCAACTCCTCCATAGACAGTGCCTTTAACCTATCCCAAGTTACTTCACCCTGGCTTGGGGGTGTACTGGCTTTGGTCACAGACATGTTAGTATTCTAACACAACCACAAGAAAACCTGTATTGAAGTCTTCTCTCTTTTTGATTGGGATCAATTTGATTTCCCACTTTCAATTTCTCTGTTGGTCTAATCCGGACGCTAGCCCCCAAATTTCTGTTATGACCAGGTGAGGAAGGGGTCTCACGCTCCCCTCTTGCCCCTTTCCTGTTTTGACCGTAACGGGGTTTATCTTTTAAAACACAGTGATTTGAGCATACCACCTCAGTGAGCCCTTTGCTCACTGCTCTCTAATTGTAATTGCAAATGAACCAATCAGACAGGTTTTCTTAGATTTTAAACAAGAAAGATGTAAGCCTTATCATTCTACTCGGTTAAAATTACTGGAATGCATGACGTAACCACACTAGCATGCATAAGAGAGAAACACACACGCAAATAGATACAGAGGGGAGGACAGAATTAGGGGGAAGGGTTTAAGTAGAAGTCATCATAAAAGGAATTCAGTTACTGGGTGGAAATGTCTTTGATAAAAGTTGAAATCTTGGAGCTGAATTTTACGGCACCCCAGCAGGTTGGATGGTGGTGTCGGGGCGGCGTAAAATTCAGCGGGAGGCTCCGGGAGGCCTACCTGCTCTGCACCCGCCCGCCCGAGGCCAATCAAAGCCCTTAAGTGGCCACTTCGGTGCGTACTTACCCATGGCAAGCGGGGGTACTGGGGACGTGAAAGGCTGCCCAGTGATAGGTGCCGGCCTTTCCACGCCCCGGGGGAGGGGTGGGGGGGCGGCCATGGCAGTCGGGCACAGAGTGCCCGATTGAGGGCTGCCCCCGCCTCCCAACCCACCCCTGGGACCCAAGACGGCCCCCTCCCCCCAAACGGCCACTCCAGCCTCATCAGGGAAGGTGAGGTATGCCCAACTTACCTTCACTCATAGCTCCATCTGGATTGCAGTCCCAGCAGTGGCCACCGCTCCCGGTGGCACTGCTGGGACTAAGAGCTGCCAGTCTGTTGATTGGTTGGCAGCTCACTGAGGCGGTACTTCCTCCCTCAAGCGGGTGGAAGTCCTGCCTCAGGACAGTTAAAGCCCGGGGATCCGTCCTGCATTTTACGGTTCGCCACCGGCTTTTACATCAGTGACGAATTCCCGTCCGCTTAAGGTAAAATCCAGCCGTTGGAGTTCTCGCTGGGGCCCAGTACACAATTTCCAACTTGCTTCTCTGGTACAAGAAGGCTGAAGAGGTGCTCTGTCTTGAGGCTTAAGTTACTGGGACTTTGCTGGAGAGAGAGAGAGACAGGGAGAGAGAGTTTCCTTTTCTTTGATCTTCAAATTGCAGTCTGTTCCCTTTCTGTGTGGCACAATTCAAACAGACCCCAGTTTGGCCAGCAGGTAAGTCATGTGATCATCTCTTTGTTTGAAATAGCAACTGCTTAGAGGGTTGCTGGACTTCAGAGTCTCCCAGACACTCAGTGGTAGTGGGGGTTGGGGGGGGGGTGGGGGTGGGGGGTGGGGGCGGTGGAGTGCTGGCTCTTACACAGACAAGATGCGGATCATCACTGTCACCCAGACCAATCTTGTTATTTGAATCAGTGGGCACTTCCATTGTCTCCCTATTCAACTGTCTCTCAGAATGCAAATATGTAACCATGTTTTCAGCCACTCAAGTTCTGTGCAATGTGCAGTAAAAAAGTTCAAGTAGTGTCCCATATGACAAAATTAATATGTTTCCATTTGGGAAGTGTGATTTCTGTCACATTATTCAGAAAAACTACACAGAAAGTTAACAATCTAACATAGCGTTAAACATCCTTGTGCAATTATAATTACTTACTCCTCTTTTTTCTACTACTCCTACAAGGTACAGGCCCTGTAGCTTCAGCAGAGGTAGAGAAAGGCTGCTCAGATCCCTTTTCTGACTGCTCAAATTCTCTTGGCTGATGTCCTCTGGGTTTTGGAGTCTGCACCTCTGCAGGGGCAGACTCACGCAGTGGGTATGGAAGGCAGCTTGTGGGGATCAACTGAAGGGGCGGAACCAACAGGTGAAAAGTGGAAGCATTTTGAGCAGAGTTCCCACTTCCATGGCCCCTTTCCCAACTTCCCTTTCACGGCCCACCCACACTTCCCTCTAGTAATGAGCTGGAGAGCATTTAACTGCACTTCAGTAAGGCATTAAATGACCAAGGCGAGGTTTTCATCAATCCTGTTTAAGGTAGAATTCAGAGTATGCAAGCTGTATCTGATGCTCCATGCATGTGGCCACTCTTTCCATGGACGTAGACATCATCGCGAAGGTCTGTGGCTCATATTAGAGACAAACTCCTCCAATCTCTCTCCAATTGTGTGCAATGCGACTGAAAAGGTTGTCAGCGTCTCAAACATTTTCTGCTGCTACTGCAGAATTATCCTCTTTGTCGACACCCCCCGATGCTCAGCACCTGCGTCCAGCTGAGCAGAGCTTGGTGGTTCCTGTGTCCTACTACGGAGCCTCTCCATTTCTGTTTCTGTCTCCATCACCTGCTTTTTCTCACTAGTGATGTGTGAGACTCCATGTGAGAACCCAACTACCTATCTTACCAGTCCTACCGAGGTGTGTGTATTGGAATAAAAACAAGAAATGCTGGAAATACTCAGCAGGTCTGGCAGCATCTGTGTATTGGAGCTGGTGGACAGTGTGCATGTGTCGTGTGATGGTGCTTCCTCAGTCTTCAGCCGCCTCCTGCACCAGCAGGAGATCAAAAAGACGAATTATAACTGTCAAGGTAAGATGCTGCTATGTCATCTTTCTGCATATGATCATATTTCACTGGCTGCTGACTTCAAGACAACTTGATTGAGTGCTGTATGCCATAAGGCGGCTTGATATTTAATTCTGTCACCAGGCAGCTGAGAGATGCCCATCTCTCTATCTCCGATGGCCAGGCATGCTGAAACTCGGCTTTTCTCCAGTGCCTCTGGCTCTACAGTTGTCATTATGGAGATGGCGGGAGGGCCACCTCTGCTTCTCTGCCTCTCCCTGGTGTTCGGTGCTGTCTTATTCTGCAAGGCGGGAAAGAAACGTATGAGTGAGAGTAATGGAAAGTGTTAAGTGGATGGATGAGCAACATTTGCGAGGGTCACTGTGAGGGTTAGGTGTGACATTGTGTTAGGATGATGGTGAGTGTCAGTGGTGGATGGGCAGATGGGAATGTGAAGAGGTGTCCAGACAAGGTAATTTGGTGTGAGGAGTGATGTTCAGGTGTAGACTTGGGAAAACAGAGTAATGGGTGTTATAGTAAGACGCACATCAAGATATTCTTGAATGTGCATTGCGACTCACCTTTCCTGCATGGCACCACACTCCTGCTGCTGACATCCTCAGCAACTTCCAATCATGCCTTCTTGTTCTCTATGACAGGTTTCTTCCTTCCATTGTTAGGGAGCAGACTCTCCCAGTGGGCCTTTACAGCCCATAGCATCAGCTGTAGGGACACATCAGTGAAGCTTTGTGCTGCCTTGCAACATTGTGGGTCCATTGCTGCAGGTTCTTGCTTTGTTTTCACATCTGGACAATTCTTCAAGTTTTATCCCAGCCGTGTCTGTTTAGATAGTTGACCTGAAATAGACTGATGCATGCTATCATCAAGTTCTATCATGCTAATTGGCTGGGAAACCTGGAAATCAGATGTGAAAGCAGTGGCTGCCTTAAAAAGCCACTGACAAATGCAATTCTGGAACTGTTGGGCTCCCCAGCGCGTTGAACAATTAAACACCAGCCCAATGTGTCATTTTATTGTTATTTCCTTACTTATATGCTTCTAAACCTAGATGGTGGCTGACTGGAACCTTCTCCATCTCCTACAATCAACTCTGTAATTGACAGAGGGAGAAATAAAATGGAGCCTGTAGTGGCTATAGGAATTTATTATTTTTGGCGAAAGAAAACGAAAGCTGTTCACAAATACAGAGGCTCAAACACCAGAACTTGAATTGCAACTGATAACTGGACTGAGATCAGGACGCTTGGAAAGGGGCCAATGGCTGCGATGAGTGCATCATCATGCGGGTATTTGCTGCACTGTATAGACTTTTAATTGCTCATCTTTAACAGAGATAGGTGCACATTGTATACAGCAGGGGCTCTCAACTGGGGGTCTGTGGTCCCCTAGGGGTCTGCAAGAAGGTTTCTGGAGTTCTGCTAAAAATAATAAGTTCCAATAGCCGCTATAGAAATATCATTGAATGACATTTGGGTCTGTTGTGGAAACTGCGGCGTAGTCTCAGAGCCTCATGGTCACAGGTTCCATCTCAGCATGCCCGCACCCCTTGGCTCATTAGTAATGGACTAAAAGAGAAGAGAGAGCTGGTACAGCCATCAACATGATCGGTCTCATCAGCATTCTATCAACTTCCATATAACTTTACCAAACTTAGTGACAGTCTACTTACTTCAGTATAACTCTACCAACCTCAATGACAGTTTACAAACCTCAGTGAATGTCTATTAATTTCACTATAATTCTACCAACCTCAGCAACACTGTACTAACCTCAGCAAAATTCTATTAACCTCGGAGACAGCCTCAACTTCATGATAACTGTAGCAATCTCAGCGCCAACCTACCAACTTCAGTAACACTCCACCATCTTCAGCAGAACTCTACCAACCTCAGCCACAGTTTACGAATTTCAGCGACAGTCTACCAAATGCAATAACACTCTACCAAGCTCACCAAGAAAAATGTAAATCAGCAGGAGCAAGATAAGTTACAAAGAACAGGAGAAATCATTGTAAATGTACACAGGAATTACCAGATATGAATACATTTTAATTCAACATCTTAACACCTTGGCAGAATTGTTGTTCAGGACCTGCAACAGGTTTCACATTAAGAAAGTAAAACATTAATAATAAATATATATATAATAATATATTTGTATAATTGCATTGTATTATAGGGGGTCTGTGGAATGTTTATACCATGAGATGTGAGAACTCCTGGCAAGAACATAAAACCATGAGAAATCAGAGCAGGGGTGGGCCATTTGACTCCTTGAGCCTGCTCTGCTATTTAATAAAATCATGGCTGATCTGATCGTGGCCTCAACTCCACTTTCCTACCGGTTCCCCATAACCCTCTACTCCCTTGTAGATCAAAAAATCTGTCGAACTCAGCCTCGAAGACATTCAATAACCCAACCTCCATTTTTTTCTGTGGTAGAGCATTCCAAAGATTGATAACCCTCTGAGAGAAGAAATTCCTTCTCATCTCTGTCTTAAATGGGAGATCCCTAATTCTGAAACTGTGCCCCCTAGTTCTAGATTCCCCCATGAGGGGAAACATCCTCTCAGCATCTACCCTGTCAAACCCTTCAGAATCTTATATCTCTCAATAAGATCTCATTCTTCTAAACTCCAATGAGTATAGGCCCAACCTGCTCAATCTTTGCTCATAAGACAATCCCTTCATCCAAGGAATCAACCTATTGAACCTTCTCTGAAGTGTTTCCAACGCAAGTATATCCCTCCTTAAAAAAGGAGACCAAAACTATATGCAGTACTCCAGGTGTGATCTCAACAATGCCCTGTACAGTTGAAGCAAGACTTCCCTACTTTTATACTCCATCCTCTGTGAATATTCCATTTGCCTCCCTAATTATTTGTTGTACCTGCATGCTAACTTTCTGTGATTCATGTACAAGGACACCCAGATCCCTCTGGACCACAGTATTCTGTAGTCTCTCTCCATTTAAATAATATTTTGCTTTTCTATTCTTCCTGCCAAAGTGGATAACCTCACATTATCCCACATTATAGTCCATCTGCCAAATTTTTGCCTACTCACTTATCCTATCTATCCTATATCCCTGGTATAACAGTAAGACACCATAACTTATGTATATAGACTTTTCTTCACCTTGAACTTTTCATTTTTATGACAAGTATACCATGGGAAGCAGCTAATAAAAATTCTCAAAACCAGGCTTATTCTGAAGATGATGGTAGTCTGTTACCAAGCCAATGCCATCATAATCAAGGTTTTCTGAGTAAGAAGAGGCAGCCAACGAAAATGTACCTTATATGTCATATTCCTGCATAGAAGGGAATATACTCCACAGAGAGCAATATCCTTCTCTGCTTCCTTTTGCGTTAACTCTACTGAAGTAAAAAGGAAATTCTTACTGCAGCTTGTACCATCCAAAATATTTTTTTGTAAAAGCAGTATTTCTGCAGACTTGTATCTCTTTCAGGTATGTTTTTTAAATTACACTTTTTCATTTGAAATATTTAGGTGTTACCAATGATGTAGCAAATTGCAGCTTCAGATACAGTTTCTGATAGCAGAATGATTGTAGTTCCAATTTTGAGACAGTGGATAAAAGTCAAATCTAAAAAAGACTCACTGTCCATCTAAACAAAACATTAGCTATCTCCTGCTACAATGACTGCTTGTCATCTCTGATGTTGATCTGTGCACAAGATTTGGTTGGTTTTGATCTGGAACTGCATACAGCCAGGGAGTAACTTCTAACCCTACAATAAGTAGAGTAAGTGTGACAGAGTAGTTACTAAGTACAGTAAAAGCTTTGTTATGCAGCCCTTCACCAACCGGCAAGCTCCATTATCCGTGGGATTTCCATGGGAATTCAGGTTGCCATCTTTGGTTAGAAATACTCCCTTGCCTCAGTGACTAGTTCCCCATTCACTGTAATGGGATTCTTGGTCCCTGCAGTCAGACATGTTTTGTTCCGGAGTTCTGCGTCTGATCTCCACTAGGTATGGCTTGTTGGAAAGGGCAGACTCTCTTGCTTACCATCCTGGTGCACCAACCCCGAAGGATTAAGGAAAAATTAAGAATCGGTTTTCCCAATGCCAGGCCCTGGGTACCCTTCGCTGTCCTGCCAATAACTTTGGAGCAAAAGATCAGAACTCCACCTGCCTTGGTAAGTACAAATCTTGATTAACCAGAATTTTTGATTATCTGGCACCTCTCAGGTCCAGCATATGCCAAATAACAAAGTTTTTATTGCAACTGACATACATTTAAGTGGCATGTATTGCAGTTGCTACAGTTGTACACAGTGTGTGAAGCACTGACTAATCAGAAAGTTATGCCAGATTTCACCCTCCCAAGGATCATGGACAACTACTGCCAGCCCTCCATAGCATCTGCCTGAAATATTTACTTACCATAATGAAAACTGTGTAGCAAAGCAGACTCCATTATAAAAAAAACTCTGCACAGTTCAGACACAAGAATCCAAACCATAGTATCAGCTGTCTTTCCAACAAGAAAACAATACTACTCATGGAGTAGCAGCAATTTGCCAAGAGAATTACAGATTTGTTACAGCACAGAAGGAGGTCATTCAGCCCATCATGTCTGCACTGGCTCCCCGAAGCAGCAATTCACCTAGTGCCACTCCCCCGCCTTCTCCCGAAGCCCTGCACATTCTTCCTTTTCAGATAGTAATCCAATTCCCTCTTGAATGCCTTGATTGAGCCTGCCTCTACCACACTCTCAGGCAGTGCATTCTGGATCCTAACCACTTGCTGCATGAAAACGTTTTTCCTCATGTCTCCATTGCTTTTTTTTGCCAATTACCCTAAATCTGTGCCCTCTTGTTCTTGATACTTCCCCCCAGCGGGAACAGTTTCTCTCTATCTACTCTGTCCAGACCCCTCATGATTTTGAATACCTCAGTCAAATCTCGTCTCAACCTTCTCTTCTCCAAGGAAAACAGTCCCAACTTCTCCAACCTATCCACGTAACTGAAATTCCTCATCCCTGGAGCCATTCTTGTGAATCTTTTCTGCACTCTCTCTAATGCCTTCACGTCTTTCCGAAAGTGTGACGCCCAGAACTGGAGACAATACTCCAGTTGAGACTGAACCAGTGTTTTATACAAGTTTAACATAACTTCCTTGTTTTTGTACTCTATACCCCTATTAATAAAGTCTAGGATGCTGTATGCTTTATTAACCACTCTCTCAGCTTGTCCTGCCACCTTCAATGCTTTATGCATATATACACCCCTCTGCTCCTGAAGCCCCTTTAGAATTGTACCTTTTATTTTATATTGTCTCTCCATGTTCTTCCTACCAAAATGAATCATTTCACACTTCTCTGCATTGAATTTCATCTGCCACATCCACCCATTCCACTAACCTGTCTATATCCTTTTGAAATTCTACATTATCCTCCTCACTGTTCACAATGCTTCTAAGTTTCGTATCATCCACAAATTTTGAAATTGTGCCCTATACACCAAGGTCTAGGTCATTAATATATACCAGGAACAACAAGGGTCCTAACACCGACCCTTGGGGAAATCCACTACAAACCTTCCTCCAGCCTGAAAGACATCCATTAACCACTACTCTTTGCTTCCTGTCACTCAGCCAATTTCATATCCATGTTGCTACTGTCCCACTTATTCCATGAGCTATAACTTTGCTCACAAGTCTGTTGTGTGGCACTTTATCAAATGCCTTTTGGAAGTCTATGTACACCATATCAACAGCATTACCCTCATCAACCCTCTCTCTTACCTCATCACAAAACTCCAGTATGTTAGTTAAATACAATTTGCCCTTAACAAATCCATGCTGGCTTTCCTTATTTAACTCGTATTTCCCCAAGTGACTATTAATTTTATCCCGAATTATCGCTTCAAGAAGCTTCCCCATCACCGAGGTTAAACTCACTGGCCTATAATTGCTGGGCTTATCTTTAAACCCTTTTTTGAACGAGGGTGTAACATTTGAAATTCTCCAGTCCTCTGTCACCACCCCCGGAGTCTAAGGAAGTCTGAAAATTATGGCCACTGCCTTTGCAATTTCCACTCACTTACCTCAGTATACTTGAATGCATCTTATTGGGTCCCGGTGCCTTATCAACTTCAAGTACAGACAGCCTATCCAATACCTTCTCCTTATCAATTTTAAACCCCTCAAGTGTCAGAATTATTTCCTCTTTCACCATGACTTGTGCAGCATCTTCTTCCTTGGTAAAGACAGATGCAAAGTACTCATTTAATACCTCAGCTATGCCCCCTGCTTCCATGCGTAGATCCCCTCTTTGGTCCCTACTCGGCCCCACTCCTCCTTTTCCCACCCTTTTACCATTTATATGCCTATGGAGGACTTTTGGATTCCCTTTTATGTTAGCTGCCATGTATGCTCTCTCTTTGCTTCTTTAATTTGCTTTTTCATCTCCCCTCTGAACCCTTTTATATTCAGCCTGATTCTCTGTCATATTATCCACCTGACATCTGTCAGAAGAACACTTTTTCTTCTTCATCTTAATCTATATCTCTTTCGTCATCCAGGGAACTCTGGATTTGTTTGCCCTACCTTTCCCCTTCATGCGAATATACTTTGACTTTATTTTTTTAAGAGATACAGCACTGAAACAGGCCCTTCGGCCCACCGAGTCTGTGCCGACCATTATACTAATCCCATATTCCTACCACATCCTCACCTGTCCCTATATTCCCCTACCACCTACCTATACTAGGGGCAATTTATAATGGCCAATTTACCTAGCAACCTGCAAGTCTTGTGGCTGTGGGAGGAAACCGGAGCACCCGGAGGAAACCCACGCAGACACAGGGAGAACTTACAAACTCCACACAGGCAGTACCTAGAAGTGAACCCGGGTCGCTGGAGCTGTGAGGCTGCGGTGCTAACCACTGCGCCACTGTGCCGCCCGACTGTGCCCAAACTATCTCTTCTTTAGTTCAGTTACTGTTTTGCCTGCCAACCTTTGATTCCAATTTATCTGGCCCAGATCCATTCTAATGCCATTGAAGTTGCCTTTCCCCCAGTTAATTATTCTTACTCTGGATTGTTCCTTGTCCCTTTCCATAGTTAACCTAAACCTTATGATACAATGATCACTGTCCCCTAAAAGTTCCCCTACTGACACTTGATCCACTTGACCCACCTCATTCCCAAGAACCAGCTCCAGCAGTGCCTCCTTTCTTGTTGGACTGAAAACATACTGCTGTACAAAATTTTCCTGAACAATCTCTAGGAACTCTGGCCCCTCTCTGCCCTTTACACTACCACTATCCCAGTCTATATTTGGATAATTAAAGTCCCCCATTATAACTACTTTATAATCCTTGCATCTTTCTGTAATTTTCTTGCAAATTTGTCCCTCTACATCTTTCCTGCTAGTTGGTGGCCTATCAACTACATTGAGCAATGTAATTGCACCTTTTTTGTTCCCTAGCTCTAGCCAAATAGATTCTGTCCACGGGACATCCCTCTGGGACATTCTCTCTTTCCAGTACTGCAGTTCTCCTTAATCAATACTGCCAATCCTCCTCTTTTCCTATCTTTCCTGAATACCTCGTATCCAGGAATATTTAATACCCAGTCCTTTGAGCAGGTCTATGCTGTCACTACATCATCATATTTCCACATGGCAATCTGCACCTGCAACTCACCAGTCTTATTTATCATACACTGCGCATTCACATAAATGCACAGTAACCCTAATTTAGACTTGATTACTTTCTCCCTTACTCTGAACCCACCTAACAACTTACTGTTTCCTACACTAGTGCTATCTGTCTCTCCCAGCATTCTATGCACCTGTGCTTTATCCTCCTATCCTATATCCTACACTCACTTGTACGTGGGACTGGGAGCAATCTAGAGATTACTACTTTTGAGGTCCTGCTTGCTAATTTCCTACCTAGCTCCCTAAATTCTGACTGCAGGCTCGCATCCCTCTTTCTGCCTATGTCATGATACCAATGTGGACCACAACTGTTGGCTGTTCACCCTCCCCCCTCAGGGTGCTCTGGAGCCATTCAGTGACATCATTGACTCTGGCACCAGGGAGGCAACACACCACCCTGGATTCATGGCTGCGGCTGCAGAAACGCCTGTCTATTCCCCTAACTATCAAATCTCCTATCACTATTGCTATTCCAGTTTTCTTTGTGCCTCCCTGTACAGTGTCATTAGAGACACTGAAATTTATTTTAAAAGTGCGAGGTTCCTGTTCCATTAATGTAATTAATTGAAAAGGATCATGCCGTGATTTCCAGCTGTGCACACAGAATGTAACATTGCTGCAAGAGATTTATGTAAATGAGGGTAAATTTGAGCTAATGGTCATCCACTCCTAATTGTCCCCACTGAGGTTCAAAGTAACTACATGACCAATTAGAACAAGGTTTAATGCCATTCTGAGCATTTTAAACTAGCAGTCTGTTTTAACAAAATTTTCTTGGAAGAAAAAGTATTGGATCTAACATATCCACTTTGGACTGGGTGTTTGCACTTCACCATTGACTCTAAGCATGATTTCAGGCAATGAACAAATTGTAAGGGCTGCCATATGTAAGTAGCTTTCTTTTGTATGCTGAACAGTCAAGGCAATCCTCTTGCTACACCCTACAGTGTGGGCTGATAAAAGGTCCATGGTCCAGAACCAACTACATCCATTTTACATAATCAGGTTCAGGGAACTTGCTGCTTTTAAGTCCCCCTAACTGATCAAGTACCTCTGGCACACTAACTCAAAATCCTCTCGGTCACTGTCAAATTGGACAGCGAGTCGCTAGGGACTGCCGCTGAAAATATTTAGCAATTTCAACTTATCTTCTGTTTTAATTTCACAGCCACTTTTAATCAATTAAATCTAACTTCCTCTCTTAGTTACTGTTTTTCTACTATGGCACAGAAAGAACTTTGTTTTAGCCATTCACATCTCCAGAATCCTCTTTGCGCTTTTAATTTGTTTTAGATAATTACTACACTCGACTCAGAGTTCCGTATCGCCTGTTTCACTGACTGAAGGTTCATTAAAATAAACTGTAACCTCACTGAATATGATAGCAAAAGCAAATCCTGCTGTGTTTTAGTTCTGTCATTACTCCAAGTACTCAATCATATCTATGAATGAACAGACTTAAGTGAAAACAAAGCATGAGTATAGTATAATTCCTGACCATTTTTCAATAAATCAATTATCCAAAACATAAAATAGTTAACTGGAAAAGATATATCAACATCAAATATTTTCTAATTGATATATATGAATAACATTGTTTAAAAACAGTCTGATGTATGATACTGGAACAGGGAGGAGTTATTTTGATGGAATATCTATAGTGGACAGATTAGCACCATTAGTATTCAAAGACAAATGGAGATGACGATGAAGAATTGGAATGTTGAAGCTTACGCCATGTTGCATTGCCTTCCAGACAGTCCTCTGGGGAGCCAGAGGAAAGGAGATGCATGGAACAGAAAGAGAAAGAGATTTTTATTGGAACACATACTTATGAAACAGAAAAGCTCCTTCAGTCTTTCCCTGTGGCATCCTTATGATCGAAACAGACAGCTGACCAAAGATGGAATGGTTTACAATCCTTGCAGTTACTTACTGCATCAGAACAGTTGATGTTATTCAAATCATGCTTCAACTACATTGTATTTCTACCACATTTTAATTCCTATTAGTCAAATTACAAGACTTTTCCATCACATTATTAAATATTAGTTTGGGTTTGTGCCACCAATCTCAGTGCCATTCAAAGTAAAAAAAAACATTATTGTATATTTGGTGCAGTAACTACACAGAAAATGCATATTTCCATCTCATTGCTTGTGGTGCGTGAGACCATTTCCAGCTAGAGTTCAGGCACAACTGTAATGCACCAAAACAAAATCTTACTGGAGTTAAATCCAAATTTAGTTTGAATACTAATTCACCAGCACAACCCCACATGTAGTGCAAATGAAAAACGCCTGTTTGCTTTTGCATCCTGCTGATAGATTTGAGTTTGGATTATAATGATCAGTGCTTTAAGATAATCAAAAGGTCTCATTTTTACATAGGACACCAAGTGAAGCTATGCTAAAACTGCCCAACACTTAAATGAAAAGCTAAAAGCGGAAACTTCACAGTCATCAGCTTCCATTTTACAGAGATAACGGGGGAAATGTTAATCCCACAGAAATGGGTCGTCTGGGGAAGATGGGAGGTTAAAGTGTTAAAAACCTGAATCCCAATCCCAATCGGCCTCCAAACTGCTCAATTCTGGTTTTAACCAGAGGCAGGATGGGGCAATGGGCAACCAACACACTCCAAGGAGATGGGATGCCAATTTAAATGTAATGAGGCTGTGTGTCTCATATTTATTAACTATTTCAAATTTAATTCTGGCCAGCCAGGTTTCCTGCAGTTCAAGGAAGGAGAGGACTGCTGGATCCAGGAGGTAAGTACCTTTCTGTGATCAGAAACCACCGCCTCCACCACCCCCCGCCCCGACCTATCTGATCTCATCCACAAGGCCTCCAACCCACGCTCCCCCGCCGAGGATCCCAGCCTCCCCTCTGAGGCCTTCAACCTCTCCACCAGGACTCTGATCTCCCCCCACCCCACCCCCTGAGAATGCCAACCTTGCCAAAGGCTTCCAATCTTAGCTACCCAACCCCCCAGGCCTCTGACCTCCATCTTGCGTTCTCCTCTCCAGCGTTCCTGTCCGACTGAAAGCCAAGCCTGTCAATCAGGCTGACCTCCGGGTGGGGAACTCTCAGTGATGCCATGTGCACGCTGTGGAGTTAAGATTAGACAATGCGCAGATGTGCAGGGAAACCTGGGTTTCCTGTGCACAACTGGGCCCATCTGCTTCTGGTGGATATGGGGAGGCGGTGGCGTACTGGTATAGTCACTGGACTAGTAACCCAGAGACCCAGGTATTGCTCTGGGGACATGGTTTCAAATCCCACCACAGCAGAAGGTGGAATTTGAATTCAATTAATAAATCTGGAATTTAAAGCTAGTCTAATGATGGCCATGAAACCATTGTCGATTGTTGTAAAAACCCATCTGGTTCACTAATGTCCTTTAGGGAAGGAAATCTGCTGCCCTTACCTGGTCTGGCCTACATGTGACTCCAGATCCACAGCAATGTGGTTGACTCTTACATGCCCTCGAAATGGCCGAGCAAGCCATTCAGTTCAAGGGCAATTAGGGATGGGCAATAAATGCTGGCCTGGCCTGCGACTCCCACATCCCATGAATGAATAAAAAAAAATTAAAATGCCCCCAGTATTTCTTTTTTGCAGACCTAATTATTCATCATATCTTAAGGCGTGGAATGCATTTAACATTGAACTTTTAAAAATTAATGGGAAATAGGAGGGCTCCACCCTTAATGAACAAATAATCAAGAATTGTAAGAAGTATACTTAGATAAACACCCGCAATGAGGAAAAACACTTCAGAGGCCAGAACTAAGATGAAATCCTGGAACTGGCAATGAATAAATTTGCATAACTTAGAGACTTTAAAGAAAGCATTATTATTTTTTAAGCCCCAGCCAATATTATAAGAAAGATTTTCAGTCCTTTACAGAATGTGGACCTGAATTTCCTAAGTGTTTAGATTTTTAGTTTAGTTTAGAGATACAGCACTGAAACAGGCCCTTCGGCCCACCGAGTCTGTGCCGACCATTAACCACCCATTTATACTAATCCCATATCCCTACCACATCCCCACCTGTCCCTATATTCCCCTACCACCTACCTATACTAGGGGCAATTTATAATGGTCAATTTACCTATCAACCTGCAAGTCTTTTGGCTGTGGGAGGAAACTGGAGCACCCGGTTTCACCAGAATGGTTGAACCAAGAGCTCTTGATAGGCCTCAGAAAGGGCCAAACATCCATCCACCTCTTGCAAGGCCAACTAATGCCAAGGAGGGAAAGCCAGGGACAGGGAGTTTCCTGCACTGGAGTTCCCACTTCCCTGGATCGAAAGGAATGTAGCATATTACTGGACACTGGTTAGCTCAGAAAAGTGAAGTATCAGACTGCTTGTCTGACATGCAATATTGGACAAACAGAAATGTCCTCAAATTAAATATTGGGAAGATTGAAGATATTGTCTTTGGTGCCCATCGCAAACTTGGTTCCCTACATACCAACTCCATCCCTCTCCCTGGCAACTGCCTGAGGCATTTTTAAATTGTGGCTCGAGTCATAAAAGGGAAATATACAATACAAGACAGGAGAATAAATACTACAATCATTCAGAAGAGAAACTTAATTTTGTCGTGTGCACATTATGAGCCTGTTCTCATCCATGCAACGAATCTAATAATCTGGAGTTCTTGATTTTGCATCTGCAATCTTGCATGAAAAGACAGTACCTGACGTGAGTTATACCAAATAAATAATTCCACTTAATGCTGCAGATGTCACATTTGAAAACTATGAACGTTTAAAGTTTTGAAAATCTACCTCCAGATAATAATGTATGTAATTAATTTTGGCTAAAACCTAACCGAAACGAGAACTAAGTTAAATATTAATAATGTTGGGTGAGATATAAACCATGCGAGACTATTGGTTTCTTTTAAGAGTATTTAGTTTCAGCTACCCACTGAAAAATAGAAAAGATGCAGCGATGATCGAATTTTCATTAAAACTCTTTTTCAAATAGTTTACACGCTACTCAGTTTCAAACACTAAACACCTGATAATAACAGCCAACAACAAAATCAGTATAGTTCTTTGAACCATAATCACCATAATACATGCTATGACTGGGATACCTTTTGTATTGAACATCATGCAAACACTTCTGAACCTAATCATTGTCTCTTTTGCTAATGTTTGCCATTTTATTATGAAGGTGCATTAGAAGCTTTTTCTGTAACATAGCAACTTGATTATGAGTTTTTAAGGGCTATCACCTATGCACTATACTCTGTATGAATTAGCTTGGTTTAGTATTTTTTTTTCCATGACAATGTTGTACTTATAAAAGTGAAGTGTGTCAATATTCAGGCAAGGTTCACTTTGGACAGGCAATAGTTCGCAGCCTTGCCCACATCCCAAGAATGAGTAACAATGTCAACATCAAGCACCATCAAATTAGAGTACTGTTAAATAAAGAGTAAAGCTTTCTCCACTCTGTCCTAATAATGTGTCACAATTTTGAGATCAAACATCTTAAACTTTGTCCCATGAAACAGTGACAGAAAACAATGAAAATAGATCTCAAAAATAGGTGGAAAATTGATAAATGCATTACATTTATTTTACAATGTCAGGGCTGGTGGTGGGTAATTCAGCAACTTTCTGAGTAGGACGCTTTATTAACACCATTTTTGTCAACTATGGTGGAATCCAGCTTGAATGCAAGGCAAAGCTAATGTATTTGCAAGTGTCTTCAGCCAGAAGTGCCAAGCGAGTGACCTTACTCAGATCCCTACAATTATAATTGTTCCTGTCCAACAAATTTGGTTCACTTCATGTGATATTAACAAGCGGTTCAATGCACTGGACACACAAGAGCAATGGGCCCTGATTGTATCTCAGCTTTAGTGCTGAAGGCCTGTGCACCAGAGCTAATCATTCCTCTAGTTAAGCGGTTGATATACGTATCATACATCTATAACGTGCAACAGCCCCGACAAACAAATTTCTCTGCAGCACCTGTGGAAGAGCCTGTCACTCCAGAATTGGCCTTTATAGCCACTCCAGGCGCTGCTTCACAAACCACTGACCACCTCCAGGCGCGTATCCATTGTCTCTCGAGATAAGGAGGCCCAAAAGAAGAAAAGAAAGAAGAGGAATATTGGCATTTACATGAAGGTGTGGAAAATTGCCCCAATATATGCTATCTAGAACAAACAGGATGAATTTAATCTGCCCTTCTTCAAATCATCAGTAAGGAGGTAGAAGTATTTAATAGTGCCACCAGCTAACACCTATTCACCAATAGCTTTCTCACTGATGCATAGCTCAGATTTCACAAACACCGACTCACTCTATCTCAAAGATGTCCTGATCCACTGTTTCATTTCATCCTTCATCTCATCCGGCGCTTTGACAAAAAACTTTTTATCTTCCTTGCAGGTGTGAAGGATCGTGACCTGCAACAACTCATGGGTACCAACACCCCTCTGGATCCTCCTTCCCCTTTCCTTCCTTCTGATCCCATCTCGTCTTCGAATCCTGCCCCTTGCTGTGTTTTCATGATAACCACTGACCTTCCCCTCTCTGACTGAACGATCTGTCCTCGGCAAAGGCCTTAGCTTCATCCCATTACACCCTGACCTCAATAAGTTTTGAGCTCAGCGTGACACTGAGCTCTTCTTCCGCCCCATCTGGCTCCTCATCCACTTCTTTGCCCAGGAGTCACCCCCTCATCAGCAGATCCTTTTGCTCATCTCCAATATTCATACGAACATGTGGATTAGGAACAGAAGTCGGCCATTCGGCCCTTCTAGTCTGCCATTCAATAAGATCATGGCTGATCTGTTTATGTCTCGAATTCCACACTCCCATCTACCCCCGATAACCTTTGATTCCCTTGCCTAACAAGAATCTATCTACCCCCGCCTTAAAATTAATCAATGACCCTGCCTCCACCACATTCTGAGGCAGAGAGTTCCAAAGTCGCACAATCCTCTGAGAGAAAAAATTTCACCTCATCTCTGTCCTCAAAGGGCGACCGCTAATTTTAAAACAGTCCCCCTAGTTCTGGACTCCCCCACAAGAAGAAACATCCTTTCCACATCCACCCTGTCAAGACCTTTCAGGATCATATATACTTCAATCAAGTCTCCCCTCACTCTTCTAAACTCCAGTGAAAACAAGCCCAGTCTGTCCAACCTTTCCTCATAAGATAACCCGCTCATTCCAGGTATCAATCTAGTAAATTTCCTCTGAACTACCCCCAATGATTTCACATCCTTCCTTACATAAGGAGACCAAAACTGCACACAGTATTTGAGATGTGGGCTCACCAATGCCCTGTATAACTGAAGTATAACATCCTTACTTTTATTTTCCATCCTCTCTGGATGGTTCCAGAATGTGCTGCTCAAAGAACTATCTCAAAAGCATTTTATAAACTCCTCATCCAGGTTACTATTGCCAATCTGATATTTCTAGTTTATATGTAGATTAAAATCACCCATGATTACTGCCGTCCTTTATCACAAGCACCCAATATTTATTCTTGTATACTTCGTCCTACATTATGGTTACTGTTCGAGGCCTGTAGACCACTCCCACTAGTGACTTCTTTGACCGACTATTCCTCGTCTCCACCCAAACTGATTCTACATCCTGATCTCCTGAACCAAGTCATCTCTAACTATTGCACTAATGCCATCCTTGATTAAGAGTGCTACCACTCTACCTTTACCTACCTTCCTATTTTCTTGAACATCATATACCCCACAATATTCAGGACCCAATCCTTGTCATCCTGCAGCCACGTCTCTGTAATGGCTATCAGATCATATTTATTTACTTCCATGTGCACTATCAGTTCGTTTACTTTGTTATGAATGCTACGTACATTCAGATACAGAGCCTTTAGTTTTGTCTTTTTGTTATCTTTGTAACATCTAGTCTTTACTGTTGGTGTGTTCTTAGGTTTTTTTCTTCCTGTCCCTTCCTGCCATTCTCTGACCTTCATTTCCCATATTACTATTCTGCTCTCCTGCCTTAACTCTACCCCTTGGTTTGCTACATCTACCCAAGCTTGATTGTTCACGCGCCCCCCCCCACAACCCCCCTTGTTTAGTTTCAAGCCCTCTCTATTTCCCTAGTTATATGATTTGCTAAAACACTGGTCATAGCATGGTTCATGTGCAGACCGTCCCAACGGTACAGCCCCCCACTTTCCCCAGTACTGGTGCCAGCGCCTCACAAACTGAAACCCACTTCTCCCACATCAGTCTTTGGGCCATGTATTCATTTCACTAATCTTATGTACCCTCTGCCAATTGGCACTTGGCTCAGATAATAATCCAGAGATTATTACCCTTAAGGTTCTGCTCTTCAATTTGGTGCCTAGCTCCTCATACTAAGCTGAACCTCTTTCCTAGTCCTACCTATGTTGTTGGTACCTACATGGACCACAACAACTGGATCCTCCCCCTCCCACTCCAAGTTCCTGTCCAGCCCTGAGCAGATGTCCTGAACCCTGGCACTGGGTAGGCAACACAGCCTTCTAGACTCACGCTCTCGGCTGCACAGAACAGTGTCATTCTCCCTACACCTGGACTTCTCCCTTGGGCCTCTTACCCCCTTGCGATCTTTTCATTGAGAACTGCCAGTGTGACATCAGCCATCTCAATTTCTTTGCTCCCCTCACTCACTTGAGCCCGTCTCCCTCTGAACTTGGGAAAAAGTGGGAAGTGCTGTTTCACAAGGATTGGTGATGGGACCACTGTTGTTCACAATTTACACAAACGATACAAACTGGGGAATCATAAGTACAATTTCAAAATTTGTAGATGATACTGGATTGGTGGGGAGGAGCAGATACTAAGGAAGACAGCAACGAAATACAAGAAGACATTAATAACTTGCAGATGGGTGCGTAATTGGCAAATGAATTTCAGTATAGGTAAGAAGAAGTAGGAGGTCATATATGCTGCTTGGATAAGAAAATTCTAAATGGGATAAAGGAGCAAATGGATCTGGAGTACAGATACACAAATCACTAAAAGTTGACACACGGGTTCATAAGGCCATAAAACAAGCAAACCAAACACAGAGGTTCATTTTGAGAGGGATATAATTGAAAAGCAGAGAAGTTATGTTAAATTTGCATCGAACCATGATTAGACCACACTTGGAGCACTGTGCATTGTTCAAGTCTCCATTTTAGAAAAAGGATATAGTGGCACGATTAAGGTGCAAAAAAGATTCAGAAGAACGATAGCAGAAATGAAAGGATATACTTAGCAGGAAAGGTTGAATATGCTGGGGCCTTTTCTGTAGAAAAGAGAAGGCTGAAGGGTGGCTGATAGATTTCGTTAGGATTATGAAAGGGTTTGATAGGGTAGATGTGGAGATGATGTTTCCACCTGTGGGGGAGACCAAAACTAGGGCCCATCAACATAAGATAGTCGCCAATAGGGAATTCAGGAGAAACTGCTTCATCTGAAGATTGGTAAGAATATGGAAGTCACTACCGCAAGGAGTAGTTGAGGCAAATAGCATAGATGCATTTAAGGGGAAGCTAGATAAGCACATGTGGGAGAAAGGAATAGAAGGGTATGATAATAGGGTTAGGTGAAGAGGATTGGCAAGAGACTTGTGTAGATCATAAACACTGGCATGGGCCAGCTGAGCCTACTTGCCTGTTTCTGTGCTGTCAAAAATATTTTTGGCAGTTAATAAATGTGCAAGATTTAAAGGACATTCAGTACCCAAAAGGGTTAATCTGCGGCATTTCATTTCAGTGATGTGCGCTGGTGGCAAAACATTTGCTTTGGGCGTTTTTTTTTTATTGCAGTTCACTGTCATTGCAACTTTGAAAGTTCTCCCTTTTTGTGATTGCATGTTAGCAAATCAAGAAAAGAAGAAAGACTTGCATTTATAAAGTACATTTCATGGCCACAGGACGTCCCAAAGCACTTCACAACCAATGAAGTACTTTTGAAGTGCTGTCACTGTTGTAATGTAAGGAAATGTAGCAGCCAATTTGTGCACAGCAAGCTCCGGCAAACAGCAATGGAGATTGCAGATGTTATACACTTGTTGAAAAAAGGGTCTAAGGATAAACCCAGCAACCACAGACCAATCAGTTTAACCTCGGTGGTGGGAAAGCTTTTAGAAATGATAATCCAGCACAAAATAAACAGTCACGCACACAAGTGTGGATTAATTAAGGAAAGCCAGCACAGATTTATTAAAGGCAAATTGTGTTTAACTAACTTGATTGGATTTTTTGATGAGGTAACTGAGAGGGTTAATGAGGGTTATCATGGAATCATAGGGCTGGATTTTATTTCAGCGACGGCAATTCTGGTGGCAGGCTGAAAAGTAAGGGGAGACACCATTTTGGCCCTCCATTGAGCTCTTATTGCAATTTCACTGTGAGCAGCCAATTAACTGCTAACCCATTAAGGGACGAGCTCCCACCTCCAGAGCTGCCAGCCAATCTGACGGCCAGCTGCTCTGCCGTACCGGCAGCACCACTGGCCACTTGCAGTACAAATGATGGAGGAGACTCCGGGACACAGGTAAGCGGGGTCAGGGTCACCAGGGCCAGCCAGCTGGGTCCTGGCAATGGGGTTGGTGGGAAGGTTGGTGAGGGTAGGGGTGGTCTTGCCAGAGGGTGGGACAAGGGAACAGCCATTGCCACCGGGGGGCCCTCCAGGGGACATGGATTATCCCTAAAGGAGGGACCCCCAGCCTGCTAGGAGGGCCTCAATTGGCTTGGGGTGAGATGGTTATCCTTGACCTTTGCTGCCCCAGACAAAATGGCAGGGGGCCCAGATAGCGTCGGGCACGCCACCCCTTGCCATTTTGTGTGCCCTCCTGCCTCCATTCCCATCTCCAAGGGTAGGATAAAATCCTGTCCATAGAACCATAGAATGGTTATAGCACAGAAATAGGCCATTCTGCTCATCATATCCATGCTGCTGTCTGAAAGAGCAACTCACCTCGTTCCACTCGCCTGCCTTTTCCAGGTAGCCCTGCATTTGTTTTTTCTTCAGATAATTATCCAATTCTCTTTTGAAAGCCTCAGTTGCATCTGCCCCCATCACACACTCAACCAGTGCATTCCAGATCCTAATCACCTGTTGCGTAAAAATGTTTTCCTCATGTTGCCGTTGCTACTTTTGCCAATCACCTTAAATTGGTGTCCTCTGGTTCTCAACCCTTCATCAATGGGAACAGTTTCTCCCTATCTGCTCTGTTAAGATGCTTCATGATTTTGAACACGTCTAACAAATCTCCTTTTCATCTTCTCTTCTGTAAGGAGAACAGCTCCAGCTTCTCCAACCTGTCCACGTAAATGAAGTTCTTCATTCCTGGAATCATTCATGTAAATATTTTCCTCACTATATCTAATGCCGTCACATCCTTCTGAAAGTGTGATGCCCAGAAATGGACACAATACTCCAGTTGAGGCTGATCTAGTGTTTTATTAAGGTTCATCATAGCTTCCTTGTTTTTGTACTGTATGCCCCTATTTATAAGCCCAGGATCCCACTTTCTCAACCTGCCCTGCCACCTTCAATGATTTGTGCACATATATCCACAGGTGTCTCTGTACCCCTTTAGAATTGTATCCTTTATTTTACATTGCCTCTCCTCGTTCCTCCTACCAAAATGAATCACTTCACACTTCTTTGTGTTAAATTTCATCTGCCACGTGTCCGCCCATTCCAATAGACTGTCTATGTCCTCATGAAGTTTATCACTATGCTCCTCACAGTTCACAATACTTCCAAGTTTTGTGTCATCTTTAAATTTTGAAATTGTGCCCTGCACACCCAAGTCTAGGTTATTAATATAGATCAAGAAAAGCACTGGTCCTAACACCAGACGCTGGGGAACCCCACTATCCAGTCCAAAAAACAACCATTCACCACTACTCTCTTGTTCCAAGTCACTCAGCCAACTTCGTATCCATGCTGCCACTATGCTATATATTCCATGGGCTTCAGCTTTGCTGAAAGGTTGTTATGTGGCACTTTGTCAAATGCCTTTTGGAAGTCCATGTACACCACAACAACCGCATTACCCTCATCAACCCACTCTGTTACCTCATCAAAAAACTAAATCAACTTAGTTAAACCCAATTTGCTCTTAACAAATCCATGCTGTCTTTCCTTAATTAATCCTCATTTATTCAAGTGACTTGTTAATCTTCTCCCGGATTATCATTTCTAAAAGCTTCCCACCACCAAGGTTAAACTGACTGGCCTATAGTTGTTGGGTTTATCCGTGCACCCTTTTTTGAAGAACGGGGAACATTTGCAGTTCTCCAGTCCTCTGTCATCTCTGTATCAGACCCTCCACAATTTTCACCCTTATTTCCCTCAGTATCCTCAGATGCATCTCATCAGGTCCTGGTGATTTATCTACTTGAAGTTCAGTATCAAATACCTCCTCTTAATCAATGTTTAGCCCATCTAGTGTCTCAACTACCTCCTCTTTCACTATGACTTGGGCAGCATCTTCTTCCTTGGTCAAGACAAATTCAGAGTATTCATTTAGTACCTCAGCCATGCCCTCCATGTGTAAATTCCCTTTATGGTCCCTAATTGGCCCCACTCCTCCTTTTACCAAAATGTTACTATTTATATGCCTGTCGAATACTTTTCAATTCCTTTCTATGTTAGCTGCTATGTTGGTTTCTCATACACTCTCTTTGCTTCCCTTATTTCTTTTTTCAATTATTCTCTGATTTTTCTCTATTCAGCCTGGTTCTGAATAGTATTATCCGCCTGACATCTGTTACATGTGCCTTTTTCTGCTTCATTTTACTCTCTTTCCCTTTCCTTATCCAGGGAGCTCTCCTTTGTTTGCGCTACCTTTCCTCCTCAATGTACCCTAACTGTCTCCTCTTTAAAGGCAGCCCGTTGTTCCATTACGGTTTTGCCTACCAATCTTTGATTTCAATTTGCCTGGGCTAGATGGTGTCCTTGATCCCTCTAGGACATCCTGTCTCTCCAGCGTTGCAATGTTCTCCTTAATCAATTCTGCTACCCTTCTACTTTCTTTACTTCCCTATCTTTCCTGAACACCTTGTATCCAGGAATATCTAGTATCAAGTCGAGCCCTTTTTTGAGCCAGATCTTCATTATTGCCACAACATAGTATTCCCACATGCAGCTCATCAACCTTATTTATTATACTCGGCGCATTCACGTATATGCACAGTAAATCTAGTCTAGATCTTATTACATTCCCTCTTACTCTGACCCCACCTAATATCTTACTATTTCCTACTCTAGTGCTATCTGTCTCTTCCAATTCTCTTATTTTTCTCTCTAATATTACCTCCTGGTTAGTTTAAACCTTCCTCAAGAAATGCTGGAAATACTCAGCAGGTTTGACAGCACCTGTGGAGAGAGAAGCAGAGGTAATGTTTCAGGTCAGTGACCATTCATCAGAACTGGCAGATATTGGAAATGTAAAAGGTTTTAAATAAGTAAAGCAGGGGTGGGGCAAGAGATAACAAAAGAGGTGTTGATAGGACAGGGTCACAGAGAATAAATGACCAGAAAGTCATGGAGCAAAGGCGAACGGTATGTTAATGGTGTGCTGAAAAACAAAGAGAGGATGTAAATTGACTGTAAAGCAAAAAGCACTCCAAGCACAAACATTAAAAAAAATGTAAAAACCAAAACAGTGGGTAGGCACAGTAGAAACAAACTAAAATAAACTAAAAGACCTAAACTAAAATTACCAAATAAAAAAGAAAAAATAACTAAACATAAAAAGGGGAGCCTGTCATGCTGTGAAATTATTGAACTCAATGTTCAGTCCGGCAGGCTGTAGTGTGCCTAATCGGTAGATGAGATGCTGTTCCTCGAGCTTGCGTTGATGTTCGCTGGAACACTGCAGCAATCCCAGGACAGAGATGTGAGCATGAGAGCGGGGGGGGTGGGGGGGGGGTGTTGAAATGGTCGCCCTCTCGATTTTACCCCTCCTAGCCTGCTCCCAGGGGTGTGCGTAAAATTCCACACGTAGAGTACAAAAGCAAGGAAGTTATGATGAACCTTACAAAACACTGGTTTGGCCTCAACTGGAGTATTGTGTCAATTCTGGGCACCGCACTTGAGGAAGGAAGTGAAGGCTTTAGAGATAGTGCAAAGATTTCTGACAATGGTCCTAGGGATGAGTGACATGGATAGATTGGAGAAGCTGGTGTTATTCTCCTCAGAAAAGGCAAGTTTGAGAGGAGATTTGATATGTTTTCAAAGTCATGAGGGGTCCAGACAAAGCTGACAGAGAGAAATTGTTCGCATGGGCGGGAGATTCGAGAACTGGAAGATTTAAGGTAATTGGCAAAAGAAGCTGAAGTACTAAAGAACCAAGGGACGAGTGAGACTGAGGTACTGAAAGAAATTAGTATTAGTAAAAAAGTAGTACTGGAGAAATTAATGGGACTGAAAGTTAATAAATCCCCTGGACCTGATGGTCTACATCCCAGAGTGTTGAAAGAGGTGGCTGGAGAGATAGTGGATACATGTTTCGAAATTCTATATTTTCTGGAGCGGTTCCTGAAGATTGGAAAGTAGCAAATGTAACCCCACTATATAAGAAAAGAGGGAGAGAGAAAACTGGGAAATACAGACCTGTTAGCCTGACATCAGTAGTAAGGAAAATGCTAGAATCTATTATAAAGGATGTTGTAACTGGACACTTAGAAAATAATAGTAGGATTGGGCAGAGTCAACATGGATTTATGAAAGGGAAGTCATGTTTGACAAACCTGTTGGAGTTTTTTAGGATGTTACTAGCAGAATAGATAAGGGGGAACCAGTCAATGTGGTGTAGTTGGACTTTCAGAAGGCTTTTGATAAGGTCCCACACAGAAGGTTAATAAACCAAATTAGAGTACATGGGATTGGAGGTAATATACTGGCATGAACTGAGAATTGGTTAATGGACAGAAAGCAGAGAGTAGGAATAAACAGGTCATTCGCAGGTTGGCAGGCTGTGACAAGTGGGGTACTGCAAGGATCAGTGCTTAGGCCCCAGCTATTCACAATCTATATCAATGATTTGGATAGGGACCAAATGTAATATTTCCAAATTTGCTGATGACACAAAACTAGGTGGGAATGTGAGCTGTGAGGAGGATGCAAAGAGGCTAAAAGGGGACTTGGGCAGGCTAAGTGAGTGGGCAAGAACATGGCACATGGAATATAATGCGGAAAAATGTGAAGTTATCCACTTTAGTAGGAAAAACAGAAATGCAGAGTATTTCTTAAATGGTGAGAGATTGGGAAATGTTGATGTCCAAAAGGGACCTGGGTGTCCTTGTTCATAAGTCACTGAAAGCTAACATGCAAGTGCAACAAGCAATTAGGAAGGCAAATGGTATGTTGGTCTTTTTTAAATTTTCTTCGTGGGATGTGGGCATCACTGGCTAGGCCAGCATTTGTTGTCCATTCCTAATTTCCCTTGAGAAGGTGGTGGTGAGCTTCCAAGAGAATGAGAGTACAGGAGTAAAGAAGTCTTTCGGCAAATGTACACAGCTTTAGCGAGACCACACCTGGAGTATTGTGTCTAGTTTTGGTCTCCTTACCTAAGGAAGGAAATACCTGCCATAGAAGGAATGCAACAAAGGTACACCAGAATGATTGCTGGGATGGTGGGATTGTCCTATGATGAGAGCTTGAGGAGACTGGGCCTGTATTCTCTTTGAAGAATGAGAGGTAATCTCATTGAAGCATACAGATTTCTTACAGGGCTCAACAGGGTTGATGCAGGGATGGGCATTAAATGCTGGACTAGTCACATCCCATGAACGAATGAAAAAAGGATGTTTCCCCAGTCTCAGAATAAGAGGTAGGTCATTTAGGGCTGGGATAAGGAGGAATTTCTTCTTCAGAGGATAGTGAATCTGTGGAATTGTCTACCCCAGAGGGCTGTGGAGACTCAGTCATTTGGTATGTTCAAGATAGAAATCAACAGATGTCTAGATATTAATGATATCAAGGGATATGGGCATAGTGCAGGAAAATGGTGTTGAGGTAGATCAGCCATGATCTAGTTGAATGGCAGAGCAGGCTCAAGGAGCCGAATAGTCTACTCCTACTCCTATTTCCTATGTTCCTTTGTTTCCATGATCCTAACCAACAGCGACAAGAGGAAAATCGTTTTTACACAGTTAGAGGCTACAATCTGGAATGCATTGATTGAGAGTGTCATGGAGGAAAATTCAATCATGGCTTTCAAAATGGAACTGGATAAGCACCTGAAAACAAAAAACTTGCAGAGCTACGGGGAAGGGGCAGGGCAGTGGGACTAGCTGAATTGCTCTTCCATAGAGCTGGCACTCTCACGACTGACTGAATGGCCTCCTTCTGTGCTATAAACATCCTATGATTCTATGATCCTATTTGGTAGTGACCAGATCACCTGTTTTTGTGATGTTGATTGAGGGATAAATATTGGGAAGGACACAGGGGATAACTCCCCTGTTCATCAAAATAGTGCCATGGGATCTTTTACGCCCACCTGACAGGGCAGAAAGGGCCTCAGTGTAACCTCTCATCAGTAAGATGGCACCTCTGACAGTGCAGCACTCCCTCAGTACTGCACTGGAATGTCAGCCGAGATTTTTGTGCTCAAGCCCAGGATTGTGACTATGAACCCACAACCTTCTGATCCAAAGGTGAAAGTGCTACCAACTGAACCACGGCGGACACAAAGTAGTCAAATTTGCATGGACTTCCCCTTTTCAATCACTCTAAATTCTAACCACAGGCCTGGAGTATGGTGAGATATCATGCAACATGTTCAAGACTGCCTTTTCTGATTTGCAGGGACTCTATATAAGTCTATGTATTTTTCATTTCCATCTTTAACAGGAATAATACTGAAGAAGGGAGGGATTTGAAGCTCTCTAATCTGTTGTCTAAAGAATGACCTGAGACCTGCTTGGTTATGTCTGTTGGCAACTTGCAGCTGTTTCTGTACATGCAATGAAAGTGAACATTGCATTACATCACATTAGTATTCCCAGTGTTCAGGCTAACCTGTCATCTCTCTCTTGCTAGTAAGAACTAACGTACTGTACATTCTTTGGGGCCAAAATGTGTGTGTTTTCAGAACAAAGACAAAATTGTTCAGTTGGAGGACGTGTCTACTACTGGAAATGGTTTTCGATCACAGATTGCTGCACTTATTTCCGAGCCTTCACATCAGCTCCCTTCATATCAGTCACCTCCTCTTTCTCAACTTCTTCCTCTAGTTCCACCTCTGCTTGGGCGCTCACTTCATCCTGCACACTCACTCTTATTTGAAATTTGATAGAGGTGCTCTTGATAGAGTAAATAAGGAGAAACTGCTTCCAGTGGCAGAAGTGTCAACAACCAAAGGTCACAGATTTAAGGGAACTGACAAAAGGAACAGAGGAGACATGAGGAAAAGAATGGTACATAGCAATCTGTGAATTGGAATGCACTGCCTGAAAGAGTGTTGGAAGTAGATTCAATAATATTTCAAAAAGGAACTGGATAAATACTTTAAGGGGAAACATTTGCAGGGCTATGGGGAAAAAGCAGAGGAATGGGACTAATTGGATTGCTCTTTCAAAGAGCTGGCACAGGCATGGTGGGCTGAATGGCCTTCTTCAGCGCTGTATCATTCTATGATTCTAGTATCCTTTCTCGTTCATGTACTCATTATGGTTGTTTGGGCTTTTAATTTTGTCGACGCTGTCCTGCTAATCGCCTCTCTGCGTCCCACATCATACCGATTGGAGTGGGCAAGATAGAGACCAGCTCCCTGGCATCTCCTCTATAATTGGCCAGCAGGGGCTGCCTGTAAAGTTTAGGGGTTGAATTTTGTGTAAGAGGAAGGGGTCCCGATGCTGGGCCGAGAAAGCGGGGGTAACCCCGCCACTGCATTTCGCAGCCTCCTGGAGCAATACTCCAGTGTTTTTAAATGCAAGTTTCAGGAGGTGGGATCCCTGTCCTATTAAAGACAGATATCCTGCCTCCATGAGCTGCCAGCCAATCTGAGGGCTGGCAGCTTAGCAGTACCAGCAACGCCACCAGGAACAGTGGCCACTGACAGAACTACAGAGGCCTCGGACCCAGGCTCAGCGGTGGAACCCCGGAGAAGAGGTAGGTGAGGCAGGGTCGTCAGGGCCAGTCCAGAAGGCACTGACGAGGTGGGGCTGGGGGCTGATCTTACAGTCCAGGGGAAGGGAGGTGCTGGCGGGGTGAATTGGTTCCTGGTGGAGGTCATCTATGGGGCAAAAATGGCCCACAGTGAAAGGACCCACCCCAACACCAGTGGCAGTGGGAAGAGGACCCTAATTGACTGTTAATAGTTTACTTAAGGGCCTCAGTTGGCCTCTGGGCGGGAAGGCAGTCTTCGACCTATCCCATCCCTGGGAAGATAGCTGGGCAATGGGGAGGCGACGGCCCCTTCGCCTCGCCACCTGTCGAGATACTGCATGCCCTCCTGCCTCCGATCCCGCCTTGGGGGGCCCATAAAATGCAGCCCTAGCTGTTTGAATTTCTTCGTCTTGCTGTGGACAAGAACCTGGCTTCTATTCAATGCTTTCCCATAGATTAAGAATTTATGTGATGGGAATCTGTAGATGCAAATCCATACCTAACTATTCTGCAACACAGGACTTTGAAGCTCTACTGCTCTGCTCCAAAGTGCATCCTCTAAATGTAGACATATTGGGCTGAAGTTTTCCGCGTTCCAGCAAGTCCTACCGCCAGGGCCGAAGTGGGAGGCGATCCTGTATCGGTGGGTGGTGGGACCCAGGGAGGCATATTGCCGGCAGCAGCCAATTAACAGGCTGCCACTGAGGGCGCTGTCCAATTAAGGACAGTGGCCTGCCTCCAAGAGCTGGTGGCCTAATCAGAGGGCAAGTAGCTCAGTAGCCTCAGCAGTGCCACCACTAGCAGTGGCCATTGCTGAGTCTGCAGCTCCAGGGAAAGGACACCTCACTGGTGGAGCATCCTCGGAGAAAGTTGTGGTAAGTTGGGGGAAGCCAGGCCCCGGCGATTGGTGATGTGGGGGGGGGGGGGGGCGCGGTCATGAAGCACCAGCGCACCATTGCCACAAGCGCTGCCATTGTCGCCAGGGGGCCCCTCCATGGGCCATAGCATGCCCATAAAGGGGGCGCCCCCTCACCGAAGCCCCATGGGAGGCAACCAGGTTTCACTGGGCAGTCTCCTCACATGGCCCTGGGCTCTCCTGATGTGAGCAAAATGCTCGCAGAGGCAGGAAGTGGCCCTTAATTGCCCACTTAAGTTGGCCACCCGACGGACGGCTGAGCCGCCAACTTTCCTACTGCTGGCAATATGATATGGGAGCAGGAAGACGTTGGGCTCCCTTCCTGATGCCTTCCCTCCCATGTTGCCAAACCTCCTGACTCCCAGCCCGTCGACAATGGGCTGGGCAAACTCAGCCCATTGAATTTAAGAAATTGCTAGATTACATTTTTCATGCCAGTTTATTTTTGACTGCTCAGACAAACTTCAATTAATTCATTTAAAAACGTGTCAGTAAACAGTTGCCTCTATTTTCATGAAAGTTCTTTAAAAAATAAACTTGATTGATTGTTTTGCAGAGCCTGCTAGATGTGAATGTGATCTGTACCATCAAGCAGCTCCAGCGTATGAGTGTTGTTCCCTTTTATCAATTTTATTCATCCAAATTGATAATTTATTTCATTCATATCATCAGGAGACCAGCAGGAATGATGGAATTTAAAATTTTCCTTCTACCGTTCAAACACCGACATGAATCCAGTCTGGACAGAGCAGATGAAAGTTTCTTTCCTCCAACAGCCATTAAACACTAAGTTCTGACAGTTTAAGTCCAGTTTTCAAAGAATGTATCCAGACCAAAGTTCCCAGTGATTGCACAATCTCATTCAGGAAGGCTTTTACAGGGCAGCTTTTTTATTGCCGCAGTACAGGCATTTTTCTTTTTGCACTAACTATCCTGCGATTCGGGCTTGTCTTCTTTTACAGGCTATACTTATGGTTAATTTTCAATTTACATTTTACATTTTTAGATTAAGGAGTGTTTGCCCTGGAGAAAAGAACATATTTCCACATTTGGTACCCATTGTACACATCAGACATTGGGTGAATCTGCTCGAACTCATTGCCCTTTGGCCAGTTGAAGGGACTTATGTTTTTGAGGTTTTACTCCAGATATTTCTTGGGGGGCTTAGAATCTCAGATCATTCCCAGAGTCGAGTCTACGGTCTCTATGACCCAGAGGATGACATTACCCGCCAATAGCTAGATAGTTTGTGACAAACCTAGAGATTGAGCAGAAGACACTCACTGTATTTTAACTCACTGACTATATCACAACCCATCATTCGATCTCCTTCAACTTCAGAAGGTGGCAGAATAAACATCACACAATCATGGCCTAAGTTATAAACTATTGAACAGATTTATGAAACAGTAAATGGATGTGAGCAGCAATGATGTCAAGCTGTAGATTTACAGCAGTTACAGGCTTAAATATCCCTGTATTTGGAATTGCAAACTTTTACAGAATCTGTGCTAATCTTCATTGTCAACTAGACTTGGTAAAAGGTGGCTGAATATTAATTATAGGTGCAATTTGTTGCTGACTATCCATGGTATGTCTCGAGTCTATCTATATCCCTCGACTGGATTCAGATGGACTACTCAATTAGAACAGGACTAGCTGAAACATTAGATTGATTTTCTGAATTTGTAATCCTGCCATGGAGCCTTTCCAGCTGACAGCACATATTGAGAAATCAGGGGCATGTGACCCACAATTCTCCGTCTAAAATCATCTTTCCAAATTGAAATATGAATTGCTTAATTGCAAGTAGAACTGTCAACGTACAATTCAAACAACCCCACAGGACACTTGTATTTGAATTAAGTGACTTGCCCCTCCTTTGGAACTGTGTTGCAGATCTAACATCTGTTTTGCAGCTATTATTTATTTTCTTTGAGTGAACCTAGCTTTTAACCCATAAGTGGCCTCATACAAAGAAAGAAGCCATAACATTTAGTTTAGAGATACAGCACTGAAACAGGCCCTTCGGCCCACCGAGTCTGTGCCGACCATCAACCACCCATTTTATACTAATCCTACACTAATCCCATATTCCTACCACATCCCCACCTGTCCCTATATTTCCCTACCACCTACCTATACTAGGGGCAATTTATAATGGCCAATTAACCTATCAACCTGCAAGTCTTTGGCATGTGGGAGGAAACCGGAGCACCCGGAGGAAACCCACGCAGACACAGGGAGAACTTGCAAACTCCACACAGGCAGTACCCAGAATTGAACCCGGGTCGCTGGAGCGGTGAGGCTGCGGTGCTAACCACTGCGCCACTGTGCCGCCCTATAGATCATAGAGAAATGTGCTCTATTTCTTCACAAAGACTTTAATCCTAATAGCCCAGGAGGTATACAAACTCATATCCTGGAAGAGAAAGAGCAGTGCCCACTATCCATGTTTAGGTGTAAACAAAATAAACTGCAGGTGAATTTGACATATTTCTGTTGTGCTCATTTTTTTTAAATTTTGACAATTTAGAATGACATGGTATTTTGTGAATATACATAACCCAGTTTTGAAAAAATATTTTTCAAAAGATTACAATAGCTTCACAGTGTCTAGAATTTGGCACTGGTATGGGCACGTCATAGTATCTGCGATACTCAGAATGGTTCCAATTAGGATTAGGGCATACTGTTCGGGCAGTTATAGTGAGATTTAAACTCCATGTAACCTCTGCTGTGCCTGAGCAGGTATTTTATGCTGCAAAATGTACAAAGGGAAACATCTTTTCATGCCCTCTTTACCACTAACATCTTTCAGCTTATGTATGCAAGACATTCCTAAAAACTAATTCCTGTTACTGATTAAATTTATTAATATATATTGATTTACTGTATGTGAATGTTCTTAAAGTGTTTGAGACATGATAATTTGTTCCAGAAACTTCAGTTTTTATATTTATTTTTAAGGATCTAACCAATATCAGATTGTTTTTCTGCTCGGGGTTTGTCTTCAATATTTCAAATTCTTTGCTGTGGGCATTATCAGGAGCCTTTTCACAGCAGCCTGGCTGAAATCAGGATCTCAGTCTACTGAAGGATCAAACCAATCTCCCACACATCTCAGCTTAACAATTCTCCGAATTTAGTTGAGAAACATTTCTGTTTTCTGAGGGTCAAAGACATAATACTGAAAGTATGTTGGTTTCACGTGTGATTTCATCGTGTTAATGAGACCACTCTGATCCCCTGACCATTTGCAGCCATGTAGAATGCTTAAACTGTCTTGCAAAATCAGCCCGGGTCAGAATAAGGTTATATTTCATTTCTGTAAATCTAATAGCATTAATTCGATTCTATTCTAAGTGAAACCAGCAAGCTTTTTTTTTAAACAGTGTTAATGCTAGTGATAACCCATCATATTTTCTTGATTTTTAAAAATACTTATTATCCTTTTCTGTTTGCAGTGACTAAACACAGGGAAATAAAAACATAGGAGGTAATTGGGACCAAGGCAGCTTAATGACATCCTAATGGGTACATTTTAATTCTAATGAAAAAAATCTGCCATCCTTACCTGGTCTGGCCTACATGTGACTCCAGACCCACAGCAATGTGGTTGATTCTTACCTGCCCTCTGAAATGGCCTAGCAAGCCCCAAGGGCAATTAGGGATGGGCAACAAATGCTGGCCTTGCCAGTGACATCCACATCCCATGAAAGAATTTTAAAAATCCTTCACAGCTCGTACACAGTAACAATACGACATGTAAATTGCAGATTTTTCTTTTTTTTTCCTTTATGTTTTCTCTACCTCGCAGCATATATTAGGTATAAGACTGGCTAGTGTAGGGTAAAGCTTCATCTAATTTTGCCTAAACAGTGAGTCGAAACACCATCCTCAAATGGACAGTCATACTACACAAGTGTGACATTTCCAATTACCAAACCGACCACCGACACTGCCAATTTAGTGCCAACTAGTGCAGAATTATGGCAATTTTCTTTCTGTAGACCAGTAACTGGGTTAAGACTTCATAAGAACATAAGAAAAATCAAGTGTGCACAACAGCCATTTTTCTCATCAAAGCTCATTCCTGTGGAACAGTAAGACTCCCATCATGGTATCTGATTAAATTTGACATAACCGCAATATTTTTACCTGTTGCAAGTTTGTCCAAACATAACTTCACCAAAAACTTATATTTGTACACAACTTCTCCTGACCAGAATCTTGGGTACAGAGATCCATGAAGCTTAGTAAAATGAAAGGGTAGATTATGGAACACAGAAGTGGGAATTCTGGCACTAGTGCTATCTGCACTAGAAAAATTGAGTTACCTCATTGGTTGCGGCTGGGAACTTTTTTGTCAAGTGAGACACACACAATAGATGTCAATCCACGCCAACTTCTTACCATGGCAAGGGGCCTTCATAAATGCACAATCAACTACATCAGTTCTGATTAGTATTTCCTTTAAACTGCTGTAATCCAACATTTTGGAAATATTTTCTCACTTTATTGAATCCTATTTTATCACATTACAGAAACAGCATTTCAGAACCCCAAATAATTCACCTAAAGCATTGAAGGATTTCATGTTTGATCTTGGTTCTGGGTGATTTTAAACTGAATCTCTGTTCTTAAAGGGGAATCAATAAACAAAAGACAGTGGTGAATACTGGGCACAATATGAACCCACGCACCCTAACTGGATCGAGGACCTTGAAACAAAGGAAGAACCTTGAGTCATAGGACTTGCCAGGAATTCTGACGGCAATCTCAAGGTACAGCACTGCACAAAACACAAATGAAGCCTCACTTATCTCACACGATGAACCATCTTTTGGATTCACAGCACATTAATCACCAGAAGTCAAAAAGTTTGGTCAATGAGCAGAACTGACAGAATGGTTGAGACTAGTTGGAGGATGAGGAAACAGCCAGCAATATGGATCAAAAGCAGGTAAGTGGGGTTGACGTACAGATCAGCTATGGACTGACAGAACAGGTTCAAGGGGCTGAGTGGCTCCTTCTGCTCATATGTTTTATGAAACATGGCTGAAGATAAGCGTCTTTTAGAGGCTTTTGCAAGCAGAGAGGAAGTTGACAAAGTAATGTGGTTCAATAAAAGGAGTTCTGGGGCAAGTGGATAGTTGCTGAAGTGCAGGTGTTTGAAGCCGGGAATAAAGCATTAAGTCACCATTAGACGAAAATAACTTGTGTGTAAGGATGGATGGCTCAAAGAGATTGCTGATGTAGGGGAGGAGTGAAGCAATGGAGGAATTTCAAGATTAGGATGAAGATCTTGAAGTCAATTTTCTTGGGCACAGAGATCCATGAAGCTTAGCAAAAATGAAGGGGTAGATTGTGGAACATAAAAGTAGGGATTCTGGCACAGATTGCATTAGAAAAATTGAGTGTCAAGATATTAAAATATTGATAAGGATTTTGGAAGTGGAGAGAAGAAGGCAGGGGTGATGATAGGCAATGTCAACTGTTTGGATGTAATGGAGGATTCTGGGGTTAAGCAGGCTGCTTAGGTTCTGTATCTCTGGGTTTAGCCTGAAGTGGTAGCTGGGGATGGAGATATGAAAGTGTTTGTGGGTCCAAAGAGGATGGCTGTGATTTGCTGACATTTAGGTGGAGGAAGTTATGGTAGATCTTAAGAAAACAAGAAGAGCCAAGGATGAGAAAAGGTCACTTAAGCTCATTAAAACTCATCCCTCATTTAACATTCTTTGTGTAAAGAATTTTTTTCCTGCTATCTGTACAATTTAATTTTCAGCATTTCAATTTATGTCTTTCTACTCTTTAACTTCTTGGAATACTTTGAAGAAGTAATCTGGATATACGTTGTCTTTCGATGCAATTTAATATCTTACATACTTCAGTGAAGTGCCTCGAAAACTGCCTTCTTTCTAGCAAGTAAAACTTGAACTTCTCTAACATTCCTGTACAACTTTTTCCTGTACTCTAAGAGTTCAAGAATATTTTTTTATGGAATGTTCACTAAAACAAGACAAATTATTCCAAAGACACTTTTATATGGTGCTTATTTAGTTTGGATACCAGGAACCTAGGTCCACGAGTCAGTTCCTGGTATTCACACTGCTAAATCTAGCTCCCATATCCCATAAAAAGGAAGCCGTTCTGCCCATAGAGCTGTGTCAGTGCTCACTCTTCAAATGGAGTTATCTACTTTTGATGTGTTGGATGAATGTATCGTATTTGGTAAATTATGTTTAAGTTAGCAAAGAATAGTGGTATGCATGTGGACAGATCAAGCGCTTTCTTCTTTCTATTTTTTTCTTTGGCCTCCTTGTCTCGAGAGACAATGGGTAAGTGCCTGGAGGTGATCAGTGGATTGGAAAGCAGCGCCTGGAGTGGCTAAAAAGGCCAATTCTAGAGTGACAGACTCTTCCACAGGTGCTGCAGATAAAATTGGTTGTCGAGGCTGTTACACAGTTGGCTCTCCCCTTGCGCTTCTGTCTTTTTTCCTGCCAACTGCTAAGTCTCTTCAACTCGCCACACTTTAGCCCCGCCTTTATGGCTGTCCGCCAGCTCTGGCGATCACTGGCAACTGACTCCCATGACTTGTGATCAATGTCACAGGATTTCATGTCGCGTTTGCAGATGTCTTTAAAGCGGAGACATGGACGGCTGGTCGGTGTGATACCAGTGACGAGCTCGCTGTACAATGTGTCCTTAGGGATCCTGCCATCTTCCATGCGGCTCACATGGCCAAGCCATCTCAGGCGCCGCTAGCTCAGTAGGGTGTATGTGCTGGGGGTGTTGGCTGCCTCAAGGACTTCTGTGTTGGAGATACGGTCCTGCCACCTGATGCCGAGGATTCTCCGGAGGCAGCGAAGATGGAATGAATTGAGACGTCGCTCTTGGCTGACATACGTTGTTCAGGCCTCGCTGCCGTAGAGCAATGTACTGAGGACACAGTCTTGATACACTCGGACTTTTATGTTCCGTGTCAGTGCGCCATTTTCCCACACGCGCTTGGCCAGTCTGGACATAGCAGTGGAAGCCTTTCCCATGCGCTTGTTGATTTCTGCATTGAGAGACAGGTTACTGGTAATAGTTGAGCCGAGGTAGGTGAACTCTTGAACCACTTCCAGAGCGTGGTCGCCGATATTGATGGATGGGGCATTTCTGACGTCCTGTCCCATGATGTTCGATTTCTTGAGGCTGATGGTTAGGCCAAATTCGTTGCAGGCAGCCGCAAACCTGTCGATGAGTCTCTGCAGACACTCTTCAGTGTGAGATGTTAATGCAGCATCGTCAGCAAAGAGGAGTTCCCTGATGAGGACTTTCCATACTTTGATCTTCGCTCTTAGACGGGCAAGTTTGAACAACCTGCCATCTGATCTTGTGTGGAGGAAAGTTCCTTCTTCTGAAGACTTGAACGCATGTGAGAGCAGCAGGGAGAAGAAGATCCCAAACAGTGTAGGTGCGAGAACACAGCCCTGTTTCACGCCACTCAGGATAGGAACGGGCTCTGATGAGGTGCCGCCATGCTGAATTGTGCTTTCATATTGTCATGGAATGAGGTGATGATACTTAGTAGCTTTGGTGGACATCCGATCTTTTCTAGTAGTCTGAAGAGACCACGTCTGCTGACGAGGTCAAAGGCTTTGATGAGATCAATGAAAGCAACGTAGAGGGGCATCTGTTGTTCACGGCATTTCTCCTGTAGCTGGCGAAGGGAAAACAGAATGTCAATGGTGGATCTCTCTGCTCGAAAGCCACACTGTGCCTCAGGGTAGACGCGCTCAGCCAGCATCTGGAGCCTGTTTAAAGCGACTCGCTGGGGGCTTTCTTGTAGTTCAGCAGTGCAATGCGCTTAGCGGCTATGACAGGTTCCAGCTCTTCAAAGTGAGATTGAAACCAGTCTGCATTCTGCTTCACACGTTTGCCATAGGTGGTCATTGCTGAGTCATAGATGGCGTCTCTGATGTGGGCCCACTTGGTCCCTGCATCCCTGTGGGAGTGTTTTGAAGGGCTTTTTAAAGTGAATTTAGAAATTTATGTAACAGCTGTGGATGAGAAATTCTGTTCGTGTTGATGCGCAGGTGGCCCTTCTGCTTGGAGTGATGCAGCTTCTTTGGTTTGAGTCGAACCTTGCTGCACACCAGGGAGTGGTCAGTGTCGCAGTCCGCACTGTGGAAGCTGCGTGTGATTTGAACGCTGATTAAAGAGGCTCGCCTTGTGACGATGAGGTCCAGCTGGTGCCAACGATGTGATCTTGGGTGCCTCCAAGAAACTTGGTGACAGGGTTTAGTGTGAAAGAACGAGTTGGTGATGCAGAGGTTATGATAGGTACACAACTCCAGCAGTCTCTGCCCATTCTCATTCATCCTTCCAATGCCATAGCGCCCAAGGTAGGAGGGCCATGAGTCATGGTCGGCTCCAACCCTGGCATTAAAGTCCCCCAGCAGGAACAGATGTTCGGTATTGGGGATGCTACTAATGATATTATGGAGTTCCTCGTAGAACTGGTCTTTAGCTTCAGGTGGGGAGCAGAGTGTTGGAGCATAGATGCTGAGTAGGTGTACTGGACCAGAGGTGGTGAGCAGTCGGATGGACAGTATGCGTTCCGAGCCATTTGAAGGTGGCTCTATCATGCTGAGCAAATAGTTTCTGATGGCGGAGCCGACTCCATGCTGTCTTGGTTCTTCAGGATTCCTACCCTGCCAGAAGAAGGTGTAGTCTTGCTCTCTTAGAGATCCGCTCGCAGGGAGGCGTGTCTCCTGAAGTGCTACAATGTCCACATTGAGTCTACTGAGCTCGTTGTTGATGATGGAGGTCTTCCGAGAATCGTCGATTTGTGTAAGGTCTTCTGACAGGCTAGGACACATAACTCTGATGTTCCAGCTTGCAAAACGAAGGGCTGGTACCTTCTTTCCTTTTTTGGTCGTGCTGATTGCTGCGGTTTTACAGTCCATTTGTCGGGCAATGACCCTGAGCTCCAAGCACCCATTAAAGCAGGTGGACTGTGACGGGACAGAACCTTGCTGACCGGGGGCTGCCCGGTTTGAGGCGGGTGGTAGCTGTCCAGTGAGATGCGATGACCTCTCCCACCGACAAAGGCAACCCGTGGCGCCCAATCTCTACGCTCATTGAGCTGGACTTATAACCCATAACTGCTGCCTTCCGTGTTGTTTTGGTTGCTGTGAGGTGACTATGGAGTGACCTCTCCATGGTGCATGCCTGGGCGGATGTATGGAGGTTGTGAGTTGCCCAAGCGTCAAAACCCCCCTCTCGGCCTTCCTGGTGGGGTCCAGAGGAGTGCAGAGCATGATGTTTGGCACCGGTATGGCTGCAGGAACTGCCGGAAACATGCCAAAGGTGACACAGACCGCCTACGGGGTTCCGCTCTGGATTTTCTGTTAGCGTTTACTCCCTTAGCCTTGGTCTCTCCCGAGACGCCCACAAGGCAGTGGGGTTGTTAGGGCCCCTGCTCAGGTGTAGGTGGATGCCGGTGGGAGGGAGTGGGGAGAAGGGGGTGCGGGAGGGGAGGGGGTGCGAGGGGGAGGGGTACAGTGGGAAGGGGTGGAGGGAAGGGGGTGCGAGGGGGAGCTGGGAAGGGGGCTGCTAGGGAAGGGGGTGCAAGGGGAAGATGGTGCAAGGGGGAGCTGGGAAGGGGGTGAGAGGGGGGGGAGCTGGGAGGGGGGAGTGGGGGGGTAGGGCGGAGGGGGTGGGGGAAGGGGGTGCAGGTAATAAAACATTTCATCAGCTCTTGTTTGCGCTGAAATGCTGCAGTAACCAGAGTCAAGGCTACAAACTGGATTTAGGCAGGTTTAGTAAAAGTTTTTAAAAGTAAGAAGTTGAGGAGCCGCCTAAACCATGGGGTCACCTCTGGGTGCCGGAAAACGGATTTTGGATCTTGGGGTCGTCCTTCGCTGCTCTGGTGGATGGGCTCCCCGAGCACAGCCATGTGGTCTTCCTGTCCTTCGCCTATACCGATGCCGGATTTCAGATGAAAGAGCAAGGTCGCTGCTCCCGAGCTGGCGGGAAACTCAGTTGCCCATCCAGAGTGTCGAGCGTGAAGGGCGGCGCGGCAATGCTGGGCTCTGGGTTTTTGGAGGTGCAGAGGGAAAATGTTGATGGTTTCTGCTTCTCTTGAATCCAAGTGTTTCCACTTTTGATCCTGATCTGCTGGTCGTTGCCATCCTGCAGGTTGAACGTGTATTACCAAATCTGCATGGATACAAATATTAATTTCTGTGTGGGCTGCAGGGGTGCACATGGTTCAGTCCCGATAGAAATGGACTGTTTAGCCACTTAAATAGAACTTCATAAACAACACAACTGAGATTCTTCACTTGCTAGTAGAATGCTATGAATGTTGCTTATGTAAATGATAGCACAAGTGCAGCTGGCAACTAAAGCAAGCATGGGTCTCAACAAGACTGGCTAACTCAGACTAACTCAGTATAAATGACCTGTACACTACAAGGAACAGAACTAAAGCCAGTGGTGAAAGAAAAAGTTCTGGGCTTTCAGTGCATCACCTTTTAAAGGTTCATGACTAATGCTGTCGATGTACAGCTAAAGAAAACAGAGTTCCATGATGTATTCACAGCACAATTCACAATAAAATGAAGCATGCCATTTTGTCTTTGTGTAGTTGTGGAATACTGTGTCCAGTTTTGGTGTCCTCACATGGTGGGGGATATAGGAGCTCATAAAGGGTGCAGAGGAAGGTCACAAGATTAATTCTCACTTTGAAACACCTTAGTAACCTAGGTAGGGTCATCAAGCTGGGTAACAACCGTTTCGAAATGCGTAAACTCAGGAGATTTGAGGGGAGGTTTAAAAAATAATAACTATCAATGTGGATAAACAATTTCAGTTAGGGTGGACCAGGGGTCATATTTACAAGTTATTTGAGGGCAGAACTAGGTTGGATATGAGGTGATTCCTCTTCTCCCAGAGAAGAGTGGGCCTTTGAAACAGATTGTCGGCTGTCGTGGTGAATGTTGATTCTCTGCATTCATTCAAAAGACCTGTTTCTGGCTGGGGCACAGATCACTTCATACAAGAAATAGGTATCCTGGGCTAGTTTCGATTCCAGATTTTTACCCTAATTGGCTCAGGTTTTCACCTCTCTGGATGGTGTTTCTATTGTGATGCACTTGGCAACACAATTATGTGGAACAGGCTAGCTGGGATAGTTTCCACTATTTTCATATGTTCATAAGTTCCAATTCCATTTTCATGCCCTGTTTCTGTATCCATTTATATTCTTTCCTTTCAAATACTTTGCCAACTCCATTTGAAATGGTGTTACAATCTTTGCCTCAATAGTCATTTGAGGTAGAGAATTCCATGATCTCTGTTGTGAAAAAATTACTTTAATTCCCTCCTTTGTTCCCGTAGTGATAATTCTGAGTCTATATCTCTTTGTTACAGATTTGCCAACCATTGGAACAATCTTTCAATATTATCCCTCATGCCTTCTTTGAGCTCATCTTGTCCATGAGACCCACCGCCTGCTCCCTCGATCGCTTCCCACTGAACTGCTGATCACCCAAGTTCCCCTCCTAGTTAGTTAAGATTGCTAACGATTCTCTCTCTTCAGGTGTTGCCTCTCTCTCCTTTAGATCTGTCGTCATCGCCCGACTGCTCAAAAAAACTAAACCTTGACCCCATTGTCCTTGCAAATTACCATCCCATTTTCAACCTCCCTTTCCTCTCCAAAGTTCTCAAATGAGTTGTCGCCCCCCCAAATCTCTTCCCATCTTTCCCAGAACTCCATGTTCAAATCCCTCCAATCAGGTTTCTGCCCCTGCCACAGTACTGAAATAGCTCTTACCCAAATCACAAATGACATCCTCCATGACGGTGAAAAAAGGTAAACTTTCCCTCCTCATCCTTCTCATCCTGTCTGCAGCCTTTGACACGGTTTACCACACCATCCTCCACCAACACCTCTCCACTGTCATCCAGCTGGGTGGGACTGCTCTCACCTGGTTCCATTCTTAACTATCTAATCATAGCTAAAGGATCCCTTGCAATGGTTTCACTTGCTGCACCCGCACCATTACCTCTGGTGTCCCCCAGGGATTTATCCTTGGTCCCCTCCTATTTCTCATCGACATGTTGCCCCTCAGCATCATCATCCAAAAGCTCAGCATTAGTTTTCACATATACACTGACGCTATCCAACTCTATCTCACCACTACGTCTTTCAACTCCTCCACTGCTTAAGCAACCTCCAGTACTGGCTGAGCAAAAACTTCCTCCCATTAAATATAGTGAAGACTGAAGCCATCATTTTTAGTCCCTGTTCTAAACTCTATTCCTTAGCTACCAATTCCAGCCCTTTGCTGGCAACAGTCTGAGACTAAGCCAGTCTGTACGCAACCTTGGTGTCACATATGACCCCAAGTTGAGTTTCTGACCAAATATCTGCACCGTTATTGCCTAACTTTGTCCCTGTCTCAGCTCATCTGCTGCTGAAACCTTCATTTGTGCATTAGTTACCTCTCGACTTGACTATTCCAATGCACGACTGGCTGGTCTCCCATATTCTACCCTCTGAAAACTTGAGCCTTCCAAAATTCTGCTGCCCATGAATTAACTCGCACCAAGTCCCATTCACCTATCACACATATGCTTGTTGACCTACACTGGCTCCCCGTTAAACAACATCTTAATTTTAAAATTCTCATCCTTGTTTTCAAATCCCTCCTTGGCCGCATCCCTCCCTAACTCTGAAATCTCCGCCAGCTCCACAACCCTCTGAGATAACTGTGCTCCTCTAATTCTGGCCTCTTGAGCATTCCCAATTTTAATCGCTCCACCATTGATGGCCATGCCTAGGCCCTAGGCTTCGGAATTCTCTCCCTACAAATCTCTACCTCTACCTTGCTTTCCTCCTTTAAAACACTCCTTAAAACCTTTCTCTTTGATCAAGCTTTTATTCATCTGAGTAATATGTGGCTCGGTGTCCTATTTTGTTTTATAATGCTCCTGTGAAGCAGCTTGAGACGTTTTATTACATTAAAGGCATTATATAAATATAAGTTGTTGTTATTTACCCCCTCAAAAATTTTCAGAAGTTTGAGCACCTCTATTAGATTCCCTGTAATCCTTTCTGTTCCAGTGCAAACAGCAACAATTTTTAAGCCTTTCTTCATAACTATAACCTCTTGTATTCTTGTGAATATTCACTGTAGCTTTTACATGACTTGAATATTTTTCCCCTTCTATGTGTCTGGTACTGCATGCAATACATTTACTGTGACCTGACCAATGCCTTGTACAAATGTGATATCATTTCTTTGCCATAAGTAAAATCCTGAATAAAATTAGCATTTTATAGCCATCTCCAATTACAAAGTTTTTCCAGCATAGAAACAGACCATTCGGCCCCAGGTTGCTATTTGCCAGGAAGATCTCTGTTTTTTCCACTCTGTTATGAAATCTCACTGCTTACAGTATATTTACTTTCACTGCGCTTCCGAGAGCGTACTACTTCATCTGACTATGCTTTGAAACCAGGGAACCAGCAGTTGCCAATCACATGGCCCTTCAAGCCTGCCTGTTATTCAATAAGGTCGTGGCTGATCTTCTATCTCAGCTACACCTTCCCAAACTATTCCCATATCCTTTGATTCACTGAGTATCCAAAAGTCGATCAATCTTTGACTTGAATACACGCAACAAATGAGCATCAACAGCTCTCTGGGGCAGAGAATTCCAAACATTGACAATCCTTTAAGTGAAGAAATTTCTCCTCATCTCAGTCCTAAATGGCTCACCCTTTATTCCAAGGATGTGACCTCTAGTTCTAGACTCCCCAGCCAGTGAACACATCCTCCCAGCATCTACCCTGTCAAGTCCCTTAAGAATTTTACATGTTTCAATGAGATCAGCTCTCATTCTTCTAACTTATAGGGAATATGGGCCTAATCTTTTCAATCTCTCCTCACAGGACAACCCCCTCAACCCAGGAATCAGTCTAGTGAACCTTGGTTTCACTCCCTCTATGGCAAGCACATCCTTTGTTAGGTAAGGAGAACAACTCTATATACATGTGTGGTCTCAACAAGACCTTACAGAATTGTAGTAGGACTTCTTTATTCTTACACTTCAATCCCTTGGTAATAAAGGCTATCATTTGCTTTCCTAACTATTTGTTGTACCTGCATGTTAAGTTTCCGTGATTCATGTATAAGGACTCCCAGGTTCCTCTGAATACCAACATTTCCCAGTCTCACATTATTGTAAAAAAATCTAGTAGTTCAATTTTTCCAACCAAAGTGGATACCTTCATATTTCTTCACATTATATTCCATCTGACATGTTTTTGCTCACTCACTTAACCACCCTCCTTGTGTCCTCCTCACAGTTTACTTTCCCACCTAACTTTGTATTGTCAGCAAACTTGGATTCTTTACACTTGGTCCCCTCCTCCAAGTCATTGATATAGATTGTAAATAGCTGAGGCCCAAGCTCTGATCCTTGTGCTACCCCACGAGTTACAGAATGCCAACCCGAAAGTGACACATTTATTCCTACTCTTGTTTTCTGTCAGTTAACCAATTCTAAATCTATGCTAATATATTAGCCCCAATCCCATGAGCCTGATTCTGTGTAATAATCTCTCGTGCAGTCCCTTATCGAATGCCTTTTGAAAATCCAAAAACACTACATCCACTGGTTCCCCCTCATCCACTCATCTAGTTACAAACTCAAAAAACTCAACAGATTTGTCAAAAACAGTTTCCCTTTCATATATTTGTGTTGACTCTGCCCAATCATATTATGATTTTCTGAGTGCCCTCTTATCAGGTCCCTACAGATTCGAGCATTTTCGTTACTCCTGATGTTAGGCTAACTGGCTTATAGTTCACTGGTTCCCTCCCTCTTTTCTTATATAGCAGGGTTACATTTGCTATCTTCCAATCCACAGGGACTGTTCAGTCATTGGGAAAATGCTGGAATCTATTATTACGAAGTCTTAACAATGTACTTAGAAAATCATAGAATGATCAGACAGAGTCAACATGATTTTACGAAAGGGAAATTGTGTTTGAAAATTTATTAGAGTTTTTTAAGGATGTAACTAGTAGGGTACATAAAAGGGAACCAGCAGATGTAGTATACTTGGATTTCCAAAAGGATTTGATTAGGTGCCACAATGTTAAGATAGGACTCATGGAGTTGGGGACAATATACTAACGTGGATGGAGGATTATTAATGGATAGGAAGCAGACAGTAGGGATAAATGGAGGTTTTCAAGCTGGCAGGCTGTTACTAGTGGAGTGCTGCAAGGATCAGTGCTGGTGGGACCTCAGCTATTTACAATCTATGTTAATGACTCAGACAAAGAGACCAAGAGTAATTTATCCAAGTTTGCTGATGATATCAAGCTAAATGTGAATGTAAGCTGTGAGGAGGACACGAAGAGGCTGCAAAGCGATATAGACAGGTTAAGTGAGTGGGCAACATGATGGCAGATGGAGTATAATGTGAAGAAGTATGAGGTCATTCACTTTGGTAGTAAGAATAGAAAAACAAAATATTTTTTAAAAGGTGTGAAACTTTTAAATGTTGATGTCCAGAGAGACTTGGGTGTATTCATACAAGGAACCAAAGAAAGCTAGCATGAAGGTACAGCAAGGAATTAGGAGGGCAAATGGCATGTTCACCTTTATTGCTAGGGGATTGGAGTACCAGAACAAGGATGTCTTGTTACAGTTGTATAGGGCTTTGGTGAGACGACACCTGGCGTACTGTGTACAGTTTTAGTCTCTATATTAAAGAAAGGATATGCTTGCATTGCAGGCAGTACAGCAAATCTAGAACACGGGGGCACAGTCTCAGGAGAAGGTGTTGACCATTTAGGACCGAGATGAGGAGAAATTTCTTCACTCACATAGTTGTTAATCTTTGGAATTGTCTACCCCAAAGGGTTGTGGATGCTCCATCATGAGTATATTCAAGCCTGAGAGAGACAGATTTTTGGTCTCCTGGGGAATCAAGGGATATGGTGAGTGTGAAGGATTTGAGACAGAAGATCAGCCATGATTGTACTCAATGGCGGAGCAGGCTCGAGAGACAATATGGTCCACTCCTGCTCCAATTTCTTATGTTATGTTCTAAGAGTAACTCAGCAGTCAGAGCAGGGATCTAAACAGTCTGCCTCTACCTCTGCTGAAGCCACAGGGGTTGCACCAAGTAGAAGTGTTAGGAAAAGGAACAGTAAAGATCTGTAGTTGCACGGGTATGCACATGGGTGTGTTATACATTGTTAAATTATTAAGTTTTTGTTGTGTCTTTGAAACAGATAAATATTATTCTTTTACACCACTTTCCCAACTGGCCCTGACTCCGTTGCTGGGTAGCTAATTGCATTTTCAGTTGTTTGATCATAAATGGGAAGAAATGAATTGACAGCAACCAATGAGGGGCTGTGAAAGGGATCTTTGGTTTTTTGCAAGACTGCTTTGTGCTAGTAGCATGGGAGTGGGGGGAGGAGGGGGGGCTGCAAAAGGGGTTTTGGATGTGGCTGTGAGATAGATGCACCTAGTGAACCTGGCAATAATCAGGCCACCCCAGGCATTCTGGGTTGCAATGTGCGCCATTGATGCTGCATCACTTGCATCACCTTCCACCTCCCCGTCTTCCTCCTCCTCACCCTCTTCCTCCGAATTCTCTGAAGAGGCTCTGTGCTCTGCATCTTGTCCTTCCTGCAGTTCAAACCTCGCTTCTGCGCAATATTGCACAGAGCGCAGCACACTGTGACCAATTTTGAAACCCCTGCTGGTGCATCTTGAGGGGTGACTCCAGATCTGTTCAGGCACCTGAACTGCATCTTAAGCAGGCTTGTTCGCCTGGTGGACATATAGTGTTCATTGTATCGTCCCTGAGCCTCATTCCTTGGGTTTTTGAGAGGTGGCATCAGCCACATTTTACGTGGGTATTCCTTGTCTCTGAGCAGCCAGCGGGTAACTCTTCTTCCAGGTGCGGACATTTGGAAGGATGCATTGCACCAGGACACATGCATCATGGCAGCTGTCCAGGAATCTTATGCACACCTGCAAAAAGTTCTTTTTGTGGTTGTACATCAACTGCACACTAATGGAGTGATCTGGAGGTGCCTTAATTGGCATATGTGTGCAGTTGATGATGCCCTGCACCAGTGGGAAGCCAGCCAAGGCCCCAAACATGAGCATCCACTCCTTCTGACTGGCATCATTGCAGGTAAAATTGACATAATTGGCAGCCTCTGGCAGAGCCCTGGAAGGATCCCAAGCAGGTCTTGTTCCAGCTTGCCATAAATGTCTGTTATCATTTCACACAACACCCTGAACCCCCTGAGACTGGTGCTCAGACATGTTGAGGAAGCTTATCCTGTACCTGTAGACCCAGTGTGCTGGGGATGGCCTCCTGCAAGCTGTGCCTCTCTTCTGAACCCCTCTCTCCTGTGGAGCTACAGGCTGTGAGCAGTGGGACATTGCTGGTGCTACAGTTGGTATTTCTGTTGATGCTGAAGTCACTACTGCTGTCACTGGTCATCATCTGACTGCCAATCTAAGGTAGTGTAAGTGGCACCCACGCTGATCTGATAGATCAGAGCTCCATTGTGCAGATCAGATTTCCAAACTTCCAAAGTGTAGATGACACCTCCAAAATGTTGAAAAAATCTCCAAAGTGTGTAAAGTAACCCCTCAGCACAGATACCATGAAGAAACTCTTTCCCAAAGGCAGGTGAGAAAGCAGCAGTAAGTACTGAATACGTACGAGCATATTTCCCTGACATGACTCCAGTCCCTCAATTCCCACTGCGTGCTCGCATTGTTTTCACTCATGAGTTCCAGGAAGCCCGGAAAACCCGTGGCCCCAAAGTTAACGTTGAAAATCAATGTCAATATTGCTCTAATTGAGTGATTAACACACATTAAGTGGCAACCTGCCTCTCCTGAGGGGGATGCTCACACACAGCCTAATGTGCTGCAGTAAAACGCAGAAATCGGAGGGCTGGTTTTAACCCTCCACCCACTTCGAAACACATGTGCTCAAGCATATTAAAATCCAGCCCAGAGTCAGCCTGACAAACAGGAAATAAATATTCAGTGGCATATGAATCACAGAAATTAAATATTTGAAGACATGAACTCTGCAAAACACTCAGAAAAACAGTAAAATAGTTATTTCAAATTAATTACAGAGCAACATTAAAATGGAATACACATTCCTGCAATGAGTCAGCAGCAACTTTAATTACAATAGACTACTTAAACATTATCATAAATATTTGCACTTACAAGTTCCTTAAGAATTATACATGCAGGTGTTTGGATCCCACAAAAATAGACCTGTTTGCTCTCTGCCAATCTCACAACTAAACCCAATAACTGCCCAGTCAGCACCAGAACCAGTCACTCAGATCTATGGTTTTACCTAAATTATACCACAAACCCACTCACAGCTGAAAATAGGTGTAACAACGATTGACAGATAATTGGACTGTCCCTCCATGGCTAGTCCCTTCCCATATCTGGGAACATCTGAAAGCTTTCTTTCCTCCTACTGGACTATAAAATTGGGAACTAATGGCATTATTTGTGCAGAAGGACCACGTGGCATTTGTTCAGTGGTCAGGGGCAGGCGGGTGTGATTGCGAGTCAGGCAGGTAAGGGGATTGAGAAGGTGGGAGTGGAGGAGCCTCAGCAGCTTGTATGGACAAGAGCCGGGGCTGTAGTGTGGATGAGCAGACTGGCCATTAAAGGCCAGGTCAGGTCTGCAAAAAAAAGCCAACCCGAGTCCAACAGAACCACATCCGACCCAAGCCGGACCTGGCTCAAGTCCTTCCATTTTATCCCGCACCCGACCTGACCCAACCCGACCATCAGTTAACCTACCTTCCGTTTTTTACTTTCTTGCTGATCTGCACAAGCTTAAAATAACTGTAATAAAACCAGCTTTCTAGTCCAAAAATTAAATTAACATTGGAGCCACTTACTGTGATAGAGCGCGTCCGACCCGAGCCCGAATGCTGGACCTGGAAGTGCAACCTGTCCGACCCGACCTGAACCCAATTGGGTTCAGGTCGGGTAGCAGGCCTTTACTAACCATGGCACCATGGTACAGGAAGCCATTCAAGTGGGGGGAGCAGAAAGGAAAGTAATGGTAGTAGGCAACAGTAAAATGAGGGGGATTGACACTGTTGTCTACAGCAAAGAGCAAGAGTCCAGAAGGCTGTGTTGCCTGCCCAGTGCCAGGGTTCAGGACATCTGCTCAGGGCTGGAGAGGAACTTACAGTGGGAGGGGAAGGATCCAGTCGTCGTGGTCCATGTAGGTACCAACGACATAGGCAGAACAAGGAAAGAGGTTCTGCATAGTCAGTATGAGGAGCTAGGCACCAAATTAAGAAGCAGAACCTCAAAGGTAATAATCTCTAGTTTATTACCTGAGCTACTTGCAAATTGGAGTAGGGCAAATAAGATAAGAGAAATGAATGCGTGGCTTAGAGACTGGTGTAGTAGAAGTGGGCTCCGATTCGTGGGGCACTGGCACCAGTACTGGGGAAAGTAGGGGTTGTACCATTGAGATGGTCTACACCTGAACTGTGCTGGGACCAGTGTTCTAGTTAGCCACCTAACTAGGGAAGTAGAGAGGATTTTAAACAAAATAGTGGGGGCAAGGGATCAAATTTGGGAAGATGTGGTAAATCAAAGCTTAGAGACAAGGCAAGAGAGAAAGGTATTAATATGGGAAAAGATAAACAGACCGTGACACGAAGGGACAGTGAATACAAATCCAAGAGTAAATCAGCAGACAAGGCTAGACGTTACAAAAATAATAAAAGGACAAAACTAAAGGCTCTTTATCTGAATGCACATAGCATTCGAAACAAAACAGATGAACTGATAACACAAATAGAAATAAATAAGTATGATCTGATAGCCATAACAGAAGTCACTTGTGAGAGTGATGGCTGCAAGATAACATAGATTGGGACCTGAATTTTGAAGGGTACATAACATTTAGGAAGGATAGGAAGCTAGGAAAAGGTGGAAGGGTGGTTCTGTTAATTAATGATGGCATTAGAACAATAGAGAGGGATGACCCAAGTTCTGCAAACCAGGATGTAGAAGCGGTTTGGGTCGAGATGAGAAATGATAAAGGCAAGAAGTCACTTGTGACAAGTGGTGTACTGGACCCCTAACAGTAACCACACGGTAGCATGGGGTATAAAGGAATAAATAATGGGTGCTTGTCAGAAAGGTACTGTGATAATCATGGGGAATTTTAATCTACAGAAGACTGGAAAAATCAGATGGGCAAAGGTAGCCTAGATAAGGAGTTCATAGAATGTTTTTAGGATAGTTTCTTAGAACAGCATGTTCTGGAGCCAACCAGAGAGCAGGCTATACTAGACCTGGTATTGTGCAATGAGATTGGACCTCATAATGAAGGCTCCCCTAGGCAGCAGCATTCATAATATGATTGAATTTTACGTTCAATTTGAGGGAGAGAAGAGTGGGTCTAAGACTAGTATTTTAAACTTAAATAAGGGCAATTATGAGGGCATGAAAACAGAGCTAGCAAAAGTGAACTGGCAAAGGAGGTTAAGAGATAGGTCAATAGAGAAGCAGTGGTAGACATTTAAGGGGATATTTCAGAATACACAGAATAGATAAATTCCAACAAGAAATAAAAATTCCAAGGGGAGGACCCACCATCCGTGGTTAACTAAAATAGTTAAAGATTGTATCAAACTTAAAGAAAAAGCAAATAATTGCACAAAGATGGGTGGCAGGTCAGAAGACTGGACATAATATAAAAAGCAGCAAAGAATGACTAAAAGATTAATAAGGAGGGAAAAATTAGAGTACAAAATAAAGCTGGCGAGAAATATAAAAGCAGATATTAAGGGTTTCTACAGATATTTTAAAAAGAGAAGTTAACAAAGTGAGCTTTGGTCATAAAGAAAGTGAATCTGGGGAATTAATAAGGGAAAATAAGGAGAAGGCAGATGAATTGAACAGGTATTTTGCATCGGTCTTCACCATAGAGGACACAAGTAACATCTCAGAAATAGCTGTAAATCAGGAAATGGAAGGGAGGGAGGCACTCAAGAAAATTGCAATCACCAGGGAAGTGCTACTGGGCAAATTGTTGGAGCTGCAGGCTGACAAGTCCCGGGGACCTGAGGAACTTCATCCTAGGGTCTTAAAAGAAGTGGCTAATGAGATAGTTGATGCGTTGGTTTTAATTTTCCAAAATTCCCTCAATTCGGGGAAGGTTCCATTAGATTGGAAAATAGCCAATGTAACTCCTTTACTCAAAAAGGGAGACAGAAAGCTGGAAACTACAGGCCAATTAACTTAACATCTGTCAAAGGGAAAATGTTAGAAGATATTATTAAAGAAGTTATAAAGTACTTAGAAAAAATCAAGGTAATCAGGCAGAGTCAACATGGTTTTGTGAAAGGGAAATTAAGTTTAACCAATTTATTGGAGTTCTTTGAAGAAGTAACATGTGCTGTGGATAAAGGGGAACCGGTGGATCTACTGTATTTAGATTTCCAGAAGGCACTTGATAAGGTGCCACATCAAAGGTTATTGCGGAAAATAAAAGCTCATGGTGTAGGAGGTAACATTTTGGCATGAATAGAAGATTGGCTAATTAAAAGGAAACAGAGAGTAGGCATAAATGGGTCATTTTTTGGTTGGCAAGATGTAATGAGTGGTGTGCCACAGGGATCAGTGCTGGGACCTTAACTCTTTTACAATTTATATAAATGACTTGGGATGAAGGGACCGAAGGTATGGTTGCTAAATTTGCTGATGATCCAAAGATAGGTAGGAAAGTAAGTTGTGAAGAGGAAATAAGGAGGCTACAAAAGGATATAGATAGGTTAAATGAGTGGGCAAAAATCTGGAAAATGGACTATAATGTGAAAATGTGAAATAGTTCATTTTGGCAGGAAGAATAAAAAACAAGCATATTATCTAAATGGTGAGAAATTGCAGAGCTCTGAGATGCAGAGGGATCGGAGTGTCCTAGTGCATGAATCACAAAAGGTTAGTATACAGGTACAGCAAGTAATTAGAAAAGCTAATAGAATGTTATCAAGTTTTGCGAGGGGAAGTGAATACAAAGGTAGGGAGGTTATGCTTCAGTTATACAGGGCACTGGTGAGACCACATCTGGAGTACTGTGTACATTTATTGGTCTCCTTATAAAAGGAAGGATGTAAATGCGCTGGAAGCAGTTCAGAGAAGGTTTACTAGACTAATACCTAGAATGGGTGGGTTGTCTTATGAGGAAAGGTTGGACAGGCTAGGCTTGTAACCGCTGGAGTTTAGAAGAGTATGAGGCAACTTGATTGAAACATACAAGATTCTGAGGGATCTTGACAAGGTGGATGTGGAAAGGATGTTTCCTCTTGTGGGAGAATCAAGAACTAGGGGTCACAATTTAAAAATAAGGGGTCACCTATTTAAGACAGAGATGAGGAGAATTTTTTTCTCTCAGAGGGTCATGAGTCTTTGGAACTCTCAGCCTCAAAAGGCGGTGGAAGCAGAGTCTTTCAATATTTTTGAGGCAGAAGTAGATAGTTTCTTGATAAGCAAGGGGGCAGAAAGGTTATTGGGGGAGGCGGGAAAGTGGAGATGAGGTGACAATCAGATCAGCCATGATCTTGTTGAATGGAGGAGCAGGCTCGAGGGGCCGAGTTGCCTATTTCCGCTCCTAGTTTGTATGTGCCACTGAAACCGGGTTGGCCCCGACATGCTGGACATTTGCCAGCGAGGAGTGACTGATGGTGGTCACTGCAGTAAGAATATGCAGGGTTACAGAGTGGTGGGAAGTACCATGATTCCTTACATGAGTTCTGAATTTCAACTACATGGCTCTGGGGAAGCAGTGACTATTTCAAAGAGCAAAGAACAAAGAACAGTACAGCACAGGAACAGGCCATTCGGCCCTCCAAGCCTGCGCCGATCTTGATGCCTGTCTAAACTAAAATCTTCTGCACTTCTGGGGACCGTATCCCTCTATTCTCATCCTATTCATGTATTTGTCAAGATGCCTCTTAAACGTCGCTATTACACCTGCTTCCACCACCTCCCCCGGCAGCAAGTTCCAGGCACTCACCACCCTTTGTGTAAAGAACTTGCCTTGCACAACCTCTCTAAACTTTGCCCCTCTCACCTTAAACCTATGTCCCCTAGTAACTGACTCTTCCACCCTGGGAAAAAGCTTCTGACTATCCACTCTGTCTATGCCACTCATAACTTTGTAAACCTCTATCAGGTCACCCCTTCACCTCCGTCGTTCGTGAAAACAATCCGAGTTTATCCAACCTCTCCTCATGGATAATACCCTCCAGACCAGGCAACATCCTGGTAAACCTCTTCTGTACCCTCTCCAAAGCCTCCACATCCTTCTGGTAGTGTGGCATCCAGAATTGTACGCTATATTCCAAGTGTGGCCTAACTAAGGTTCTGTACAGCTGCAGCATGACTTGCCAATTTTTATAATCTACGCCCCGACCGATGAAGGCAAGCATGCCGTATGCCTTCTTGACTACCTTATCCACCTGCGTTGCCACTTTCAATGATCTGTGGACCTGTATGCCCAGATCTCTCTGCCTGTCAATACTCCTAAGGGTTCTGCCCCTTACTGTGTACTTCCCACCTGTATTAGATCTTCCAAAATGCATTACCTCACATTTGTCCGGATTAAACTCCATCTGCCATTTTTGCGCCCAAGTCTCCAACCGATCTATATCTTGCTGTATCCTCTGACAATCCTCATCACTATCCGCAACTCCACCAACCTTTGTGTCGTCTGTAAACTTACTAATCAGACCAGCTACATTTTCCTCCAAATCATTTATATATACTACAAACAGCAAAGGTCCCAGCACTGATTCCTGCGGAACACCACTCATCACAGCCCTCCATTCAGAAAAGCACCCTTCCACTGCTACCCTGTCTTCTATGACCGAGGCAGTTCTGTATCCATCTTGCCAGCTCACCTCTGATCCCATGTGACTTCACCTTTTGTACAAGTCTGCCATGAGGGACCTTGGGACCTTGTCAAAGGCTTTATTGAAGTCCATGTAGACAACATCCACTGCCCTTCCTTCATCAATCATCTTCTTCACCTCCTCAAAAAACCCGATCAAGTTAGTGAGACACGACCTCCGCTTCACAAAACCATGCTGCCTCGCGCGAACAAGTTCATTTGTTTCCAAATGGGAGTAAATCTTGTTCCGAAGAATCCTCTCCAATAATTTCCCTACCACTGACGTAAGGCTCACCGGCCTGTAATTACCTGGATTACCCGACAGAGTGGCATGGATATCCTGGTTCTAATACTTTATGCACTTCCAAGCAGTTGCTTTGGAATATAGAATAACTTATGGACAGTCCTCCCAGTCCTCTTCCCTGCTAACCCGACATGTTGTAGCTTACTTCAGTTGCATCAGTGTTTGCTCAATCTCTTATTTTAGGTCGTATTATATGCCAGCAGTTGTCACTTGTGCTGTTGAGTAAATGAAGGAGCCACATTGGCTGACAATCCTGCCATCCAAAGTTTTCTTAGAAAAGGAGCTTTACACTGACTTTAGATGGTGTCCAAACCTGCAGTAATGAATCAACTTATAACAGAGTAACAGGTTGGGGAGAAATTCCATAGTTCAACGCAGGCATCCATAACGGTTCCCGTCAACACAGGACCTAAAATGGCAGTTTCAACATATCTTGGTGCATCCGATTGGTTAAGGGTGAATGGTAATGTGACTAAATAGTAAAAAAGCAACTTTTCTGCATAATGAATATTATATCATAAAATGCAAGAAAATATGTCCTATTTTTGCCAAGACTTAACATATGAATTATGAATTCTCAAGAGTGCTTATGAGGCAATAACGTCATTCATGCGCTTGGATAAACCATGGTACCAAGCCCAAGCAATTTATAATAAATTACTGAATTCACTAAGGGTATCTGCTGAAGCACTAACAATCAACATGTAATCACTTCAAATTTATCAAAAGATTATCCCCAGTTTATTGTCAGAAAACAATGCAGTTAATGATTTTCTTACCCATTTAATCAAGAATCCTTTTAATGTTTCAAGATCTCACTGGATTTTCCCACAGTAACATCACAAAATAGTCCTCATGAGCCCATAAAATGTGGTATATGGTTCCTGCAGTACAGCTATGAGCTTATTATCAAATTAGATTAGATAATTCTTAAACAAAAGTCAACCGTAGATACCAAGTACCAGGTCGTGCATATCATATCTGGCAACTAAACTGTCACAGTGACTGACTCTTTCAGCTGCCAATTTGATTAATACATTGGTGTTAATATGGGACAGGTTTAATGCATTTACATCACGTTCCTCTCTCTGTTATTTTAACAGTGGTATTAGCTGAATTAAAATGAATGGGTTAATGCCTGTGTTAACGTACTGTGTACAGTATTGGTCTCCTTCTTTAAGGAAGGATGTAAATGCATTGGAAGCAGTTCAGAGAAGGTTTACTAGACTAATACTTGGAATGGGCAGGTTATCTTATGAGGAAAGGTTGGACAGGCTAGGCTTGTATCCGCTGGAGTTTAGAAGAGTAAGAGGCAACTTGATTGAAACATAAAAGATTCTGAGGGATCTTGACAGGGTGGATGTGGAAAGGATGTTTCCCCTTGTGGCGGAATCTAGAACTAGGGATCACTATTCAAAAATAAGGGGTCACCCATTTAAGACAGAAATGAGGAGAAATTTTTTGTGACTCTTTGGCACTCTGTTCCTCAAAAGGCAGTGGAAGCAGAGTCTTTAAATATTTTTCAGGCAGGGGTAGATAGATTCTTATTCATTTAGAGATACAGCACTGAAACAGGCCCTTTGGCCCACCAAGTCTGTGCCAACCAACAACCACCCATTTATACTAATCCTTCATTAATCCCATATTCCCTACCACATCCCCACCATTCTCCTACCTACACTTGGGGCAATTTACAATGGCCAATTTACCTACCAACCTGCAAGTCTTTGGCTGTGGGAGGAAACCAAAGCACCCAGTGGAAATCCACACAGTCACAGGGAGAACTTACAAACTCTGCAAAGGCAGTACCCAGAACTGAACCCGGGTCGCTGGAGCTGTGAGGCTGCGGTGCTAACCACTGCGCCACTGTGCTGCCCCAAGCAAGGGGGTGAATGATTATCAGGGGTAGGTGGGAAGGTTGAGTCGAGGTTACAATCAGATCAGCCATAATCTTACTGAATGGGGCAGCAGGCTTGAGGGACTGAGTGGCCTACTGCTGCTCCTAATTTGCACATTTGTATGTAAAGCCTCTTCATGGTCATCTAGCTGGGTAGGACTGCACTCACCTGGTTCCATTCCTCTCTATCTAATCATAGCCAGAGAATCAGCTGCAATGGCTTTTCTTCCCATCCCCGCATCGTTATCTCTGGAGTCCCCTAAGGATCTATCCTTGACCCCCTCCTATTTCCCATCTACATGCTGCCCCTCAACAACATCATCCGACAATGCAGCACTAGTTTTCACATGTATGCTGACAACCCAGGTCTATCTCACCACCACCTCTCTCGACCCCTCACTGTCATTAAACTATCAGACTGTTTGTCCAACATACAGTATTGGATGAGCAGAAATTTCTTCCAATTCAATTTTGGGAAGACCGAAACCATTGTCTTTGGTCCTGCGACAAACTCCGTTCCCTAGCCACTGACTGCATCCCTCTCCCTGTCAACTATCTGAGACTAAACCAGACTCTTCGCAACTTTGGTGTCATATTTGACCCCAAGATGAGCATCTGATCAAATATCTGCACCATCACTAAGACTGCATATTTCTACCAGTGTAACATCGCCCAACTCCTCCCATGCCTCAGCTCATCCGCTGCTGAAACCCTCATCCATGTCTCTGTTACCAAGGGAAGGAGTTTGTGTGGGGCCCGTGCCATTTTCTTTGTGGCTGAAACACATTTACTTTAATTTAATGAAATGCCAGCACAAAACATGCTCCTTATAGGTTGACTGATTTTTAAGCACCTGCAGCACCTTAAATTGGATGGATGGAAACATCAGGAGTGAATGGAAGTGCCAGTTTTGAGGGGAAATCTTTAATTTTCAAAATCCACAAGTGACTGTCATAAAAAATATGTGCCAAAACTGCATCCAGTTTTCCTTGACTGTAGCTGAGGATCCCTTTAATTGATTCTCAAACTGGCCACTTTCTGACTTCTACCAACAGGAGAACAGTTGGGAAGAAGCAAAAGTTAGCAATAATCTGGGATGCAGAGATGAAAATGACGACATCACTTGCCCTTGACTGTTGCATCTTCACAAGACTTTTGCCATTTTCCAGTAGGAGCTCCAGCCAACTCGATTGTGTTCCAACTGGGAATTGGAACAAGCACAAGCCAAGCAGTAACTCAGCACTTCAACCAGCCATGCTATTTTGGTTCTACTACCACAACTTTATAGTTTCAAAAAGAATGGCAGCGGCATGAAAATTACCCCTTATATTTTGTCAATTTTGATAATTTATTTTTTACATCTTTAAAAATTGGATTAATTTCACAGGTCTGTTGGTAAGTACATTTTGGGAGAGATATATTAATAATATGCTCGATTCACCTGATGCAGACATATACAGACAAAGCAGTCAGTACAGGCCTCTGAATACTCACCAGTCTGTCCAAGCTCGTGCCAGCTGCTGTCGTTGGACGCTCCTCAGGGCTGTAGGGCCTGAACCTTCGGTTAAAATTATCTGAAATGGAGCGTGTCAAACGCCCAGCTTGCATTGGCTTAGGCTGGCCACATCCTTGAAAAACCTGCAATAAGTAAACAAATAGAATTGTTTCAAATTGCTGATCTGAGTTCACCCAACTACTGTTTCTGAAGCAAAATCTCAGGTAATCTGGTCAATGAGTCAGATTCAGTGACCAGCTTCATTTTTCATTAAGAATTCACAAAAAATAAATGATTTGACGTGTGCTCATTGTTGGAGTACACAGAAATAGATCTTGTCATAAGTTCCAGCAAGTCTTCAGATAAAATGCTGACTTTCGATTCTGGATTGAAAGCTCAAAATTTGAATTCTCTGAAGTTCCATGAGCAGCATCCTTAGAAACTTTAGATTCTAAAAGTGAGTGATGAGCTGGGCATTTTTACCAACTACAGGACTGACAGGTGACTGACCATCACTGCAGGACCACTAGATACTTGGCTTTACATCCACAACTAAGCTGTCAGCAAAAGTATAAAGACAGTCATTTCCCAGCTGTTTGCTGGTGTCACTACTATTTCCTTTTTTAAGAAAAAACAATCCATCTAAAATAGATGCAATGTGCAACTGAACTGATTAGGCTATTTAAGGAAGTTTTGAATAGATATATTTAAAATAGATGAAAACTGTCGGCGAACATTGGTCGTCTCAATTTCTCTGCCCCCCTCACTCACTCTAACCTGTCCCCCTCTGAACTTGAGGCACTCCGTTCTCTCAGGTCTAACCCCGACATGGTCATCAAACCTGCAGACAAGGGTGGTGCCTTGTAGAAGCTCAACGCCAACTCACAGACACCTCTTCCTACCTCCCTCTGGACCATGACCCCACCACCGAACATCAAGCCACCGTCCAAAGGACTGTCACTGACCTCATCTCCTCTGGAGATCTTCCCTCTACGGCTTCCAACCTCATAGTCCCACAACCCCGGACAGCCCGCTTCTACCTCCTTCCCAAAATCCACAAACAGGACTGTCCCGGCAGACCCATTGTGTCAGCCTGCTCCTGCCCAACTGAACTTATTTCTTCCTATCTAGACTCTATCTTTTCTCCGCTGGTCCAGTCTCTTCCCACCTACATCCGTGACTCTTCTGACGCCCTACGTCATTTTGACAATTTCCAGTTTCCTGGTCCCAACCGCCTCCTCTTCACTATGGACGTCCAATCGCTCTACACCTCCATCCCCCACCAGGATGGTTTGAGGGCTCACCGCTTCTTCCTGGAACAGAGGCCCAACCAGTCCCCATCCACCACCACCCTCCTCCGCCTGGCTGAACTTGTTCTCACATTGAACAACTTCTCCTTCAACTCCACGCACTTCCTTCAAGTAAAAGGTGTTGCTATGGGTACCCGCATGGGTCCTAGTTATGCCTGTCTTTTTGTGGGATATGTCGAGCATTCTTAGTTCCAGTCCTACTCAGGCCCCCTCCCCCAACTCTTTTTCCGGTACATTGATGACTGTATTGGTGCCGTTTCCTGCTCCCGCCCCGAACTAGAAAACTTTATCAACTTTGCTTCCAATTTCCACCCTTCTCTCACCTTTACATGGTCCATCTCTGACACTTCCCTTCCCTTCCTCGACTTCTCTGTCTCCATCTCTGGGGATAGGTTGTCTACCAATATCCATTATAAGCCCACCGACTCCCACAGCTATCTCGACTACACTTCTTCACACCCTACCTCCTGTAAGGACTCCATTCCATTCTCCCAGTTTCTCTGTCTGCGACGCATCTGCTCTGATGATGCTACCTTCCATGACGGTGCTTCTGATATGACCTCCTTTTTCCTCAACCGAGGATTTCCCCCCACTGTGGTTGACAGGGCCCTCAACCGTGTCCGAACCCATTCCCCGCACCTCTACCCTCACCCCTTCCCCTCCCTCCCAGAACCATGACAGGGTTCACCTTGTCCTCACTTTTCATCCCACCAGCCTCCATATCCAAAGGATCATCCTCCGCCATTTTCGCCACCTCCAGCGTGATGCCACTACCAGTCGCATCTTCCCCTCCCTTCCCCTGTCAGCATTCCGAAGGGATCGTTCCCTCCGCGACACCCTGGTCCACTCCTCCATTACCCCCACCACCTCGTCCCCGTCCCAGGGCACCTTCCCCTGCAATCACAGGAGGTGTAATACCTGCCCATTTACCTCCTCTCTCCTCACTATCCCAGGCCCCAAACACTCCTTTCAGGTGAAGCAGCGATTTACTTGTACTTCTTTCAATGTAGTATACTGTATTCGCTGCTCACAGTGTGGTCTCCTCTACATTGGGGAGACCAAGCGCAGACTGGGTGACCGCTTTGCGGAACATCTCCGCTCAGTCCGCAAGCAGGACCCTGAGCTTCTGGTTGCTTGCCATTTCAACACTCCCCCCTGCTCTCATGCTCACATCTCTGTCCTGGGATTGCTGCAGTGTTCCAGTGAACATCAACGCAAGCTCGAGGAACAGCATCTCATCTACCGATTAGGTACACTACAGCCTGCCGGACTGAACATTGAGTTCAATAATTTCAGAGCATGACAGCCCCCCATTTTACTTTCATTTTTAGTTATTTTTTCTTCCTTTTTTTTAACATTCTTTTTTACAATTTTTACAATCTTTTTTTGCATTTATTTCATTTCATCTTAGTTTGTTCAGTTTGCTTACCCACTGTTTTTTTCAGGTTTTTTTTCAGGTTTGCACTTGCTGCTGTTCAATATTCAGTGTATTTACACCTAATCTGTACTAATGCTTTGTCTTTCAACACACCATTAACATATTGTTTGCCTTTGCTCCGTGACCTTTTGGTCAGCTATGTGGCCTGGTCCAATCTGCACCTTCTCCTTTGTTATCTCTTGCCCCACCCCCACCTCACTTGTTTATAATCTGTGACTTTTCTCATATTTGCCAGTTCCGAAGAAGGGTCACTGACCCGAAACGTTAACTCTGCTTCTCTTCCCACAGATGCTGCCAGACCTGCTGAGTGATTCCAGCATTTCTTGTTTTTATTTCAGATTTCCAGCATCCACAGTATTTTGCTTTTATTTAAAATGGATGAGTTGGATACTCTGCACTCATCTGCAAAAGGCCTGATATTTGTTTCTGACATTGAGGCAGGCAAAGGTGAGTAGAGCTGTTTAAGGTAATATAGATATATGTTTTGAGATACAAATCCTTCTTATTCGAGTTATTTCTCTTCCCCTTCTGTCCTGGATTCTTCAAGTCACACATGATTGCAGTGGAAATGTGAGTGGAAGACCTGTCACTGGGCCTCTACTCAATGCCACTGAGCTTAAGGAAGCTCATGACAGGAGCTTAGCGATGGATTTCACTGCATCTTTTCCCTTCCTCTAGGGCCAAGAATTGAGCTTCTGTCCTGAACTTTCGCACATCAATGCAGCCAAAAATCAGGAAGCAATTCTTAATGAAATTTTTTTTGAAGCATTTTCTGCAGTTAATTCAAACCAGTGGATCAGACTTCTTAGCCAGGGGAAGAAAACACTCCATTAAATAACAGTAGCTTAGTGTGTTCATTATACTAATGCATTAAATAAAGCACCCAGTGTGAGGAATACTTCGTGACGCAAAAATTACAACAAGGAATAATTCAGACAAGTGCTATGCTTGGTAAGTGGTTTCCCAATTAATCACTGCTTGATAACTAGAACCTATTCAGAACCCATATAAATTCATCTGTCAAATTCAGTCACTAAACTTTAAAGCCATTTTAATGCCTCAATAGGCAATTTTCACAAACTTCTGTTCCAAGGAACCCTGTTCCAAAACACAGTCAAGTTGGTCATTGAGAAAGATTTTGTTGCAGCTGCCCCAAAAACTAACGCATCAAAGACTCATTTAGATATCTTAAATTTTAGTTAAGTAGAGATGTGAATAGATTTTCAGTAAATATAGGGACATTGATGTGATAATTTAATCGTGTCAATGATCTTGTAATCACAAACCTTTCCAGTTATAAACAAGATAAAATGTCTTTCAAGAGACTTTCACAACTCTACATTTAATCAGAGCAACTAGTCAGTGAGGTACAAAGAAGGTACAAAGAACCAATGGTAGAAAAACAGAACAGAGAGATAAATGAGAAATTGAAAGCTTAAAGTATGGAACAACTTGCAAGCTGCTGATGAACTTTAACTCACTGCTTAACAATGTAAGAATCTGACCCAAGTAAAGCCCTTTATCTTATTTGCATGTACCAACAATCGGCCACACAATCATGTATACATATATGCAGCATGATTGTATTATCCTTTCCTCAAACTTTAGAAAAATGTTTCCTTTGATCAGTTCTTTATTGTTGTGGAGAAGATAACTTGATTGCAAATCACTCCAACGCCAGTGCAGATGAGAAGCGAGGGCATGAGATGGATAAAAAATAGCTAGATCGGCTGCTGTAATTCTCCTCCAGGATAAAGAAGACAGCTTAACCAGCAAGAGAAAAATACTGGTTGCACAGAGCTATCATCAAAAAAAGAGATATGGAATTGGGCACTGTATTCACATGTGGTTAGTTAGCTAACTACTTCTGTGCAAAGATGTATTGCTGAAAGATAGCAGAAAGTCAGATATATGTTTCAATTCAGAATTTCCATTAGTGACTTGTTTTCATTTTCCTCCTTGATGTTTTGAATTTCTTCCTATTATAATTGTTGTGTCAGAAAAGTCTGAAGGATTCGATTGAATTTAATCAAGGGAATCTGACAGCCAGGTTTCACTGTAACCTATTTTGAACAAAACATATAGAGAGCACTGCGTGCACTGAATATTCAGAACATCACCAATTACATTTTCAAGAAACACTTCACTGTGTTTTTCTCTCTTTGCTTGTGTCCCTGGTCATGTTTCCTATCCCAAAGGCAGATAGGTAATATGCGCACAGCATCTATCAGCAATACATTGAAAATGCCTTTGAAGAGAGTTGCAAGCTGCACTTGAAGGGACACTTAACATGAATTTCTCCTCCCTCTAATTTGGAATGTGCATATTCGCTCTCGATTCAACACTTCCCTAATGGCCTATAAAGTTGTCATGATGCAAAATTTGGATGCAAACCCTTGCTAAGAATGTAAGAACATAAGAAACTGGTGCTGGAGTAGGCCATTCCACCCTTTGAGCCTGCTCCGTCATTCAATAGGATCATGGCTGATCTTCTGCCTCAACTTCACCTTCCCTCACTATCCCCATATCCTTTGGCTCCCATAGTATCCAAAAATCTATCGATTTCGGATTTGAATATACCCAACGAATGAGCATCCAGTGCTCTGGGGTAGCGAATTCCAAACATTTACAACTCTTTGAGTGAGGAAATTTCTCCTCATCCCAGTCCTAAATGGCTGACCCCTTATTCTGAGAATGTGCCCCCTGTATTTCAAGACTCCCCAGCCAGGGGAAACATCCTCCCAGCATCTACCCTATCAAGTCCCTTAAGAATTTTACATGCTTCAATGAGATCACCTCTCATTGTTTTAAAATGTGGGCAATATGGGCCTAATCTATTCAATCTCTCCTTAGAGGACAATTTCCTCACCCCAGGAATCTGTCCAGTGAACCTTGGTTGCATGGCCTCTCAGGCAAGTATATCCTTTGTTAGGTAAGGAGACCAAAACTGTACACATTACTCCAGATGTGACTCTCACCAAGGCCCCTCCAAACAGAGTCATTAGAGTCATTACATCATAGAAGGAGGCTATTCAGCCCATTGAGTGCATCCTGGATACCTGATCCCTGTGGTACCCGACTAGTTACAGCCCGCCAATCTGAAAATGACTTGTTTATTCCAACTCTGTTTTTCTCCATTAACCAATCCTCAATCCACGCTAATATATTACTCACAATTCCATGAGCCCTAATGTTGTGCAATAATGTTGTGAGGCACCTTATCAAATGCATTTTGAGAATCCAAATACACTGCATAAACTAGATCCCCCTTATCTACCCTGCTAGTTACAACCTCAAAATACTCCAACAGATTTGACAAGCACAATTTCCCTTTCATAAATCTATGTTGATTATGCCCATCGTTGTTTGATTTTCAAAGTGCCCTGTTATGACATCCCTAATAATAGATTCCAGCATTTTCGTTCTGACTGAAGTCACATTAACAGGCCTATAGTTCCTTGTTTCTTCTCTGCTTCTTTTCTTGAATAGCAGGATTAGGTTTGCTACCTTTGAATCCACAGGGACCATTCTGGAATCTCGGGAATTCTGGAAGCTCAAAACCAATGTATCCAATATCTCTGCAGCAACTTCTTTTAAAACCCTAGAGTGTAGGCCATTAGGTTGGGGGATTTGTTGGCTATTAGTCCCATTAATTTTTCCACTACTATTTGTTTACTAATACTAATATCCATAAATCCCCAGTTCCTATGTTGTTCTAACCCATAACACAGTGAAGGGTTGGGAGGGGAGCAGTGTGCAGTGGTGGTGGTATTGTTCTCCTGACAGATAATATATGGGAGATGGAGAGCAGTAGCTACCTAGAAGGATTGGCGGGGCACCTATCCCAGCTTTTAGATTGCCTCTCAGGTTTTAAAGAACCTGCAGCAGCTTAAAGGCAAGGTGCTTCATTGTGTACAAAAGAGCAAGTGAACACTGTAGAGTTGCAGGACGATGTCTGTGGGCAACAAGAGTTTCAGCAGGGCTCTGAGGCTTCCAGATATAGCATGGAGATGTTGGTAGGGCAAGGGTACAAGGGAAAGCAGGTCCTTTTCCTGTCAGTAGACAGCTACTATGGAAAATTGCAGAGTGGGCATGGTGAAATCTAACACAACACATTAATGCCATCAATCTTGTTGCCTGCTTCTGGCTGGAGTGCTGTAAGAAATTTAATGACCACACTCGATCTGGCAGAGTAAGATTCCTCTTCACATATCTCATACTTTCTGCACAGCCCAACAAGGACTTTACCTTCGCCTGAACACTATCAATCCTTTCCCTCCCCACGTCCGATAGCTCTCAGGTTGCAGGGAAGACTACACTGCTCCTCCTTCCTGTTTCCAGTAACACTTCAAAAACTGCTACTACCCTCATAACTACTTCACCCTCTTGGTCACACTTAATGCTTCTTCCTGTCAGTATGCACAATATTGTTAGTTCAATCATTTTGAACATCTTTTTCCTCAGTACATATTAACCAACATCCACTTTTCTTTAAGGAGAAGTTGACACACAACAGGCGTGGGATAACCAATACAGGAGAAATCATGAAATTGTGAGAGGAATTTTTATCTTCTAATCTGCCAGGAACAGCAGTGGGTGAGTTGGGTAGATTTAATTCCACAACGTGCGTCTGACATCATTAACAGGTTCCCCACCTGGAAGTCAGCCTGATTGGCAGGCTTGGCTTCCAGTCACGTCGGGAACATCAGAAAACAGGTAGGTCATCTCCCAAATCCCGGGACAGGGTTGGTGGGGGTGGGTTGTCTGATTTTGAAGGGGGTTCTGATCCCCAACCCCTGTGGAGGAGTCCAATTCCTGACACTGTGAGGGGGTGGGGTGGTCTGATCCTGGGGACATGCTTTCCTTTTTTGATACTTAACCTCCCATGCTCACCCAATCACATCTAATCCCCCATGTTAAAATTTCCCCACTGTGTCTCTTCAATGCAAACTTGTGTGATTTGGAGTAGAGTTTGTGTAGCACTAATAGCCAAAAGAAGTGCTGCAGCTTATTTTTTAAGTTGGGACCTCCACTGAGGCCCTTTCACACAAATGCAAAGATGACACAAAGGAAAACACTCAGAATATTAATACACAAAGCAATTTCAGAGAGTTTACCTTAGCTGACACTTGCATGCTGTTCTCCTGCATATTCATAATGGCATCAGAAATCTTCACATCAATTGGCTCCATGATGGCTTCAATGTTGAAAGGCCCTGCCAACCTTTCCACTACCAAGTGCATAGCATCTATCAAATAAAAAGTAAGTGTCACATGGAGGGTGAAGATTAACAATGCTGAAACCTCAGAAAAAGCTAGGCACAGAATTGGACAAGTCAGATATGTAGACAGCTCAGTGCTGACTGTTGAAGTTTAGGACTGAGGTTGGAAGGTAGAGTACTGAGCAAAATGGGAACATTTGAATGGTATGTGATTCTGTGATACAATTACCATGTCAAACTGATCTTTTTTCCAGGGAAAAACTGGTTAACAGAGTGGAACTTTCTTATTTTTGATCATGTACTGGGAACAAACTCCAAACAGATATTTGTTGGAAACCTTTTTGCACATAAGCAGCAAAACAACTCCAGTCTCACATAGCACCACTTTGATTTTCATCCAAAGCCAGGCAGCAGAAAAGGCAATAATCCTCTGTGTGTATCTCAGAATATAAATGAGGATTAGGTGGAAACACTAATGCTGCTTGTGCCAAGATCATGTTAACAATCAAAAATCTATGTTTGCCACTGGCATATGATCCAATTTTCTTGGCTTTCAATTGTATTATGAAATGCTACATCAAAGGCAATGCATATTCTTATATCTTCTTTGGGCCTCCTTATCTCGAGAGACAATGGATAAGCGCCTGGAGGTGGTCAGTGGTTTGTGAAGCAGCGCCTGGAGTGGCTATAAAGGCCAATTCCTATATAATATATGCATATTCCTAACCTATTGTATAATTTATCAGCTAGAAAAAAAACAGCAAGTCAAATGTTATGAATAGAAATCTTTACTGAATAATGGAACCACACGTATCACGTAGCTTGTACTTTATGAAGCAGTCAGAACTGCCGACCATTATATGTCCGCTGATGCTTGTATACTGTACACCTTGCTTCAATTGAGAGAAGCTTTCATAAAAAAAGAGAACTAGTTAAATGGAAGTAAGTATGACTAAAGCAGCACTTTCATTTTTTGAACAAGAAAGATATTGTAGAATATACTTCTTTCTCTTATATCTGACATTTGCAAACCTCTCATCGCCACATTCATTTACAAGATTTTGAAATATTACAACACAAATTCTTCCCTAAAAATCCTACAGGATTCTGAAACTGATCTATTAGTCACCGAAAATAAAATCTAACAAGACGTGTGTTTTGGCCTATAAGACTGGAAACACTTTTTTCTAATAAGCATATATTTTACATATTTTACATTGTGACGACTTATCCGAGGAGGAGCTGTGGGCAGTTATATTAAGATATCCCAGTTAAGTTAAATTCAGCTCACCAGAGCTCAAATCTATAACTTACAGCAGCTGGAGATATGAATAAGGATTCAGCAAACAAGACCAAGCCAAAACATCTGTCCAAGATGGTATTTCTCATCTAACACAGTAGTTTGGGACAATGACAGTTGTTAGCACAACCCATGGAGACATCAGTGATGAGTTGGAATGGCTTCATTCATATGAGCCCAGCAAGGAAAGCTGGCAGAGAAGCTTACACCTAGAAGGGCAGCAGCTGATTTGATATGAAGGTATGAATTAGGAGCAGGAGTCAGAGAGTTATGCAGCAAAGAAACAGACCCTTCGGCCCATTGTGTCCGTGCCGGCCATCAAGCACCTATCTATCCTAATCCCATTTTTCAGCACTTGGCCCATAGCCTTTCAAGTGCTCATCTAAATACTTCTTAAATGTTGTGAGGGTTCCTGCCTTCAGGCAGTGTGTTCCAGATTCCAACCACCTTCTGGGCAAAACAATTTTTCCTCAAATCCCCTCTAAACCTCCTGCCCCTCACCTTATATCTTTGCCCCCTGGTTATTGACACCTCCACTGCGGGAAAACGTTTTTTCCTATCTACCCTATCTATGCCCCTCATAATTTTGTATACCTCAATCAGGTCCCCCCTCAGCCTTCTCTGCTTTAAGGAAAACAACCCTAGCCTATCCAGTCTCTCTTCATAGCTGAAATGCTCCAGTCCAGGAAACATCCTGGTGACACAAAAACAAGAAATGCTGGAATCACTCAGCAGGTCTGGCAGCATCTGTGGAAAGAGAAGCAGAGTTAACGTTTCGGGTTAGTGACCCTTCTTCGGAACTGCAACATCCTGGTGAATCTCCTCTGCACCCTCTCTAGTGCAATCACATCCTTCCTATAGTGTGGTGCCCAGAACTGCACACAGTACTCCAGCTGTGGCCTAACTAGCATTTTATACAGCTCCATCATAACCTACTCTTATATTCTATGCCTCGGCTAATAAAGGTAAGTATCCCATATGCCTTCCTAACCACCTTATCTACCTGTGCTGCTGCCTTCAGTGATCTATGGACAAGTACACCAAGGTCACTCTGACCCTCTGTACTTTCTAGAGTCCTACCATCCATTGCATATTCCCTTGCCTTGTTAGTCCTCCCAAAATGCATCATCTCACACTTCTCAGGATTAAACTCCATTTGCCACTGCTCTGCCCATCTTACCAGCTGATCTGATTGTGGCCTCAACTCCACTTTCCCACCGACACCGGATACCCTCTGACTCCCTTGTTATTCAAGAGTTTATCTACCTCTGCCTTAAATATATTCAATGATCCTGCCTCCATCACAGGAAAATAAAATAAATAATTGAATAAAATAATTAAGTAGTTAATTAAGGCACATTAAGGATGCAGGACAGGAGATGTTGCAGCATGTGGGAGCTCCTGGATGCCAGTGTGATCTAGGGCAAACACGTCTGCAATAAGTGGTTGTGGCTCGAAGAGCTTCGGCTCAGAGCCATTGAACTGGAGTCCAAGCTGCAGACACTGCGACACATCAGGAAGGGGAAAGTTACCTGGACATTTTGTACCAGGAGATGGTCACATCCCTTAGGAGAGGGTCTTCTGATTTGGTCAGTGGTCAGCGACAGGAGAGTGTGGCTGCAGCTGAGGCAGGTACCCAGAGGGCAGGAGTGCAGGAGCCTCAGCCTTTGCGATTGTCCAACAGGTTTGAGGTTCTTTCAGCTTGTCTGAATGAGAGTGTGGGCTCTAGGGTGGATGAGCAACCTAATCATGGCACCATGGTACAGGAAGCCATTGAAGTGCAGGGAGAAAAAAGGAATGTAGTGGTAATAGGGGACAGTATAATTAGGGGGATTGACACTGTTCTCTGCAGCAAAGAGCGAGAGTCCAGATGGCAGTGTTGCCCGGTGCCAGGGTTCGGGACATCTGCTCAGGGCTGGAGAGGAACTTACAGTAGGAGGGGGAGGATCCAGTCATCGTGGTCCATGTAGATACCAATGACATAGGCAGGACAAGGAAAGAGGTTCTGCAGAGTTAGTATGAGGAACTAGGCACCATATTAAGAAGCAGAACCTCAAAGGTAATAATTTCCAGATTATTACCTGAGCCACATGCAAATTGGCATAGGGCAAATAAGAGTTGAGAAATTAATGCGTGGTTCAAAGACTGGTGTGGCAGAAGTGGGTTCCGGTTTGTGGGGCACTGGCATCAGTATTGGGGAAAGTGATGGCTGTACCGTTGGGACAGTCTACACCTGAACCGTGCTGGGGCCAGTGTTCTAGCGAGTCACATAACTAGGGAAGTAGAGAGGGTTTTAAACTGAATAGTGGGGGCAAGGGATCAAATTTTGGAAGATGTGGTAAATCAGGGAGTAGAGACAAGGCAAGAGAGAAAGGTATTAAGATGGGAAATGATAAACAGACTGTGACAGGAAGGGACAGAGCATACAAATCCAAGAGTCAATCAACAGACAAGGCTAGAGGTTACAAAAATAATAAAAGGACAAAACTAAAGGCTCTGTATCTGAATGCACATAGCATTCGATACAAAACAGATGAACTGAGAGCACAAATAAAAATAATTAAGTACGATCTGATAGCCATTACAGAGAGATGGCTGCAGGACGACATATATTGGGACCTGAATATTGAAGGGTATATGACATTTTGGAAGGACAGGAAGCTAGGAAAAGGTGGAGGGGTAGCTCTGTTAATTAATGATGGTGTTAGCGCAATAGAGATGGATGACCTAAATTCAGGACACCAGGATGTAGAAGCAGTTTGGATAGAGATGAGAAATTAGAAAGGCAAGAAGTCAATTGTGGGAGTGGTGTACAGGCCATCTAACATTAACCACACTGTAGGACAGGGTACAAGGGAAGAAATAATGGCAGCTTGTTAGAAAGGTACAGCGATAATCATGGGAGATTTAAACCTACATATAGACTGGAAAAATCAGATGGGCAGAGGTAGCCTAGATGAGGAGTACATAGAATGTTTTCGGGATAATTTCTTGGAACAATACATTCCGGAGCCAAACAGAGAGCAGGCGATATTAGACCTCGTATTGTGCAACAAGATAGGATTAATTAATGACCTCATAGTTAAGGCGGCCCCAGGTAGCAGCAATCGTAATATGATTGAATTTTACATTCAGTTTGAGGGAGAGAAGAGTGGGTCCAAGACTAGTATTTTAAACTTAAATAAGGGCAACTATGAGGGCATGAAAACAGAGCTAGCTAGAGTGAACTGGCAAAGCAGGTTAAGGGATAGGTCAATAGAGATGCAGCGGTTTTCATTTAATGGGATATTTCAGAATACATATTTCAACGAGCAAGAAAAATTTCAAGGGTAGGACCCGCCATCCGTGGTTAACTAAAATAGTTAAAGATATTAACAAACGTAAAGAAAAAGTCTATGGGCAAAGATGTGAGGCAGGTCAAAAGATTGGACAGAATATAAAAAACAGCAAAGAATGACTAAAAGATTGATAAGGAAGGTAAGATTAGAGTACGAGAGAAAGCTAGCTAGCAATATACAGACAGATAGTAAGAGTTTCTATAGATATTTTAAAAAGAAAAGAGTTAACAAAGTGAGCTTTGGGCGGCACAGTGGCGCAGTGGTTAGCACTGCAGCCTCACAGCTCCAGCGACCCGGGTTCAATTCTGGGTACTGCCTGTGTGGAGTTTGCAAGTTCTCCCTGTGTCTGCGTGGGTTTCCTCCAGGTGCTCCGGTTTCCTCCCACATGCCAAAAGACTTGCTGGTTGATAGGTTAATTGGACATTATAAATTGCCCCTAGTATAGGTAGGTGGTAGGGAAATATAGGGACAGGTGGGGATATGGTAGGGATATGGAATTAGTGTAGGATTAGTATAAATGGGTGGTTGATGGTCGGCACAGACTCGGTGGGCCGAAGGGGCTGTTTCAGTGCTGTATCTCTAAACTAAACTACAGAAAGTGAGTCTGGGGAATTAATAATGGATAATAAGGAGATGGCAGATGAATTGAACAGGTATTTTGCATCGGTCTTCACTATTGAGGATACAAGTAACATCCCAGTATTAGCTGTAAGTCAGGAAATGGAAGGGAGGGAGGCACTCAAGAAAATTACAATCACCAGGGAAATGGTACTGAACAAATTGTTGGAGCTGCGGGCTGGCAAGTCCCCAGGTCCTGAAGAACTTCATCCTAGGGTGTTATAAGAAGTGGCTAGTGAGATAGCTGATGCGTTAGTTTTAATTTTAAAAAATTCCCTCGATTCGGGGAAGGTTCCGTTAGATTGGAAAATAGCGAATGTAACTCCTTTATTCAAAAAGGGAGACAGAAAGCAGGAAACTACAGGCCAGTTAGCTTAACATCTGTCATAGGGAAAATGTTGGAAGCTATTATTAAAAACAGTTTAGCAGGGCATTTAGAAAAATGCAAGGTAATCAGGCAGAGTCAGCATGGTTTTGTGAAAGGGAAATCATGTTTAACCAATTTATTGGAGTTCTTTGAGGGAGGTACATGTGCTGTGGATAAAGGGAACTGGTAGATGTATTGTACTTAGATTTCCAGAAGGCATTTGATAAGGTACCACATCAAAGGTTATTGCAGAAAATAAAAGCTCATGATGTAGGAGGTAACATACTGGCATGGATAGAAGATTGGCTAGCTAACAGGAAACAGAGAGTAGGCATAAATGGGTCATTTTCTGGTTGACAAGATGTAACGAGTGGTCTGCCACAGGGATCTGTGCTGGGACCTTAACTTTTTTACAATTTATGTAAATGACTTAGATCAAGGGACTGAAGGTATGGTTGCTAAATTTGCTGATGACACAAAAATAGGTCGGAAAGTAACTTGTGAAGAGGACATAAGGAGGCTACAAACTGATATAGATAAGTTAAGTGAGTGGGCAAAGACCAGGCAAATGGAGTATAATGTGGGAAAGTGAGAAATTGTTCACTTTGGCAGGAAGAATAAAAAACAAGCATATTATCTAAATGGAGAGAGATTGCAGAGCTCTGAGATGCAGAGGAATCTGGGTGTCCTAATGCATGAATCACAAAAGGTTAGTATGGAGGTACAGCAAGGAATTAGGAAAGCTAATAGAATGTTATTGTTTATTGTGAGGGGAATTGAATATAAAGTAGGGAGGTTATGCTTCAGCTATACAGGGCATTGGTGCAACCACATCTGGAGTACTGTGTACATTACTGGTCTCCTTATTTAAGGAATGATGTAAATGCATTGGAGGCAGTACAGAGAAGGTTTACTAGACTAATACCTGGAATGGGCGGGTTGTCTTACAAGGAAAGGTTGGACAGGCTAGGCTTGTATCTGCTGGAATTTAGAAGAGTAAGAGGCGACTTGATTGAAACATACAAGATCCTGAGGGGTCTTGACAGGGTGGTTGTGGAAAGGACGCGTCCCCTTGTGGGAAATCTAGAAGTAGGGGTCACTGTTTAAAAATAAGGGATTGCCCATTTAAGACAGAGATGAGGAGAATTTTCTTCTCTCAGAGGGCGGTGGAAGCAGAATCTTCGAATATTAAGGCAGAGGTAGATACATCCTTGATAAGCAAGGAAGTGGAAGATTATCGGGGGTAGATGGAAATGTGGAGTAATCAGTTCAGCCATGAACCTATTGAACGGCAGAGCAGGCATGAAGGGCCGAGTGGCCCAGTGCTCCTAATTTGTAAGCTCGTATGCTTGTATGTACGTATGTTCGTATGCTGTCTGGGGGAAAGAGTTCCAAAGACTCAGAACCCTCTGAGTGAAAAGAATTCTCCTTGTCTCTGTCTTAGATGGGAAATCCCTTATTTTTATACTGTGTCCCCTATTTGGAGTCTCTTCCACAAGGGGTAACATCCTTTCAGCATCCACCCTGTCAATCCCCTCAGGATCTTATATGTTTCAATAAGATCACTTTGCATTCTTCGAAATTCCAATCTTTCCTCATAAGGGGGCCGGTGGGGGGGGGGGTGGGGATCAGAGGTGGGGGGACAGAGGGGTATCAGTCAAGTGAACCTTCTCTGCACTGCCTCTAATGCATTTATATCCTTTCTCAAATAAGGAGACCAAAACTGTACACAGTACTCCAGATGTGGTCTCAAAATACCCAATAGAAGTATCGGAAAACATCCCTATTTTTATATTCCATTCCTCTTGCAATAAACGATAACATTCCATTTGTCTTCCTAATCACTTGCTGTATCTGCACACCAATCTTTTGTGATTTATATACCAGGACACCCAGATCCTTCTGTACCTCAGAGCTCTGCAATCACTGCTGTTAGGGAATAGCTCTAAAAAGCTGGGTAAGAATCTAAGGTAAGAAAGGTTTACAATTTATTTCATATATCGTCAGAAGTTTTTTTTAGGGAGTTCTGTAGTAACGAGAACCAGGGAAGAAGGGCCCTAGTGTAACTGATATGATTTAACATTAAGATATTCCAAAAGGTTAATTTAAAGGGTTAAGTCATGGCAGGAGAGCTCAAAGCCATGGTGTGCTCCTCGTGCTCCATGTCGGAAGCCAGGAACATTTCCAGTGCCCAGGACCAGCATGTGTGCAGGAAGTGTCTCCAGCTGCAGCTCCTGGAAGCCCGGGTTTCAGAGCTGGAGCGGAGGCTGGGGACACTGTGGAGCATCCACGAGGTGGAGAGTATCGTGGATAGCACGTATAGAGAGGTGGTCACACCGCAGGCTCAAACTCCACAGGCAGGAAGGGAATGGGTGACCACCAGGCAGAGCAAGAGGACTAGGCAGGCAGTTCAGGAATCTCCTGTGGCTATTCCCCTGCAAAACAGATATACTGCTTTGGATACTGCTGGGGGGGGAACGGCCTCTCAGGGGAAAGCAGCAACAGCCCAATTCGTTGCACCATGGTTGGCTCTGCTGCACAGGACAGGAGTAAAAAGTGTGGGAATGCAATAGCTATAGGGGATTCAATTGTAAGGGAAATAGATAGGTGTTTCTGTGGCCGCAATGGAGACTCCAGGATGGTATGTTGCCTCCCTGGTGCTGGGGTCAAGGATGTCTCAGAGCAGTTACAGGACATTCTGAAGGGGGAGGGTGAACAGCCAGTGGTCGTGGTACACATTGGTACAAACGACGTAGGTAAAAAAAAGGTTGAGGTCCTAAAAGCAGAATATAGGGAGCTCGGAAGTAAGTTGAAAAGTAGGACCTCAAAGGTAGTGATCTCAGGATTACTACCAGTGCCACGTGCTTGTCGGAATAGAAAGAGCAGGATATATCGGATGACTACGTGGCTGAAGAGATGGTGTGAAGGGGAGGGTTTTAGATCCCTGGGACATTGGGACCAGTTCTGGGGGAGGTGGGACCAGTAGATACAGGACGGGTTACACCTGGGCGGGACCGGGACTGATGTCCTAGCGGGAGTATTTGCCAGAGTGGTTGGGGAGGGTTTAAACTAAAATAACAGGGGGATGAGAACCTTTGCAAGGAGTCAGAGGAGGGGGGATCAAAGACAAGAACAAGAGACAGTAAGGGGAATAAGAAGTGATAGGCAGAGAAATCAAGGGCCAGAATCAAACAGAGCCACAGTGAAAAATAGTGGAAAGAGGACAAGTAATGTTAAAAAGACAAGCCTTAAGGCTTTGTGCCTTAATGCGCGGAGCATTCGTAATAAAGTGGATGAATTAATCACGCAAATAGATGTAAATGGGTATGATATAGTCGGGATAGCGGAGAAATGGCTGTAAGGTGACCAGGGATAGGAAATGAACATCCAGAGATGTAGATCCAGAAAATTGGTTGTCAGACAGGAAACAAAGAGTCGGGATAAATGTTTTTTTTTTCGAATGGCAGGCAGTGACTGCAGGGATCGGTGCTAGGACCCCAGCTATTCACAATATACATTAATGATTTAGATGAAGGAACTAAATGTAATATCTCCAAATTTGCAGATGACACAAAACTGGGTGGGAGGGTGAGTTGTGAGGAGGATGCAGAGAGGCTTCAGGGTGATTTAGACAAGTTGAGTGCATGGCAGATGCAGTATAATGTGGATAAATGTGAGGTTATCCACTTTGGTAGCAAAAACAGGAAGGCAGATTATTATCTGAACGGCTATAAACTGAGAGAGGGGAATATGCAGCGAGACCTGGATGTTCTCGTACACCAGTCGCTGAAGGTAAGCACGCAGGTGCAACAGGCGGTAGAAAAGGCAAATGCTATGTTGGCTTTCATAGTGAGAGGATTCGAGTACAGGAGCAGGGATGTCTTGCTGCAATTATGCGGGCCTTGGTGAGGCCACACCTGGAATGTTGTGTGCAGTTTTGATCTCCTTATCTGAGGAAGGATGTTCTTGCTATAGATGGAATGCAGCGAAGGTTTACCAGACTGATTCCTGGGATGGCAGGTCTGACGTATGAGGAGAGATTGAGTCGGTTACGATTATATTCGCTGGAGTTCAGAAGAGTGAGGGGGGATCTCATAGAAACCTATAAAAGTCTTACAGGACTTGACAGGGTAGATGCAGGAAGGATGTTCCCGATGGTGGGGGAGTCTAGAACCAGGGGTCATAGTCTCAGGATACGGGGTAAACCTTTCAGGACTGAGATGAGGAGAAATTACTTCACCCAGAGAGTGGTGAGCCTCTGGAATTCGCTACCACAGAAAGCAATTGAGTCCAAAACATTGTATATTTTCAAGAAGGAGTTAGATTTCGCTCTTGGGTCTAAAGGGTTCAAAGGGTATGGGGCGAAAGCAGGAACAGGTTACTGAGTTGGATGATCAGCCATGATCATAATGAATGGCGGAGCAGGCTTGAAGGGCCAAATGGCCTACTCCTGCTCCTATTTTCTATGTTTCTATGTTTCTTTCCATTTAAATAATATGCTGCTTCACTATTCTTCCTGCCAAAATGGATAACTTGACATTTTCCCACATTATACTCTATTTGCAAAATTTTTGCCCACTTAATCTATCCACATCCCTTTGCAGACTCTTTATGTCCTCTTCACAACTTACTTTCCTACCTATCTTTGTCTCATCACTAAATTTAGCAACCATACATTCGGTTCCTTCATCCAAGTCATTGATATGCAGCTTAATTAACTAATTGCTGAGCATGGAGAAGTTTGGATGATTTTGCCTTCCTACCCAGCTAAGATAAACACAAAACACAGTCTGCAAGCTCTAGTAAGGAATCCAGACTGAAGGACTAGTGATCAGTTTCAGAGAAATAAATTGTCAGATAAGTTGTATTTAGGTCATTAACAGGAGTAAAACAAAATAAGCTGAGATTCACTATTAGCATTCTTTCATTTATTCGCACATTGTATAAAAAATAAATCCGCTTATTGATTTATAACTGGCCTCATCTCACTAGAGTGCTAATCAGTCCGCCTCTTGAATTCGAGGCAAAATGAAGCTGTTCACATAACAAGGGATTTTCATTATTACTTGCCTCCGATCACGCTACTGTCTGATTAGATATCTGACCGTATATATCTGATCCTGCTCATAAGAGATGCGGGGCCTGCTTACAGGAGAGACCAGTAATGCTGAACCTCAGAAAATAATTCATGTAAAACAAATGCAAAGAGTTCATAGACACGAGGAAAAACTTTTTTATATAGCGTGTGGTTAGGATCTGGAATGCGCTGGTTGTCAGCGTGGTAGAGGCAGATTCAATTGTGTCTTTCAAAAGAGAATTCGATAATTATCTGGAGCAAAAAGAATTGCAGGGCTACAGGGAGAGGGCAGGGGAGTGGGTCTAGGTGAGTTGCTTTTCCAGAGAGTCAGCATCAACACAATGGGCCAAATGGCCTCCTTCTGCTGTAACCATTCTATGATTTTATGATTCCTTTATCATTAAGTTTGAGACCATCCTTTCAGCTGCCTCACCATGCCCACCTTGACTGCAACTCCATGTTTAAATCTCCACTGTAGCCAGAGTATCATCAGCAATGGCTTGTTCTTCCAATCCAGAACCATTACCTCTGGAGTCCTCCCAAGGATCAATACTTGACAACATCATCTGCAGGCAGGGGATCAGCTTCTCCCTGTAAGCTGATGGCACCCAGCTCTAACTCTCTATCGTCTCTCTTGACCCATCCACTGCCTTGACATTGCCTGGCTGCTTGACCAACATTTAATTGGATCAGCTGCAATCTCCTCCAGTTAAACACTGGGGAGACCAAAGCCAGTGCCTTCAGCCTCACCACAACCTCTGTACCCTTGTCACTAATTCTATTGCCCTCCTGGCTACTGTCTCAGGCTGAATCAAACTGTTCACAGCCTGGACATTCTATTTGAACTCAAGCTGAGCTTCCAACTCCATATGCTCTCCATCACAAATATGGTGTACTTGCACCTCCACCCCAACCTCACCCATCTGCTGCTGAAACTCTGATCTACGCCTTTGTCACCTTGAGACTCGAATATTTCAATGCTCCCCGAAACACCCTCTAATCTTTGTTCAATAAATTTCAGCTTATTCAAATGTTTGTAGTCCATGATGGTGGGGGATTCAGCGATGGTAATGCCATTGAACGTCAAGGGGAGGTGGTTAGATTGTCTCTTGATGGAGATGGTCTTTGCCTGGCACTTGTGTTGCCCAAATTTTAGTTGCCACTTATCAGCCCAAGCCTAGATGTTGTCTAGGTCTTGCTGCACATAGGCATGGACGACCTCATTATCTAAGGAATTGCGAATGAGACTGAATACTATTTAATCATCAGTGAACATCCCCACTCTGACCTTATAATGAAGCAGTGGAAGATTTTTGGGCCTAAGACACTGAGGAACTCCTGCAGCGACATACTGGGCTGGGATTACTGACCTCCAACAACCATAACCTTTGTGCTAGGAATGACTCCCATTGATGTCAATTTTACTACAGCTCACCTCATCTCTGGAATTCAGCTTTTTCTGCCTGTGTTTGGACCAAGGCTGTAATGAAGCCTGGAGTTGAGTGATCCTGGCAGAACCCAAACTGTATTGGCGAGCAGGTAAGTGCCACTTAATAGCACTGTCACTGACACTTGCCATTTTGCTTTTAATTAGGAGTAGACTGATGGGTGGATAATTAGCTGGATTGCATTTGTCCTGCTTTATTAAACAGGACATACTTGGACAATTTCCCAATTTGTCAGGTAGATGCCAGCTATACTGGAACAGTTTGGCTAGAAGCAAGGCTAGTTCTGAAGCACAAATCTTCAGGACTGCAACTGGGATGTTGTCAGGGCCCCTAGCCTTTGCTTTATCCAGTGTGCTCAGTTGTTTCTTGATATCATGTGGAGTGACTCGAATTGGCTGAAGACTGGCATCTGTGAAAATGGACTTCAGGAGGAGACCGAGATGGACTTGACACTTCTGGCTGAAGATTGCTGAAAATGCTTCAGCCTGGTCTTTTGCACTCACATGCTGGTATACTATTGTGACGCTCTTAAGTAATCTTTGCATATCATTCATGACTGTCTCGGATAAGGTGTGTTCATCACTTGTGACCCACAGGTAGCGTGTGTATGTCACTCGTGACTCTCTTGGGTAAGGTGTGGATACATCACTCACATCCAGTTCTGGGCACCACACTTCAGAAAGGATGTTAATGCATTCGGGAAAGTGCAGAAAAATTCACAGCAGTAGTTGCAGGGATGAGGAACTTCAGTTACGTGGATAGGCTGGAGAAGCTGGGGCTGTTCTCCTTGGAAAAGAGAAAATTAAGAGGAAATTTGATAGAGGTGTTCAAAATCATGAAGGGTCTGGACAGAGTAGCTAGGGAGAAACTGTCCCCATTGGCAGAAGGATGCGGAGCTAGAGGACACCGATTTAAGATTGGCAAAAGAAGCAATAGCGACATGAGGAAAAACTTTTTTACGCAGCGAGCTGTTAGGATCTGGAATGCACTGCCTGAGAGTGTGGTGGAGGTAGATTCAGTTAAGGCCTTCAAAAGAGAATTGATAATTACGTGAGGAGAAAAAGATTTCAGGGCTACCAAATGGCATCTTTCTATGATATAATCATTCTATGATACTATAATTCTATGACACTCAGGTCAGGTGTGTACCTCACTCCTGACTCGCTCAGGTCAGGTGTGTACATCACTCCTGACTCGCTCAGGTCAGGTGTGTACATCACTCCTGACTCGCTCAGGTAAGGTGCGTACATCACTCCTGACTCGCTCAGGTAAGAATTTTGAGGCCCACTGCTTTTTATTTTATTCATTCATGGGATGTGGGTGTCGCTGGCTAGGCCAGCATTTATTGCCCATTCCTAATTGCCCTTGAGAAGGTGGTGGTGAGCTGCCTTCTTGAACTGCTGCAGTCCATTTGGAGTAGGTATACCCACAGTGCTGTTAGGAAGGGAGTTCCAAGATTTTGACTCAGCGACAGTGAAGGAACGGCGATATAGTTCCAAGTCAAGATGGTGTGTGTCTTGGAAGGGAACTTGCAGGTGATGGTGTTCCCATGTATTTGCTGCCCTTGTCCTTCTAGTTGGTAGAGGTCGCAGGTTTGGAAGGTGCTGTCTAATGACCCTTGGTGCATTGCTGCAGTGCATCTTGTAGATGGTACGCACTGCTGCTACTGTGCGTCGGTGATGGAGCGAGTGAATGTTTGTAGATGGGGTGCCGAACAAGCGGGCCGCTTTGTCCTGGATGGTGTCGAGCTTCTTGAGTGTTGTTGGAGCTGCACCCATCCAGGCAAGTGGAGAGTATTCCATCACACGTCTGACTTGTGCCTTGTAGATGGTGGACAGGCTTTGGGGAGTCAGGAGGTGAGTTACTCGCCTCAGGATTCCTAGCCTCTGACCTGCTCTTGTAGCCACGGTATTTATATGGCTACTCCAGTTCAGTTTCTGGTTAATGGTATCCCCTAGGATGTTGATAATGGGGGATTCAGCGATGGTAATGCCGTTGAATGTCAAGGGGAGATGGTTAGATTCTCTCTTGTTGGAGCTGGTCATTGCCTGGCACTTGTGTGGCGCGAATGTTACTTGCCACTTATCAGCCCAAGCCTGGATATCGTCCAGGTCTTGCTGCATTTTTACACGGACTGCTTCAGTATCTGAGGAGTCACGAATGGTGCAGAACATTGCACAATCGTCAGCGAACAACCCCATTTCTGACCTTATGCTTGAAGGACGGTCATTGATGAAGCAGCTGAAGATGTTTGGGCCGAGGACACTACCCTGAGGAACTCCTGCAGTGATGTCCTGGAGCTTAGATGATTGACCTCCAACAACCACAACCATCTTCCTTTGTGCTAGGTATGACTCCAGCCAGCAGAGAGTTTTCCCCCTGATTCCCATTGACCTCAGTTTTGCTAGGGCTCCTTGATGCCATACTCGGTCAAATGCTGCCTTGATGTCAAGGGCAGTCACTCTCACCTCACCTCTTGAGTTCAGCTCTTCTGTCCATGTTTGAACCAAGGCTGTGATGAGGTCAGGAGCTGAGTGGCCCTGGCAGAATCCAAACTGAGCGTCACTGAGCAGGTTATTGCTAAGCAAGTGCCGCTTGATGGCACTGTTGATGACACTTTACTGATGATTGACAGTAGGCTGATGGGGCGGTAATTGGCCGGGTTGGACTTGTCCTGCTTTTTGTGTACAGGACATACCTGGGCAATTTTCCACATTGCAGGGTAGATGCCAGTGTTGTAGCTGTACTGGAACAGCTTGGCTAGGGGGCGCGGCAGGTTCTGGAGCACAGGTCTTCAGTGCTATTGCCGGAATATTGTCAGGGCCCATAGCTTTTGCAGTATCCAGTGCCTTCAGTCGTTTCTTGATGTTACGTGGAGTGAATCGAATTGGCTGACGTCTGGCATCTGTGATGCTGGGGACTTCAGGAGGAGGCCGAGATGGATCATCAACCCGGCACTTCTGGCTGAAGATTGTTGCAAATGCTTCAGCCTTATCTTTTGCACTGATGCGCTGGGCTCCCCCATTATGGAGGATGGGGATATTTGTGGAGCCACCTCCTCCAGTTAGTTGTTTAATTGTCCACCACCATTCACGGCTGGATGTGGCAGGACTGCAGAGCTGAGATCTGATCCGTTGATTATGGGATCGCTTAGCTCTGTCTATCGCAGGCTACTTACGCAGTTTGGCATGCAAGTAGTCCTGGGTTGTAGCTTCACCAGGTTGACACCTCATTTTGAGGTATGCCTGGTGCTGCTCCTGGCATGCCCTCCTGCACTCTTCATTGAACCAGGGTTGGTCTCCTGGCTTGATGGTAATGGTAGAGTAGGGGATATGCCGGGCCATGAGGTTACAGATTGTGGATGAGTACAATTCTGCTGCTGCTGATGGCCCACAGCGCCTCATGGATGCCCAGTTTTGCATTGCTAGATCTGTTCGAAATCTACCCCATTTAGCATGGTGATAGTGCCACACAACACGATGGACGGTATCCTCAATGTGAAGGCGGGACTTGGTCTCCACAAGGACTGTGTGGTGGTCACTCCTACCAATGCTGTCATGGATAGAAGCATCTGTGGCAGGCAGATTGGTGGGGACGAGGTGAAGTATGTTTTTCCCTCGTGTTGGTTCCCCCACCACCTGCCGCAGATCCAGTCTAGCAGCTATGTCCTTTAGGACTCGGCCAGCTCGGTCAGTAGTGGTGCTCCCGAGCCACTCTTGGTGATGGACATTGAAGTCCCCCACCCAGAGTACATTTTGTGCCCTTGCCACCCTCAGTACTTCCTCCAAGTGGTGTTCAACATGGAGGAGTACTGAGTCATCAGCTGAGGGAGGGTGGTAGGTGGTAATCAGTTGGAGGTTACCTTGCCCATGTTTGACCTGATGCCATGAGACTTCATGGGGTCCGGAGTCGATGTTGAGGACTCCCAGGGCAACTCCCTCCCTACTGTATACCACTGTGCCACCACCTCTGGTGGGTCTGTCCTGCCGGTGGGACAGGACATACCCAGGGATGGTGATGGCAGTGTCTGGGACATTGTCTGTAAGGTATGATTCTGTGAGTATGACTGTGTCAGGCTGTTGCTTGACTAGTCTGTGGGACAGCTCTGCCAACTTTGACACAAGCCCCCAGATGTTAGTAAGGAGGACTTTGCAGGGTCGACAGGGCTGGGTTTGCTGTTGTCATTTCCGGTGCCTCGGTCGATGCCAGGTGGTCCGTCTGGTTTCATTCGTTTTTATAGACTTTGTAGTTGTTAGATACAACTGAGTGGCTTGCTAGGCCATTTCAGAGGGCATGTAAGAGTCAACCACATTGCTGTGGGTCTGGAGTCACATGCAGGCCAGTCCAGGTAAGGACAGCAGATTTCCTTCCCTAAAGGACATTAGTGAACCAGATGGGTTTTTACAACAATCGACAATGGTTTAATGGCCATCATTTAAACTCACTTTTTAATTCCAGATTTCTTAATTAAATTCAAATTCCACCTTCTGCTGTGGTGGGATTCGAACCCATGTCCCCAGAGAAATACCCTGGGTCTCTGGGTTACTAGTCCAGTGATAATACCACTACGTTACCGCCTACCCCGAGCTGCGGCCACTGAGGTACCCACTTGACTCCTGTTTTGTCGTACTTCTTTAAAACTAATTGCTGGTAATTTACTCTGGGGGTTCACCTGATCAGACACCATAATTTTGGCATAAGATTGGCAGAAATCCTAGACAGGCACAATGGCCCATAATTTGCTGTAGCTGAACAACAAAGGGCACCCACCATTAATTACACTTGCTCTTGCCTCATTTAATCGTGATGATATTTTTCATGGCAAGTTGAAGAAAGTACAAGCTGATAACGTCGTGGCTAGGGAAACAGGGCATCTGGGACCTGTGTGCACAGGGCAAGCAACTGCATATTTCCTTAACCAATCAGATTGAAGAATTGTGAAATTAACAGCACAAAGACTGAGAAGGAAGTGTAAATTAAAGTGGGCAAATACAATGTCAAATCAGGTACAGAAAGAGAAATACCAAGAGGATAAGAAAGATTGGAGTAAGATGGAGAGAAAAAAAAGACAGAAAGGAAAAGATGGAAAAAATTAAATATTGCATTTTTAAAATATCCAACGACGAATGAATGAAAGAGATCCCACACTTGTAGTTAATTTTCAGTGGCAGAGAGAATCATTGGCAGTGATTAGTACTTAGCACATTATTAAAAGAATGTCTGACAGCTAATTCAGGTTTAATTAAATCTGTTAAATGGTTCCAAAATAGGCTCCTTGTGTCACTTTAAACCAGCTCTAACCTTAGTCCATATCTACCGTGCAAGTGCAGCTAATTCAAGCCGCTCAATGCATTTCAATAGTGAGCAAGGTGCCATTGACATTCCAGTGCAGTACTGAGGGAGTGCTGCACTGTTGAAGGTGCTGTCTTTCAGATGAAATGTTATACTGAGGGCCATGACACTATTTCAAAGAAGAGCAGGGGAGTTATTCCCAGTGTCACTACTTATCCATCTATCAACATCGCAAAAACAGATTATCTGGCCATTATCACATTGCTGTTTGTGGGAGCTTGCAGTGTGCAAATTGGCTGCTGGGTTTCCTACAGTGCCTACACTTCAAAAGTACTTCATTGGCTGTAACGTAATCAGCAACACCATGAATCAAGTATGCTGGCCTCCGTGCCTAATTCTCTGATGCGCACGTCTGTTAAGTAAAGGCTGGATCAAGAGCACAGCTTTTCTGAATCCAGGCTATCGTCAATTTACCACTCAATTCTCACTTGCTCTTATTATTATGTTATATTGTTACTTTTGGCCTTTGCCTTTATTTCTAAACACTGATTACTGGAATCCAAGTGTTCACACATTTCCAGGTTACAAATCAGTGTTCCTGGAGTAATAAATAAATAAAAGGGCGGCACAGTGGCGCAGTGGTTAGCACTGCAGCCTCACAGCTCCAGCGACCCGGGTTCAATTCTGGGTACTGCATGTGTGGAGTTTGCAAGTTCTCCCTGTGTCTGCGTGGGTTTCCTCCGGGTGCTCCGGTTTCCTCCCACATGCCAAAGACTTGCAGGTTGATAGGTAAATTGGCCATTATAAATTGCCCCTAGTATAGGTAGGTGGTAGGGGAATATAGGGACAGGTGAGGATGTGGTAGGAATATGGGATTAGTGTAGGATTAGTACAAATGGGTGGTTGATGGTCGGCACAGACTCGGTGGGCCGAAGGGCCTGTTTCAGTGCTGTATCTCTAAACTAAACTAAAATATAACATCCAATTTTATATTGTTTCACATGTGGGCCCATTATACACCACATTCGATTTTCCATTCCATCCTACTCAGTAGATCGGAAAATTGGAAGAAGTGTAGAATAGGTGACCGATTCAATATTGCCCATTCTACTCCACCGTCCAAAGTTAAAATTACTCCCATAGTGTTAAGAAGCTGTTACTTTTCCATGAAATTGTTTGTTCTTTTGCCTTGCTTTTTTTTTGTCCTTGCTCAATCCATTTCTCCTCTGGGACAATTGAAATCCCCCACATATATATCACATTATGGTTCCCTGTAACCTCTCTCGTTTTTCCAAACAGTTCTTCATGTACCCAATCGCCATGAGCTGACTGTCAATAGCAGTTCCCAATTATTACTTTGTTGTGTTTATCATTACAAACCTCCACCTGTATTGCTTTTGCTATCTCCCCATCTGTAATATACACTCTTTGATAAACATTTTACTTGCCTTAGAACTAATGCCATTCCTCTACCTATCTTAACAGCTTAATCATTGTGGATAAGGTAGTCAAGAAGGCATACGGCATGCTTGCCTTCATCGGTCGGGGCGTAGAGTTTAAAATTGGCAAGTCATGCTGCAGCTGTACAGAACCTTAATTAGGCCACACTTGGAATATTGCGTGCAATTCTGGTCGCCACACTACCAGAAGGATGTGGAGGCTTTGGCTAGGGTACAGAAGAGGTTTACCGTCCTGTTGCCTGGTCTGGAGGGTATTATCTATGAGGAGAGGTTGGATAAACTCGGATTGTTTTCACTGGAATGACGGAGGTGGAGGGGTGACATGATAGAGGTTTACAAAGTTATGAGCGGCATGGACAGAGTGGATAGTCAGAAGCTTTTTCCCAGGGTGGAAGAGTCAGTTACTAGGGGACATAGGTTTAAGGTGCGAGAGGCAAAGTTTAGTGAGGATGTGCGAGGCAAGTTTTTTTACACAGAGGGTGGTGAGTGCCTGGAACTTGCTGCCGGGGGAGGTGGTGGAAGCAGATACAATAGAGATGTTTAAGAGGCATCTTGACAAATACATGAATAGGATGGGAATAGAGGGATATGGGCCCTGGATGTGCAGAAGGTTTTAGTTTAGATGGGCATCAAGATCGGCGCAGGATTGGAGGGCCGAATGGCCTGTTCCTGTGCTGTACTGTTCTTTGTTCTTACATTTATGTTAGGTGGATGTTTTTGTCTATTTTCCATCTACAACTCTGTTACAGTAATGGCAAAAAGTCAATGTGCTGCCGCCGAGACGCCATGATATTAGGTGCAGGAGCTCATTTAAATGGAGGGGGCGGAGTGGCTGCCCCCGATGAAGTAGAGCGGGAGGCCGCTGTGTCCCCAGCAACGGTGTCCGGCACCGTTATGGTTCCCTGTAACCTCTCTCATTTGTCCAAACAGTTCTTCATGTACCCAATCGCCACAAGCCCTTCAGGAGAGATTTAAATATTTCTAACGCGGTGTGAAAATAATGTTAATAAAAGTTTAATTTAATCTTGAATCCCCTCTCCCACCACCCCGCCCACTAAGAACTCAATTCATAAATTGGCCTATCCCCCCAAAAAAACACTTTTGGAAATTCCGAACTTTCTCCCCTGAACTTCAGCATCTTTGACCCTCAAACTCTTCCCACCATCCTCACAACCAATAGGAAGAATTTTCCCCACTCTACCACCCCCCAACCCTGATCAGAGGCCTCGCCACTGCCGCTAATATCCGGTGGGGCCTTCTTGGCGTTGTGGGTCATGGCGGGTCTCTCTGGCAAGCATCTTACGGGCTTCCCCAACATGATCCATGACGCCGAGGGTTTGGTAAAATCCAGCCCAATATTTTTACTAGCTGCAAATGCCTGTAATTCTTGAAGTTTCTTTTGAATGCTCTTTGCCTTAGTGTAAAAACATTTGCTCTTATCGTTGAAATCTATGTGATCACCATTAGAACCATTTATTATACCTGCATTCCTGGGTATCACCTCACGCTCCATCTCCATCAGTTGTGATGACAAAAATATTAATCCTTCCCAATTAAATCGAGTTGAAAAGAATCCAAATTATCATTTTTATATTTTGCCTTGATACCTTTTACTAAACAAAGCTTCCAGTCATTTACAAAGCAAATTCCCTCCTCTACAAACCAGGGTGGAAGATTTGCCCTGCACTTGTAAAGTCATTGTAAAAGAATGGGTTTAGGGCTTCATTCACATATACATTCCCATTCAATTTCTCCATAGACCCAGAAATGGGGAATATCCCACATACTGCCATATCTGATTTGTTCCAGCTTATCTCCCATAACCTGTCACCTTCGTCTTTCAAATTTTTAAACTCAACTGTGGTATCTTGATGGATACAGGTTGGAAAACTGGGCATCTGACATTTTGAAACTGACTTGCAGCATGATAGATTTTCAATGGACAAATTAGGGACATCACACTAAGGGTTGATAGCATTGACCTCACAACAATATTTCTCTACTTACATGACATGATAATTCATAGCATAAGGGAGCAGACCTGAATGGAGAAGGACTCAGAAATCACAAGCTCTTGACTCCCTTGGAAGCTGCCACTGTGGACACTCGGAAGACAGATCCCTCTCTTTTTCCTTCAAGGAAACTGTCTTCATTGGGTCTCGATCCTTACTGCCATTAGGTCATTTGCAGCTCCCATGCACCACAGGGCTGGTATAGCCAATGGCAGTATTGTCCCCCTGTGGTCTCAAGCATACCTGTACTCCTATGATGCTGATTTATAGAGGTGGTGTTCTGGAGAGGCAAGAAGGACCATCTGCTTTGCAATCATGACATGCAGGACCTGTTCTATTTCAGTAGCCATCAAACATAGTGTGAGTGCCAGCTGTACTGTCACTTGCCTGCAGACTCATGTCTATAACTTGGGTTCTTTTCACTTCATTTTTGCAGGACACTCCCCGCCATCCCCCAACCCCATGCAGCTTTGCCAAAGTTGCCGTTGGGTTGAAATGCCTTCTGTGCCTTTCCAAAGCCCTTAGGAATTTTTGTCCCCTTATTCTAACATTTCCTTTTAATTATCTGCATCCTTTTAAATATCACATGCAGTTTTCAGCTCCCACCACTCATCACACATCCAAATCCACAAATGAACCTAAGCATAAAAATGATAATCAGCTGACCACAGACAACATATTTCACTTGGATGACCTGTGTACCTCTCTCTAATCATCCAGGCATAAGCGACACCTGTAGCAGAAAATCTACTCTAACATTTTTTTAAGAGATAGAATTTAGTTCTGTCCAACTACACATATTGCAAATAAATTGCAATGGCAAGTTGTACTGTGAAAATAAATTACAGCTATACTAGTGATCGGAAATGGAATTAGAATTTGATAGTCAATTAAAGCATCACAATCAGTAGGTCCCACTCAAAATTTAAACTTATCTTTGTGATTGCTGAAACCACAGTTTATAATTATTTTTAATAAAACACAAGGTTGCAGCAGCTCATAGTCAATCAAAATGCTTGAGCATTATTCACAAAAATCGCTGCTGTGTAATTAATTAAAATAAAGAAGTGTTTGGTGTCTGAAATTTCTTGTGGTAAAGCATCAAATCCAGAACACAAAAGAAGTAGATAATTATGTTACCCAAGACAGAGGGGGAAAGCATGTTCACTATTGTATTTTTGAATAGCACTACTTATTAACTGATTAACCACTGCAAAGTTCATGCAATAACATTCTGTTGAGGACAGTGCTACCTGAATGTTTCAGGATCTGTAAAGGTCGTTAAGGATTAGCTGTACTCATTGTTTGAGAGAGACACAATCACTGTAATGACTAGTTTTTACTGCAGTCACAGATTCCTCTAAAGTGAGGCAACAGTCCTCCTTTAACTGCAATGCTCATCGACAGAGGTTCATTATGAATTAAAGTAGGAGGAAATTCGAGAAATTCCAGAGGAGATTCAGAAAAAAGCCGTGTGTGGAAGTGTCCAACTCATATTCCTCGTTTCATTACTTCAATTTAACCAAAAAAAAATCAAATAGAAGTGTTCAAAATTATGAAGGATTTTGATAAAGTTTCTCCTTATTTACTGGCAGGACAATCAGTAACCAAGACACAAATTTACTAATTTCTATGCAGTGAATTGTTATTTGGTCTGGAATGCACGGTCTGAAAGGGTGGTGGAAGCAGATTCAATGGTAACTTTCAAAATGTAATTGGATATAAACCTGAAAAGGAAAAATTTGGAGGGCCATGGGGAAGTACGGGAGCAGAACTAAATGGATAGCACTTTCAAAAAGCCAGCAGAGCTTCCTTGTGTGCCATATGATTCTATTCAAATTACCATTCCAGACAGTTATGGCATACTGCATAATGTTCACAAAGAAAGTACAGATGAGAGACTCCATTAGCCAACTTAACTCATCCTTCCATGGAAATGCTACAACACGTAGCAGCAAATTACAGTTTAGGATCTTACCTTAATTATTATTTTGGCTACAGTGTTGCTAGTTACTTCCTCCCATATGTAATCTAAGTGTTTCATGATTTGGGGTGCAATATTTAACTATATAATAGTGTAACCCAGGTTGTAACCCTTTGTCACCTGAACTGGATATTCATATCTTCTGCAACTATGCTTCTTCAATCTTTGAGGGTGGACTGAAACTTAGGGCTGGATTTTCCGTCAGGCGTCGGGAGCCAGCCACCAACGTAAAAGTCAGTGGTGAGCCCGCTTCCGCCTAGCCTGGGGATCTGTCCCGCATTTTACAAGTCCCCAGGCTTTAATTGTTCCGAGGCGGGACTTCCACGAGCTTGAGGGAGGAAATGCCGCCTCACTGAGCTGCCGGCCAATCATCAGGCCGGTAGCTCTTAGTCCCAGCAGCGCCACTGGGAGTGGTGGCCACTGCTGGGACCGCAGCCCAGACGAGGACATGCAGCCAGGAGTGCAGGTAAGTTTTGCCTCGCTGGGGATAATTGGTCAGGCTCTGGCGAGACAAGAGTGGTCATTTGGGGGGAAGGGGGGCTTCTTGGGTCCTGTGGGTGGTTGGGGAAGCGGGGGGCAGCCCTCAATCGGGCACCCTGTACCTGTTTGTCAGGGCCCACCCCCGGGGAGCTGAGTGGCCGCTAGCTTTCACCAGGTGGCCAGGATGCCAGCTTGCCATGGGTAAAATCCCCGTGGGTGCGGGCGGAGGCCCTTAAGTGGCCGTTAAATGGCAACTTAAGGGCCTTGATTGGCCTGGAGTGAGCGACCATTTCTCACCCCCGCCTTCCCTACATAAAGTGGGGTGGGGGCGGGAGCGGGAGCGGGTCGGAAAGGCCTCTCGGAGCCTCCCGCTCCATTTTACGCCATCCCCCACCCCAACCCCCCCTCCCACCACCGCCACCATCCAGTTCACTGGGGTGGCATAAAATTCCAGCCAAAGATAGATGAGGCCAGGTATGAATCATTAAGCTGTTTTATTTTACAGCAAATTAACATACAAAAAGCAACAGTTACATTTAGACTCAATGAGTGCAATCAGTACAATTCTTCTGAGCTTAGCCAAAGATTGTCGTCATGACTTTCTGTTTCACTTTGCAGTCTTTACTGGACCTAATGACTGCCCATGCTTCTGTTCTTTTCGTGTTCTATTCACAGCCAAAAGACATCTGTCAGACCTGCTTGTTAGAACTCGCCGTAGCCAGGCAGTGAAGGATAGAACACTGCAGCCTATTCTTTTATACACTTACAAGCTTTTATTTACCCACACACACACACACACATGCACACTTGAGCTTAAGCTCAGGATTTCCGAGCTTGAGGGGCAGCTGGAGTCACTGCGGAGTATCAGGATGGAGAAGAGCTTCCTGGATTGTATGTTCCAGGAGGTGATCACCCCACATGCAGTAAGAGTTCAGGAAAGCAGATGGGTGGCTTTCTGGAAGAGTAGGAGAAGACAGAAAGTGAAGGCATCTTTGGGGTGTGTGCCACTCTCAAACCGGTACTCAACACTGGAAACTCCTGGAAGTGATGACACCTTGAGGGAACTGCAGTCCAGACCATGGCACCAATGGAGACTCCACAGTTAGGGGGACAGACAGTCATTTCTGTAATCATCATCGGGTCCTGCATGGTGTATTGCTTCCCTGGTGCCAGGGTAAAGGCCATCACGGAGAAAGTACAAAAAAACAAGAGGGAGAAATTGGAGAGCAAGAAATATAAGAACATACAGTAAAAGCTTTTACAAATATATAAAAAGGAAAAGAATAGCTAAAGTGAGCATTGGCCCCTTAGAGGATGAGACTGGGGAATTAATAATGGGCAATGAGGAAATGGCTGAGGCTTTGAACAAGTATTTTGTATCTGTCATTCAAGTAGAAGACACATAAAGCACTCTGAGAATAGTAGAAAATCAAGAAGCAAAAGGAATGGAGGAACTTAAAACCATCTCAATCGTTAGAAAAAAGTAATGGGAATATTAATGGGACTAAATGCTGACAAGTCCCCTGAACCTGATGGCGTGCATCTGAGAGTCTTAAACAAAGTGGCTGCAGAGATGGTGGATGCATTGGTAGTAATCTTCCAAAAGTCCCTAGATTCTGGAAAGGTCCCAGCAGATTGAAAAACCACAAATGTCACACCTCTATTCAAGAAAGGAGGGAGACAGAAAGCAGGAAACTAGAGACTAGTTTGCCTAATGTTTGTCCTTGGGAAAATGCTGGAATCCTTTTATTAAAGAGGTAGTAACAGGACATCTAGAAAATCAAAATACAATAAGGCAGAGTAAACATGGTTTTCTGAAAGGGAAATTGTGTTGGACAAATTTATTAGAGTTCTTAGAGGATGTAACAAGCAGGGTGGATAAAGGGGAACCAGGAGATATTCTGTAATTGGATTTGCAAAAGACGTTTAATAAGGTGCCACATAAAAGTTAAGCGGCAAGATAAGAGCTCATGGCATTGGGGATGATATATTAGCATGGACAGAGGACTGGCTCACTAACAGGAAACAGAGAGTCAGGATAAATGGGTCATTTTCAGGATGGCAAACTGTAACTAGTGGACTGCCACAGGGATCACTGCTGGGGCCTCGACTAATTCCCATCTATATTAATGACTTGGATGACCGACTGTATTGTAGCCAAATTTGGTGACAATACAAAGATAGGTAAGAAAGCAAATTGTGAGGAGGATAGAAGAGTCTACAAAAGGATATAGATAGGTTAAGCGAGTTGGCAAAAATTTGGCAGATGGAGTATAATGTGGGAAAATGTGAGGTTGTTCACTTTGGCAGGAAGAATAGAAAAGCAGAATATTACTTAAATGGAGAGAGACTGCAGAATGCTGCAGTACAGAGGGACCTGGGGTTCATAGTACATGAATCACAAAAAGTCAGCATGCAGTTACAGCATGCAGTTAGGAAGGCAAATGAAATGTTGGCCCTTTGCAAGGGGGATGGAGTATAAAAGTAGGGAAGTCTTGCTACAACTGTACAGGGCATTGGTGAGACCACACCTACAGTACTGTGTACAGTTTTGGTTACCTTATTTAAGGAGAGACATAATTGCAATGGAAGCAGTTCAGAGAAGGTTCACTAGTCTGATTCCTGGAATGAGGGGTTTGTCTTATGAGGAAAGGTTGAGCAGGTTGGGCCGATACTCATTGGAGTTTAGAAGATTGAGAGGTGATCTTATTGAAATGTATAAGATTTTGAGAGGGCTTGGCAGGATAAATGCTGAAAGGATGTTTGCCCTCATGCGGGAATCTAGAACTAGGGGTCAAAGTTTTAAATTTAAGGAGTCTCCCATTTAAGATGGCGAAGAGGAATTTCTTAATTTAGAGGGTTGTTAGTATTTGGAATTCTCTTCCTCAGGGAGCAGAGGAGGCTCAGTCATTGAATATATTCAAAGCTAAGTTAGACAAATATTTGATTGACAAGGAGTCAAGGATTATGGGGAACAGGCAGGAAGGTGGAGTTAAGGCCACAATCAGATCAGCCATGATCTTATAGAATGGCAGAGCAGGCTCAAGGAGCCGATTGGCCTTCTCCTTTTCCTATTTCTTATGTTCTTATTCTGCAGGGGGAAGGGAGTGAGCCAGAAGTTATGGTACACGTCGGTACCAACCACAGAGAGAGGGCAGGTATTGAGGTCCTGTGGTCAGATTTTCAGGAGTAAGGGAGGATGCTAAAAAGTAGAATCTTAAAGGTAGCAATCTCTGGATTAATACCAGTGCCATGCATTGGAAATACACAGATAGGGAGGATCAATATGTGGCTTGAGACATGGTGCAGGAGGGTGGGCTTCAGATTCTTGGGGCATTGGCACCAGTTCTGAGGCAGGAGGTACTTATTCACAAAGGACAGGGTGCACTTCAACAGGACTGAGATCAATGTCATGGTGGGGAGGTTCACTAGTGGGGTTGGGGAGGGTTTAAACTAAATTGGCAGGGGAAAGAGCATCAGCATATGGAAGTAGAAAGAAGGAATAAGTTGCATAATGTGACAGTGTTGGACAGTACTAGAGAAAGAAGTAATACCATATTAGATAGGAGCAAACTAAGAAGGAATACAAGGACAGGTTTAGAATGCATGTACGTAAACGCACCAACACTCAAGAAGCTCGACACTATCCAGGACAAAGCAGCCCGCTTGATTGGTACCCCATCCACAAACATTCACTCCCTCCACCACCGACGCACAGTGGCAGCAGTGTGTACCATCTACAAGATGCACTGCAGCAATGCACCAAGGCTCCTTCGACAGCACCTTCCAAACCCACGACCTCTACCAACTAGAAGGACAAGGGCAGCAAACGCATGGGAACACCACCATCTGCAAGTTCACCTCCAAGTCACACACCATCCTGACTTGGAACTATATCGCCGTTCGTTCACTGTTGCTGAGTCAAAATCCTGGAACTTCCTTCCTAACAGCACTGTGGATGTACCTACCTCACATGGACTGCAGCGGTTCAAGGAGGCAGCTCACCACCACCTTCTCAAGGGCAATTAGAGAAGGGCAATAAATGCCAGGGATGCCCACATCCCATGAATGAATACAAAAAAAGTGTGGTGAATTATGTTGGTGAGCTACAAGCCCAAATATCTGTGAAGATATGATGTAGCAGCAATAACAGAAACGAGGCTTAAAAATGGTGCGGACTGGGCTTAATATTCAAGGATACAAAGTGCTCAGAAAAGACAGGGAAAGAAAAAAGGCAGGTGGGGTGGCAGTACTGAGAAGACATTGTAGTGTTGAAAAGAGATGATGTCCTTGAGAAGGCAAAGACGGAATCCATTTGGTTAGAATTGAGAAGCAAAAGGGGATGATCGTGTTACTGGAGGTATTCTATAGGTCTCCAAATAGTGACAGAGAGATGGAGGAGCAAATCTACAGGGAAATGACAAAGAAATACAAGACTTATAGAGTGGTGAAATTGGGACAGTTTAACTACCTAAGTATCAATTGGGATATTGTTAGAGTAAAAGGAAAGGAGGGGGAAGAATTTCAGAAATGTGTTCAGGAGAGCTTCCTTAACCAGCATGTTCTTGGTCCAACTAGGAAAGAGGCATTGCTGGATCTGGTGCTGGAGAATGAGGTGGGCCAAGTGGACCAAGTGTCTGTGGGAGATCACTTGGGTAAGAATGACCATCATATAAAAAGGTTTAAACAAGCAATGGAGAAGAGCAAGGGATAATCTGAAGTAGAACTTCTAAACTAGAAGAGGGCTAACTTCAATGGGATGAGAAGGGATCTCGCCAGGGTAAAATGGAACCAAAGACTGACAGGAAAACTGCAATGGAGCAATGGGCAATCTTTAAGCAGGACGCATTACAGGTACAGGCTGGGTGAAAGGTAGGGGAACCAAAGCCAGGGCTCCCTTGATGACAAGGGAGATGGATAATATGATGAAACAAAAAAAAAGAGGGTGTACGATGCATGTCAGGTGAATTCTTCAAGCGAGAACCAGGTTAAATACAATAAGTTGAGAGGGGAAGTGAAGAGGAAAGTAAGACTGGCAAAGAGATAATATAAGAATAGAATTGCCGGTAAGATAAAAGGGAACCCAAAAATCTTCCACAGGCATGCAATTAGTAAATGGGTAGTAAGAGGCAGGGTGGGCCCTATCAGGAATAAAGAGGGTGATTTATGCTTAGAGGTGCAAGGCAAGATTAGAATACATATTGAGTACTTTATATCAGTGTTTACGAAGAAAGAGGATGCTGAGAAAATACAGATAGAAGATAGATGGAGATGGTAGAAGTAATGGATGGGATGAAAATTGAGAGGCAGGATGTACTGGAAAGGATGGCTATGCTTAGAGTGGATAAGTCACCTAATCTTGCATCCTAGGGTGGTAAAGGAAGTGGGAGTGGAGACAGCGGAAGGGTTTTCCATAATCTTCCAATCATCCCTAGATATGGGATGGGTAGGGATGCCACAGGATTGGAGAGAGGTAAATGTGACACCCTTATTCAAGCAACAGTGTAAGGATATTCCTAGTAACTACAGGCCAATCAGTTTAACATCTGTGGCGAGTACGGTTTTAGAAACAATAATCATGGAAAATATCAGTTAATTAAGATAGCCAGCACGGATTTGTAAAAGGCCGATCCTGATGGCTAATCTAATTGAATTTTTTAATGAAGTAACATGGAAGGCTAATGAAGGGAATGCAATGGATGTTGTCTACATGGATTTTAAGAAAGTGTTTGACACAGGATCGCATGAAATGCTGGTTAACAAAATTGAGACTCATGGAATAGAAGGGACAGTGTCAGCTTGGGTAATAAAATTGGCTTGACAGAAAATGGTTGTCTTTCAGACTGGGGGATGGTTGACAGTGATGGTTCCCTAAGGGTCAGTGATAGGAAACTGCTTTTTTGATATATATAAATGCCTTGGATATTGGAACACAGTAAAATTTCAAAATTTGCGAATGATACCAAACTTGGAGGTGTGGCAAACAGCAAGGATGATACCAATCAACTGCAACAGGACAGGAATAAGCTAGCAGAATGGGCAAACAAGTGGCAGATGGAATTTAATACAGACAAGTGTGAAGTGATGCATTTTGGCAGAAGGGATAGGAAGAAGCAATATAGACTTAATGGCACAGTTCTAAAGAGTGTGCAGGGACAGTGGGACCTGGAGGTTCATGTGCATAGATCGTTGAAGGTGGCAGGACATATTGAGAGAGTAATTAGCAAAGTATATGGGATCCTGGGCTTCATAAATAGAGGTATTAAGTACAAAAGTAGGGAAGTTATGCTGAACCTTTATAAAGCTCTGGTTAGGTTACAACCAGAGTATTGCATCCGGTTCTAGTCACCACACTTCAGAAAGGATGTGATGGTCATTGAGAGCGTGCAGAGGAGATTTACCAGAATGGTTCCAGGGATGAGGGATTTTAGCTACAAGAGAAGCTGGGATTGTTCTCCTTGGAGCAAAGGAAATTGAGGGGAGATTTGATTGATGTGTACAAGATTCTGATTGATTCAGATAAGGTCGACAAAGAAAAGCGGTTCTCATTAGCTAATGGTAGAACCACTTGGGGACACAAATTTAAGGTTTAGGCAAGAGAAATGGAAGAATTTGAAGAAGAACTTTTTTATGCAACGAGTGTTAACGATCTGCTACCCGCTGCCTATGAGGGCTGTGGAAGCAGTGATAATCAATGGTTTCAAAAGAAAATTGGATAGGTACTTGAGGGAAATAAACTTGCAGGGCTACAGGGATGGAGACAGGGAATCGGACTGGCTGGATTGTTCTACATTGAGCTGGCATGGTCTCGAAGGACTGAATGGCCTTCTTCTGTGCTGTAATAACTGAATCTAGGGAGCAGACAGTAGGGATAAACAGGCACTATCAAGTTTGTAGGCTGTAACTAGTGGAGTGCCGCAAAGATCAGTGCTGGGCCCTCAACATTTTACAATTTATATTAATGCCTTAGACCAAGAGCCCGAGAGTAATGTGTCCAAGTTTGCTAATGATACTGAAATGGGACCAGTAGGGCAACATTAATAGATTATTTAGCATTAGGATATGTAACAGTCTTAGAGGGAAGACAGAAACACTGTAGTTGTGGGGAACCAGGGAATAATGGGATACTTGGCCATTGTTCTGGGAAAGTTGTACAACCCTACGGCCTACGGCCATACTAGTCTGAAAAAGAAAACGCCTGATCTCGTCTGCTCTCGGAAGCTAAGCAGACTCAGGCCTGGTTAGTGCTTGGATGGGAGACTGCCTGGGAATACCTGGTGCAGTAGGCTTTGATTCGGCACAGTGGCGCAGTGGTTAGCACCACAGCCTCACAGCTCCAGCGACCCAAGTTCGGTTCTGGGTACTGCCTGTGCAGAGTTTGCAAGTTCTCCCTATGACTGCGTGGGTTTCCTCCGGGTGCTCTGGTTTCCTCCCACATGCCAAAGACTTGCGGGTTGATAGGTAAATTGGCCATTGAAAAAAAAAAATTTGCCCCTAGTGTAGGTAGGTGGTAGGAAAAATTGAGGGAAGGTGGGGATGTGAGAGGGAAAAATGGGATTAATGTAGGATTAGTATAAATGGATGGTTGATGGTCGGCGTGGACTCGAAGGGCCTGTTTCAGTGCTGTATCTCTCTATGACCCTCTAACCCAGTACCTAATTGCTTCCACATCTGCGTAAACATGCTGTCCTTGCTTCACTAATCAAAGAGATAAGGTTGTGACTAGAGACGGGACAGGATGCCATAAACTATGGGAACTGGCAGCTTCAAGGCAGGGGAAGAGATCGCAAGAGAATGTTAGTGGGGCAATACAAACCAGTTTATTGATCAAGCTGTAATGTGTCGGGGTAGTGTGAACAAATGGGTAATGGTGATTGTATCCTATAAATGTGTGTTTCAAATTCTGTTTCACTGAGAAGCTGTTTGGGTGACCAGAAAACTTCTCCCTTGCATATGCTTGATTAAAAACCTTTATTTGCTTTAATCCCGTGGACTCGAGAGTGGTTATATTTTCCCCACAACAATAGAAAGTTAGGTGGGAATGTAAGCTGTGAGGAGAACACAAAGAGGCTGCAAAGTGATACATACGAATGACGTGAGTGGGCAACAAGGTAACAAATGGATATAATGTGAGGAAGTGTAAGGTACAGATTATTTTTTAAAAGGCGCAAACCTTTATAATGTTGATGTTCAGCGAGACTTGGGTGTACTTGTATAAGGAACACAAAAAATTAGCATGCAGCTACAGCAAGCAATTAGGAAGGCAAGTGGCCATGTTGGCCTTTGTTGCAAAGGGACTAGAGTACAATAATTGTATAGGGCCACACCTGCAGTACTGTGTGCAATTTTGGTTTCCATATCTGTGGAAGGATATACTTGCCTTGGGGACAGTACAGCAAGGGTTCATTTAGATTGGTTCCCAGGATGAGAGAGTTGTCCTATGATGAGAGGCTTTGTAAATTGGGTCTATACTGTCTGGGGTTTAGAAGACTGAGAGGTGATCTCTTTGAAAGATACAAAATTCTGAAGGAGCTTGACAGGGTAGACACTGAGAGGTTGTTTCCCTTGGCTGAGGAACCTAGAACATGGGGGCACAGTCTTAGGATAAGGGGCTGATCATTTAGGACTGAGATGAGGAGAAACGTCTTCACTCAGAGGGTTGTGAATCTTTGGAATTCTCTATCCCAAAGGGTTGTAGATGTTCCATCGTTGAATATATTCAAGTGTCAAATAGATAGATTGTTGGTTTCCCAGGGAATCAAAGGATATGGGGAGTGGGCAGGAAAGTGGAGCTGAGGCAGAAAATCAGCCATGATCATACTGAATGACGGAGCAGGCTTGAGGGGCCGTATGGTCTACTCCTGCTCCTATTTCTTATATTCTTATGGATAAAGTGCTACAAGAAGTTCAATAACCTTACATTAATGGTCAAGGTCAGTGAATGCATCTTCAAATGCCTTATTCTACTAACTACACCATTAGCCTCAGACACTGCTGAAGTCACCACAACCCTTCACTCACCTACCAACAGTCTCTGTCAATCACGACTCACAGCTGACATTCATATGCTCCACTATACCCTGAGCTCCCTGGGTGGAAATGGTCTTCTCTTTCTCCTCCTTTTTCCAACAGCTTGTCCTGCTCTGTGTGGTCTCCATTCATTCTTCAAATATCCCAAGGGAAATGCCTACGAGTGCACCACTGTCTACGAGCAATTGGTTTATGCAGAAGCACTGAAGTCAGCAAAAAGTCTCTCAGCAGTTACCACACCACCACTTGAAACAACTATCGAAAGCACCAAACACTTGTAGAACCAAATCAACAGCAAGACGAAATCAGTCAGTGAGTAATCTAAGTAAAGCTGGTGGGGGAGGGGTCTCCTTCATGCTGCTGAATGCGTGATCAGTTGTGCGAGGTTAAAATAGGGTATTAGCTGGGGCGTTGAGCTCTAAAATGGCAATGCAGGTGTCAAACTGACTTCATGATCTACCTGGTTAAATGAGACCTGTTCATCATTAGCAATGTCGCCAAGGAGACTCAAATAAACTGCATGTGGAGGGACTGGTATCCCTTTTGTTCAGAAAGATTACAGGTTGGTGATGAAGAACATGAAGGTTTATGTGAGTGCAGTCTATGGATTTCTGCATTCTGGGGAAGCCTGAAATGCATGCAAAGCCTGGTGCTCTCTCATTCTGCTTCGCTTGGTCCTGAAGTTGTCTAGCAGCCTAATGAGACAAACTACCAACTAATCTGTATGGAGGGGATGAACCCTTTAAATAGCACTCTTGGAGGGCAGGGATTTGATCTCAGATAATACAAACATCAAAATTAAAATTTGCAGGGACTGGGTGATGCAGTAAATTTCCTTTTATCTTTGAGTTTTCAGGCCAGAATGAAAATGTTAAAGACTCCTATTAAAGGGTCCTATTTAAGTTCAATTTGGGCAATATACATCCAGTCCCTATTGCATGTGGGCCCATTGTAACAATTCTTATGAAACTGTCAGTCTCATTCAGGTAGGGTGCAGGGACGGTTGATGTGAGAATTGGGGTTGAGCTTTATCTTGCATCTACTTCATGCAACACATCCAATTTGAGACTCTATAATGTTGAGACTGATGTACTGTGTCAAACAACCCTCCAAATATAAAGAAAAAAATAAAACTTTTAGATTAAAATCAAACTTTTGCCATTCATTACCATCGGAGTTCTCCTGATCGTTCATTGTAACAGCAGACAATCCAGAGAACCTCTTTGAAAATTCAATCTCTTGATCTAATAAAGCTGAAGTTAGCCATTTTACTTTATATTGCAGTAATTGGCAATTGTTTTGCATAATTCATTTTTTTTTTAAACCTGCCTGTTGTCAGTTGCTGCCTGACCAGCAAACCCCTTTTAAGCAACCCCTTGGTTGCTAAGAATTTAAGATAATCTTATCACCATTGAGTTTCCCAATCATTTTTATAAAATAATTTTGCTTTAACAACAGCTGATGTTACAACCAAGGGAATACAGCAAGAAGTTTCTGAACACAACAGTACGCGAGCTGAAATAACAGTACTAGATAGTGATTAGCCTAAGATGCTTCAATGATTATACTGTTTCAACTTTGTGTGTAATCAGCTTCTGCACATTGTCCAGCTCAATAACTTCTGCAAGCCATCCCAGTGATGTCATCAGCATGCAGTGTTATACACAAATTTTAGAATCAAATCTACAGAAAACATTTATTTTCCCTCCCTCTGTTCTCCACTGATTACCCTCCCCTCACTTCCTGTGTGGAAGTTGATGCCTGCTTGTTGTAGTATCAATCCATAAATGGGCTTTCTTCATGTTTCGATGCAGGCAACAAACAAAGGAAGCTTCCTTTACCATGGAGAGCATCATACATGAACCTCCAGCAGGCAGTACTAGGCAGTGATACAGGAACCTGTCTGATTTTCCCCTCCCTGCAGGGAGGCTGTACGTAACATTCCTCTCATTTGAATCAGTTAACGCAGCTCAGACCAGATCCTTCCTGGTTTCTGTGTATATCTCAGCTACTCAAGCCCTGGTATTAAAGGGGAGCTTTGGAGGGTGCAGGGGAGCATGTAATCGGCCGTGGAACCCGGCACAGCCAGGCACTGTCAATCTCAACGACAGTGTCTCACTACTATTTGTCTGCCTCCTGCCACAGGGTAAACTACAGGGTAGATTGGTGGGGTGGGGGGTTAGAGACTCTAGCGATCAGGGCTTGAAGGGGGCTGGAGATGGGGGCCTGTGGGGGTCGCTGCTGGAGATTTTCCCTGTTGGGGCTGCAAATACTGCCTCCCCACCTCGGCTTTGGGTCGAAATTGCAGATCTAGTCTTGATGACATCATCAGGCCCGACCTGCATATTTAAAACAGGACCTCGCTTCTTCCTGTAGATGTTTGGCTTGACCAGTTCAAAAGAACAGCAAAATATGGGGACACGGTGGGAGGCCATGGGATTGTTAGGGGTAACTGACACTCAGCTGGTATTTGACAGATGGGTGCACTTAAGACCAGGGCCTTAGAGGTTGAACTAGGTGGATTATCGAAGGGAGCTGCGAACTTTGATTTTTAAGAATCGTACTGATGGTCGGACTCAATTTTAAATAGGTTCCAGTACACTATTTAAAATAAACTAAAGACTATCCTGTAACATCCCTTAATACAGCACACCAGCAAACATGGAGAAACAAAATCCCCTGAAAAAATTCGTGTCTCCTAGTTGATTATAGGACATCGTTGCACCATGAATTTTACAATATGCTTTGCTGACGACCATTTCTTTTTCTTCAACTAAAGCAGATTTATAAGCTCCATAGAGGTCAGTGTTTTTCCATATATCATTTTGAGCATATTAAGGGTTAGATTGTAATTGGTGATCTCTCAGTAATCCTGTGTTACGTTCTGTGAACTGAATACATATAACTCTTTGAGCTAACTGTGCTGTGTTTGCTTTGCTAGGATAGAAAGAGAGTGAAATTAATTACTGATCCCACATGTAAATTCAGGCCAAGGCTTCACCGAATTCTGAATATACTATTTCATCATTCGCAGTTCACAAATTCAGCTGCTTATCTGAGAGAGGAGCAAACTCAGAAAAA